>NC_087534.1:7313255-7670550 GCF_963921805.1 Phalacrocorax carbo | reverse complement strand
GGTCTCCTCATCCTGACTTTACCCATGGAAATAACTAGTTTTGTATTCATCTGCTGAACCCAAAACCACCGAGGCCAAAGGGAGCTGAGCTGCTCAGTGCATCTGAAACTTAGGCCGCCTGTTTAGATTTGCGTTCTCTGCCTTTAGACTCCAAACTGCTGCCACAGTCTTACACGGGAGCTTCAAAGAGCCTGCGGATTAAACCTGAACGACGTGTGGCAAGAGCCAGCTTGGCACCGTGTTTATTTTCAATCATTTTACTGTGCACAAAAAGCTCAAATCTTGTCTTAGTCCCAGCTCTATTCAAGTGCTCGATCAGGGGGGCTGCGAAGGAGGCGCAGACCTTTCCCCGGGGCCAGCGGTTACGGGGTTCCTCCGCCCGCTCCCCGGGGTCGCCCTCGGCACCGACCCGGCGGCGGGCCCCGCTCAGAGCATCCGCGTCCATCTCGGCCACACGGGGTGGTTACGGGAGGGTCTCCCTGACACCCTGCGGGGCACAACCCCTCCCCGGGCACAACCTGCAGGCGGGGGCCACCTCCTGCGAACCCTCCAGCAGCTCCGTGTGCTTCCCTTTTCATGAAAGGAGTGTCCGGCTGGTTACGAGCAGCGCCCGAGGAGGAGGAGGGCAGGTCTGCAAAAACCGCCCTGAGGCCTTTGCCGAACACCCTCACCGCGGCCCGGCACCGCTGCAAGAGCGGCTGCGCCCCGTCCCCCCCGCGCCGGCAGGGCCGCCCCAGCCGAGCGCTGCCCGGGGACACCTGGAAGAACAACAAAGCCCCTCGGAGGTGCTCCACCGGCAGCTACACCCCGCCCGGGAGGCGGCGGGGGGCCCGCGGGCGGGCGCGGGAGGCCGGCACGTCTCCCCCCGGGCCTCTGCCCCGCCGCCGGCGAGGCCCCGGGGGGCACCAACAGGTGCCGGCGGTGACAGGGCGGCCCCCGGACCGCGGCCGCCGCGCCCGGGCCCCGCGAGGGAGGCGGCGGCCGGGCCGCGCTGACAGCGGGGATCCGCGCCGGGCCGGGCCGGGCCTGCCGCGCCGCCGCCGCGGGGCCTGCGCTCCCGGCCCCCGCCCGGCCTCCGGCGGCGCCTCGCCGCGCCGTGCCGGGCCGGGCCGAGGCTGCACCGCGCCGCCCCCGCCGCCCGCCTCACCTGCGCGTCCGCCGAGCGCTGGGGCTGCTCAGTCCCTCGCCGCCGCCATGTTTCCGATGCGCAGTGAAGGCGGGGAGCGGGGGAGGGAGCGCGGACAGACCCGGCCCGGCCCGGCCCGGCCCCGCGCCGCCCCCTGCCGCCCGGGACGGCGCCGCTGCGGCTAGGCCAGGCTGGGCTCGGCTCGGCTCGGCTCGGCCCGGCCCTCACCTCCCCTCACGCCCTCCCCCGGGGCGTCGCTGAGCGTCGGGACACGCCGTGGCCGCTCGGGACCGGTCCTCAAGCAGGGAGAGACCCCCGTCCCCACCCCACACTCTGGTCACGGGGCAGACCCCCACCGTGAGCCCCAGCCTGGGAATGGACACCCCCCCCGTGCCCACCCAGGACCCTCTGGGCATGGGGCAGACCCCCACCGTGAGCCCCAGTATGGGGATGGACCCCCCCGCCGTGCCCACCCAGGACACACTGGGTATGGGCAGACTCACACCATGATCCACAGCCTGGGGACGGATGCCCCCGTGCCCATTCAGGACAGACTGGCATGAGGCAGACCCCCACTGTGATCCCTGCTCCCAAGGATGGATCCCCCAGTGCCTACCAGGGCCCCTCTGGGTACTGGAGAATGATGTCCATCCATATCAGGGTTCCCCCCCATGGGGGACAGCCCCAAGCCTGCCCCAGGCCCCCCTGGAGACAGCCAGGACCAGGCAGACCCTGTGCAGCGCAGCCAGCCCCTGAGGACAGACAACCCCCAGATATTCCCTTTCCTCCCACCCCGAGCAGGACCTTGCCCTGCAGCCCTGCAGCACCCTTCCAGCTAGAGGTACCACAGATGTACCGCAGTACCCCCAAATCCCCCCAGACAGAGTAACACCCTTTAGACTCCCAGCTAAAAGAATACCCTGTGCCACCGTTGTATCTCATTACCTTCATGGCACCATCCCCAGCTTTCATCTGGAGAGACCCTGGTGCAAGCCACCCCCACAGAGCCCCCATGAGCCTTGGTGACCTCTCCTGACCAGAGACAGAGCTCCCTGTGCACGTCCTCCGTCCTGTAGAGCCACCAGGGCCTACACACAGTACCCCCAAACCATCCCCTGGCATCCCTGCACTAGGGAACCCCCTATGTGACACATGGCTATTACAAGGGCCCTGTGCCCCCGACTCCCCATCAGCGTTGGCCTCCCCCACATCGCTTTGGGCCCCTTGCCCCCAGACACCTGCAGCCACCTCCACCAACACATCTACCCGTAGCAGAGCTCGCCATCGGTTCAGCCCAAGCCCTCTGCCCTCCATCCAGTGTAGCCACCTCCCATCCTTGCCAGGAGACACAACCCCTGCACCTCTCTGGTGTGGTCAGAAGCCGGCAGGACACGGTGTTCCCAGAGCCAGGTTCCCAGGTGAGGATGCCATTTCCCATTTGCTCTACTCAAACGTTTTGTCTGCTGGGTTTGCTGTGCTGAAGACCCTACTTCCACTGCAAGGTATCGCAACGAAAGAAGAAAGCCATTCGTCTTAAATAGCAACCAGGTCATGCTGCAGCTGGATACGGAGCATAAGACCACATCCTCTCTCTGCTCACTGGATTGCCTGGAATAAAGAAAAAAGGACATGTATTGGGTTCTGGAGAACCAGTTATCTTCAGAGCTGCTCATGTGAATGGTCAGTGGTTCTAAAGGAACCCTGCTGGGTAACAGCGACTTCTCATGATCCGAATATTTCACCGAGCAATGGAGACATCACTTTGGAGTGACTCACAGACAAGGCTTCTCAGGGAGAACGCACCTGAACGCTTCCCAAAGTGCATGTAGTGTGACATGGCCAACATCTGCATCTCTCCCGGAGTGCTTTCTTGTTCTGGGGGATTACATGGAAGCTTGTGCGTGTAGGTCAAAACTGAAGCAAAAGACCAGAAGGAAGCATCCCTGGTGCAGACAGGCCTTGGCTGAGTTTGGAAAGGTTGTGCCTGAGAAAGCTCTGCCAAATGCAGGGCTTCCTACTCAGATCTTTGTTATATGCAGTGGAGGGAAGGTAAAGCCATGATCCAGTTACTCCCTGCTGCCAAATCTGAGGTATCTCCTGGTCCCGGCCAGGAACCCGTGCTGACACTGAGCAGAGGCACATGGCGAGCAAGGGCTCTGGTGGTGCAACGAGAGGGGGGACCTTCCCGCCACTGCCTGTGAGGCGACCTTGCAGGGAGGCCTGAAACCACCCCCGCCCATCCCTGTGCTCTCCGGTGTTGGGCTGAAGGCTGCAGGAGGATTCCCAAGGAGCAGAAATGGATGTCTGGCCTCCGCCTACCGAAGGCAAGAGACAACACAGTGTAGGTGTTAATGCTGTCCTGGTTCAGATGCTGCACTCAGTCCAGCCTATGCAAGGCTTAGGATCCTGCCCAAGGCCAAATGCTGGGCCAGTAGCTAACTTCTGGGGTCCAACAATGAGTCCACAGCTTTTTGACCTCCTTCTCTGGGGAAAAAAGGGATCAGTACTCTCAGAGCAAAATACAGCCTGTTCCTACCTGTGTCTCCCCACAAAATAAAGACATATACTTCATCAAATGAGGTGGGATTTCTGAGGTCTGGGGAGAAAACTCTTTGAGAGGGAGCTGTTCCACAACTGTTGTTTCGAGGTTTCTCATGTCCTAACCACCGCTGAAATTGAGCACTGCCCTGGAAAACCTCTTGTTCCTAAAATATTCGCACTGAGGGGACGGACAGTTGTAAATGCTTTTGTTTTAATTGATATGTGGAGTACTCAGTTATGATGGTAGGACACAGAGGTGTGTTCGCTGCCACACTGGGGCTTCACGGTGCTGCCTATCAACACAGCATCCAAGCACCTTCCCTGTAAAATCAGATATATTATCAACGTTCCTCATGGGTTTCATCAACTCTGGTATTTCCTCATTTCCACAATAATCAGGATTTCATGAATGGAATAAATGCACAAGAGCTAAGAGCTGCAAGATGGAGACAGGAGAGAAATTTGCCCATTGACTTTAATTTGGAGTTAGCAGCAGCTGAGTTCAGAAGGATTTACATATGACATCCATATGAGCACCACAGGAATTCAGCTTGATTAATATTACAATGGAAACGAGCCGCAGAAATGGTTCACCATTTATTATGAAGTGTTGCCAAAAAAGCTCAAGCACATTTGCAGTCTGGTTTGGGCCAGCTCTTGGAGAGTGCCAGCACGATAAACGACGGGGAGCTAACGACTACAAAAGGGCACCGATACCCTGACGCACGTGGTATCGGACACACCGGAGCAGGACCCTCGGGAGGAGGGGATGTAGGTGAATATAAGGCAATGTAGCTGGGGAGAAAACCTCCTGCTGCCTGTACCTCTCCCCTCCCTCTTCCTCCCTAATTAGTGCCTCTCAGCAGGCCGGGACCAAGCTTCCTCCTAGGCTGGTTCCCACTATTTGCAATATTCTCATTATATCATCGACTTGGTTTTCTGCCAGGAATTGATCCTGAATCTGGCATGGATGATATAAATATGGACCATATTCTGCTAGAAGAAAAGCCTAATGTCCCGTGGTCTGGTGACCTTCTTATCCTGAATCTGATATCTAATAAAAAGGTGAATAATAGGGCACAGGGATGGATGCAGACGAGGATGATCCAAAGGGACATGTGCACACAGTGACCTTGGCTCTCTCATTGAATTTTATTTTAACCTGACATCTCCCTTGGAGAGAGGAGGTGGGAATCTCCTCCCCATGCCTTGAAGAGGCAGGAGGAAAGGTTACTTACAGAGTTTAAAGCCCTGATGAGCAGCAGATCAACTTGCTGTTCCCTCTCCCAAAGCAGTTGAATTTACCTGGAGTATGTCTTCCCAAAAGGATCCATTTTTGTTCTGAAGACTTCATGGGCTGGAAAATCACCTTTGTGAATACAAGTAGGCTCTCCTCTTTTGGTGGCACGAAAGTGTCTGGCTTCATGTCCCAAATGTTGGGAGGCAGCTCTGCCTTTCCCCGCCAGATTGCAGAGTGATCCTCTACAAGGCTGCAACGCTGCAAACCCATGGAACCCCCCCTCCTTTTCAATCTTCTTGTGAGGCAAAAGAACAAATTTTCTGATTATAACATATTTCTCTTTCTCCCATTTTTGATTACACTTCTCCTTACTACTTCTATTTTTCCTACATCCTTCAAAAACTGCGGACACCAAGCCTGGGTGCAAAGTGCCAAGGCCTGTGTCTCTGCCGTGTTCAGGGCTCACCCCCCACCCTGTTCATCATATGCACTCCTTTTCAGTATATGTACCCAAATTTAAGCCAAAAAACCCTCTGTTAAAGGGTCACTCCTGTGGTTCAGGCCTGCTTGGCTCACCCCTCACTTCTTCCCGGAGTTGCTGCTTTCTTGAGCGCAATTGTCCATCCCATCCACCCTGGCTTTGCTGCTTCGCACCCCACCAAGCTTGGTTACATATATATCATCTTTCTGTTATTCTGATATCAAACTAACCAGCCCATAATTATCTGATTTTATGTTGTCGCGACAGCTCAATACCAGCACCTTTCTCAGCAGTTGTCTGGCATTTCGAAGCTTGCTATAAACCTCCATCAACTCTTTAAGGATGTTTGGGTTATCCAGGCCTTGGTGTAAAAAATAAGTTTATTTTGAGTGTTCATTGTTTAAATTTCTTGGCTAACAGCAGCCTTGCAAATGCCTCCTCAGCCTTATATATTACGGGAAAAATGATCCGGTTTCTCTGCAAAAGCAGGACTTAGAAAGTTATTGAACACCCAAATTGTTACCGCTGTTAATAAATTCCCTGTGTCTATTAATGGACTCGTATGGGTTTGAATTTCCCTTGTTTCTAGCTTATTCTAAACATTTCCTACTGTTGCTTTTTAATGTCACTGGCCGCGAATACTTTCACCAATCGCTTGTTTCTTCTATTTGTACCCTTCACAAATTACCGCACGTCTTAATCCAAGCCGACCTCTCATCCTCCCATCGGGATTCACGACTCAGGAGTCCTCTTTGATCCACCTATCGGAAAGAAACGCCGCTCACCAGGACGTAACGAGCTGCTGTGGCTGGGTCATTAGCGCTGCCACCGCCGGCTCCCAGCCCGGCAGCCTGGGGTGGGTCAATCATTCGGTCTGCGGGGAAGGGGCAGGGGGTGAGCTGCCTGGTGCCGCGTGGGAGTGAGCAGCAGCGACATGAAAGAGCCGGGGCACGGTCGCTTGCTGCTCAGTGGCCTGTGCCTGTGCTTTCGCTCGTGCCAAGAGAGCGGAGGGAGCCTTCCTGACGCTCGCAGATGCAGCTGGGCGTGGGAGAATATAAATCATGCCTGTCGGTCCTGCTCTCCTGCCTGGCCCGCAGGGGTAACGCTAAGCAGGACAGAGCTGGGTGAAAATCTTCATCCATTTTCTCTTGCATAAAAAAAGAAAAAAAAAAAAGAGACCTTGTTCCCCACGTCCGAACTTTGAAACCGACTGTTTGAGGTATTTAATTTAGTAGGGACAGTGCTCGTGTTCAATCCTCCTGTTTCCTTTTTGCCATTTTCCTCAGCACAACACTTGCTTTGCTTTCCAAATTATCTTAGAAAAATTCAAGCAAAAGATTTTTCTTTTTGGAATCATAAATGACTATTGGAATGAGGAAACACCTCAGGTTATTGATTCAGTTTGGTCCATCTTTTTTTTAAACTGCCTGTTGCATTTCTGGGATGACTGAGATTCAGGGTCATCTTGGACTCATTGAACACGGATGATATAAAATTTTATTCTTTATATGTCTCGATATTTTTTGCCCTTACTGCTCTTCGACACATACATATCAATTTGAGATCATAAATGTACTACTTTTTCCCCTGCTTTTCCATGGAACAGGACGGGATCCCAGCTGTCGCTATCCTCCCAGTCTTGTGACCATTCTGAATATCTGAAAAAAGGATTTTCCAGGAATTCCCCATCTCCCTTCAATTTTTGTGACCACATTTTTCCTCCCCAGAAATCTGGCTGGTAGCTTGCAGCTCCTTCAAAGCAACAGACTCGCAGGCTGCCGGCTGGAATCACCTTCCCGCTGAGCATGGCACCTTTCTAGTCCCTTCGGAATCAAATATCCTTTTAGAATACAAACAATTTTTAGTTATTTTATGCTAATTTAAAGAATACAAAATCAACAAACCAGAACGTAGAGCCCGCAGTGACTGAAGGTTGTGCATCTTTTTGGGAAGATTTCTTTGTGAATCTGGTGTGAGGTCATCTAAGCACTGCTCCAGCTCGGCTGGTTGGAAAAGCTCTCCTTCTGCACCGAGGAGGGTGCAAGCTCATTGAATGTCTTCAGGTTGACACTCTGGAAAGCCGAAACCCGGGACTCACGGGAATTAGCTGGGAAGCTGTCTGAGTCATCAATGGTGAGATTTAGCAAGTCTTGAAAACTTGGAAAAACCCAGGGGCCTGGGGGATTGCAAAATTGTCACAATGGTTTGAGAAAGAAACCCATGAACCCAGATCAAATGGTGGGAAGGATGATTTTCTACAGCTGAGTGTTGGCTAAGCAGTGTAATTAATGGCTTTTGGCATGGAACGTAGGTCTTGCCAAACTCATGGTCTTTGCTGTGAGAGATTGGGGCTGCTGAAGACATCCATGCTGGACTAGGCCATGTCTGAGCAGTTTTAAGCAGGCACCTTGGCAGCACCACGTTATAGGCAGCTTGAATACAAGTCAGTGTGGAAACGGTACCACCAAGGAAATCATTAAATGCTCTAAACTAGCAATGTAAATGAAGGTTAACCGGCCGCGTCAGCTTCTCTAGCACCATGACAGAGCTCCCTACCAATGCCAGCACCTCGAGATGAAGGAGAGATGCTGTTCCTAGCGGGACTAGAAATTAGAAACATGGAGCTGTGGGGTCATTTTATTAAAGATGTAGATGACAATCATAAAATCTACGGTAATATGTGCAGATGACAAAAGGACAGAGCAAGACAGGCTGCTGCTGCTGCAAAACCACCAGGATCATCAAATAGTCCCAGTCCAGGTGCTGTGTTTGAAGAGCCATCCACAAAACTGCACCTGAGAGCCAGGAAAACACGTTCCCCAGGAACGTGTCTCACAAAGCATCATTCAGGGCAGCTTCAGAGCAATTCTGTGCATCCGCCTGATGTCTGGTTTAAAAGGGAAATAGCAAGAAGTCAGGAGTGACCTAGATCCTTCACATGGCATTGGAAAAGCTATTACAGGAACACTGCAGCAGCTCTGCTGTCAGCCGCTGACGAAGCCTGTAGGAGCACAAAAGAGGGTTGGAAGAAAAGCTACAAAAGTCTTCTGAGGGCTGGAAAACATCCTTCTGGCTTGGGGTCAAGGCGCTCTTCACTCACGGCACAGAAAGGTGAAGGAGCTTCGGCACGGCGTGCCCGTCTCGCAGGGCAGCAGCTGGATGGTGCAATGAGATGGAGGGGCTGGGAATGGACATG
The DNA here is from genome assembly GCF_963921805.1 of Phalacrocorax carbo. Lineage (NCBI taxonomy): Eukaryota > Metazoa > Chordata > Aves > Suliformes > Phalacrocoracidae > Phalacrocorax > Phalacrocorax carbo. Next base: position 7,661,966 of record NC_087534.1, on the reverse strand, counting down.
CGGGAGAGTGGAAAGAGCTGCCAGTGCCTGGGGTGGCCTGACCAGAGCCAGGGAAACCAGGCGTCCCCCTGAGGGCAGTGCTTTGAGTCCCATTTTTGATTATAGTTAAATACCATGCCCATAGCTTCTCTTTTTACCTGCAGAAAGACTTGTGCCTTTCTGGGTTTTCCTTTCTCCAAATTACTGCAGGCCCGTCCCACCTGGAGACGGAGCGTGGTCACCCTTGTTCACCTGCGATGGAGAGTCTCTGCTGGCCCTGACCGATGCCTTTTAACTAAGCACGAAGCCCAGGAGGAATGTGCTCCTCAGGCTGGAGGAGCAGCCTTTCCATCTCATTGAAGCACACACTTTGCCATGTTGACTTGGGGAGGATCAGCATGGCAGATCTTGATGGTCATCTTGAAGATGGTCCCTTTCTGCTGGCAGCTGGGTCTTACAGGACTGAGACATTTAGCCTCACTACAGTCTTTGGGCTCAAGAGAGAATCTTTGGGTGAGACTATGACCTACAACAGATAAAAATTGCAATAAGTGGTCTCTAATGGTTACTTTTGGCTTTATTTTTTGCAGCCCCTCTGTTGGTGGAAATAGCTTCTCAGCCCATTCATCTCTTCCAAATTAAAATTATTTGCTGTTTGCATGTGAAAGCCACTCCCAGGCCGACAGATCTCAGCTGCTTTCGCTCGCCCCGTGGCCGGTTGCCGTGGTGCCACGGCCCGCTGGGGTAAATCCTGTAATTAGTGATGGTGGGAAAGCATGAGCCGGCCCTAGGTCCTCCCCGTGGGGCTGGCAGCGCTCTGAATTCTCCTGCTTCGGGGAAGCCCTCGCTGCAAGCTTGTTGCTCCAGCAGCATCCACCACGGTGCCGCAGAGCCGCCCACCGCCCTGCCGCAGGTGATGCTCCCCACCGCGCTCGCCCTCTCGCCCGATCAGTAATTGGCAACCATTTCTAGCCCACATTTGTCTTTTCCTCATCACCACTTGCAGCGGATCCTTGAATGCGTGCTCTGCTCAAAGCCGGTTGGAAAAATCATTTTGGTGGATTAATTTGTGCGAGTTGTTCATTCCAGTTATTGACGGGCGGCTGGGCTCTGCAGGGACGCTGCTCCCAGTGCCGGCGGGTGCCGGGGGCCATGGGGAGCTCCTGGGCTTGGGCTTTTAAGAGCATTTTCCAGGGCATCGTTTTGTTTTCCTACAGATATGTCGCTTGATTATTTATTGCTTATCTATACGTACGAGAATACAGAGTGTGTTAAAGAAAGGGAGAGGTGTTCCTGGGAAATCCTGCTGGTAAATGGCTTCCAGGGGTATTTTAGGACATGAACTTAGAAATCAGGCTGTTCAGTATGGAAATGGAGCTGTATTTGCTTTCAAAAGTACTTTTCCTATGTAATGTCTTAGCTCTCCTCAGGATGATGCTTCCAACCCCTGCCAGTACGCTTAGGAGACACACATTTTTAAAATATATTTTCCAGGGTTTATGGAAGATTTGCGTTTGCTCAGACCGCGCCCCAGACGATCACAGCCCGCTGCGAAGGGCCGTGCTGTGCGTGAATCTCAACCAGGTGGGTGGTTCCTGTCGCCGACGCTCTGGATTCAGGTTTTTAGTCTCGTGTGCTTCTCCCCAGCTGGAGGGTTATGGGGCTCTGCGCTGGGGGTTGTGGCAACGCCCTGCAACGGGGCGAGACCCCGCGCCCAGGGGGCTGAGGGCAGCGGAGGGGCTGGTGCGAGGCCGAGTGGGCTCGATGGGCGGGAAGGGAGAGGTGAGGCCGCCTCCAGCACCACCGGCCTCGGACGGCCGGGGGGTCCCTGCCCCCCATTGCCCCCCACAGCCCCCGCAGCCCCAGGCTGCAGCGCCGAGCACGGACGGCAGGGGGCGCCGCTGCGCCGTTCCTGCCTGCACCTGCCCTGCCTGCACCTGCCCTGCCTGCACCCCCTGGCACTGCCTGCACCTGCCCTGCCTGCACCCCCTGGCACTGCCTGCACCCCCTGGCACTGCCTGCACCTGCCCTGCCTGCACCTGCCCTGCCTGCACCCCCTGGCACTGCCTGCACCTGCCCTGCCTGCACCTGCCCTGCCTGCACCCCCTGGCACTGCCTGCACCTGCCCTGCCTGCACCCCCTGGCACTGCCTGCACCCCCTGGCACTGCCTGCACCTGCCCTGCCTGCACCTGCCCTGCCTGCACCCCCTGGCACTGCCTGCACCTGCCCTGCCTGCACCTGCCCTGCCTGCACCTGCCCTGCCTGCACCCCCTGGCACTGCCTGCACCTGCCCTGCCTGCACCCCCTCGCACTGCCTGCACCTGCCCTGCCTGCACCTGCCCTGCCTGCACCCCCTCGCACTGCCTGCACCTGCCCTGCCTGCACCTGCCCTGCCTGCACCCCCTGGCACTGCCTGCACCTGCCCTGCCTGCACCTGCCCTGCCTGCACCCCCTGGCACTGCCTGCACCCCCTGGCACTGCCTGCACCTGCCCTGCCTGCACCCCCTGGCACTGCCTGCACCTGCCCTGCCTGCACCTGCCCTGCCTGCACCCCCTGGCACTGCCTGCACCTGCCCTGCCTGCACCTGCCCTGCCTGCACCCCCTGGCACTGCCTGCACCTGCCCTGCCTGCACCTGCCCTGCCTGCACCCCCTGGCACTGCCTGCACCTGCCCTGCCTGCACCTGCCCTGCCTGCACCCCCTGGCACTGCCTGCACCTGCCCTGCCTGCACCCCCTGGCACTGCCTGCACCTGCCCTGCCTGCACCTGCCCTGCCTGCTCCCCCTGGCACTGCCTGCACCTGCCCTGCCTGCACCCCCTCGCACTGCCTGCACCTGCCCTGCCTGCACCTGCCCTGCCTGCACCCCCTGGCACTGCCTGCACCTGCCCTGCCTGCACCTGCCCTGCCTGCACCCCCTGGCACTGCCTGCACCTGCCCTGCCTGCACCCCCTGGCAGTGCCTGCACCCCTGTGCAGTGCCTGCATCGTGCGCTGCCGGCAGCACCCTGCACTGCTCTGCACCCATGCTGCCTGCTGTCTGCACCTCCTGTGCCCGGTGCTGCCCGCAGCGCCCTGCACCCCCTGGCACTGCCTGCACCTGCCCTGCCTGCACCTGCCCTGCCTGCACCCCCTGGCACTGCCTGCACCCCCTGGCACTGCCTGCACCTGCCCTGCCTGCACCCCCTGGCACTGCCTGCACCTGCCCTGCCTGCACCTGCCCTGCCTGCACCCCCTGGCACTGCCTGCACCCCTGTGCAGTGCCTGCATCGTGTGCTGCCGGCAGCACCCTGCACTGCTCTGCACCCATGCTGCCTGCTGTCTGCACCTCCTGTGCCCGGTGCTGCCCGCAGCGCCCTGCGCCGCCTGCACTGCCTGCAGCCTGGAACACTGCGCTCTGCCTGTAACGTTGCTCACTGCCTGCAGCGCCACGCACCGCCAGCCCTGCGCACTGCCTGCGGTGCCGTGCTGCGCTCTGCACCCCGCACCGCCTGCAGCACCCCACGCTGCCTGCTGCTCTGCGCAGTGCCTGCGCCCTGCGCCGCCTGTGCTGCGTCCACCTGCAGCATCATGCAGTGCCTGCAGTGCTGTGCGTCGGCTGGTGCACTATGCGCTGCCTACGGCGCTGTGCATCACCCTTTGTGCGCAGCACCACCTGTTGCACCACGGGCACTGCGGCACTGTGCAGTGCCTGTGCTCTGCCCTGCCTGTGGCCTGCACTGCTGCACTGTGCCCTCTCTGCACCACTGTGCACCACCTCTGCCACGCACTGCCTGCAGCCTGCACTGCCTGCAGCCCCTTGCACGCTGCTTGTGGCGGAGTGCAGCACCTGCAGTGCCCATGCATCCCTTGCACTGCGTGCTGCCTGCAGCACCAAGCACCACCTGCACCATCCTGTACCTCCTCCTTTGCGTACCATTGAACAACACCATGTGCTACCTGCACGGTGCACTGCAGGCAGTGCTGGGGCTGCCTGCACTCTGCACTGCCTGCACTGCGCGCTACATGCAGCCCTGGGTCCTGCTTGTGCTGTGCAGCACCCGCATCACCAGGCACCACACTGCTGTGCTGCACTGCACTTTGTGCCGTCCTCACCATGCATCGCCCTGCAGTGCCGTGCGCTGCTCACATTACGCACCGTCCTGCAGCAGCATGCACTGCCTGCACCACGCACCACTGGACGCCCTCTGAACCACGTATTGCCCTGTATCAGGCACTGCCTGCACCATGCACTGCCTGCAACACCATGCAGGACTTTGCAATGCGTGCTGCCTGCAGCACCCATTGCCTGCAGCGACAGCCTCTGCTCTGCGCCATGCACGCCCTTGCAGTGCCACGAACCCTGCCCCACAGTGCAGCACCTGCGGCGTCCAAACCCTGGGCCATGCTCCCTCACTGCAGGGGAGCTGCAGTGGGGCTGGTAGCATTGCTCAGCTGCCCCACAGGGTGCTGCGTAGCTGAGCACAGGGAGGAGCAGCAGTGTAGGGGGAAGGCGTGAGCAGTGCGCTGCAGCATGAGCTGCATGCAAGATTGGAGGAAGGGGCGAGGGGTTGTTTGGCGATGGGCTCACTGGGAGTGCTCAGTGCGTTAAGGGGTTTGGCCATTACGAGCACCCAAAGCCTGGACAGGTTGCCGTGGTGCTGTGACAGCTGCCCTGAGCCGCTGCATGCACTGGACCCTGCAGCATGGCATGGAGCAGCGGCTTTCGCCTGCAACTGCGTGTGGGTGCTCCGGCCTCCCTGCACCATTGGTGACTTTCCCTAGGGAGTCGGGATCTCTTTGTCACCCGAGCCTGTGACCATGTTTGGAAATGCTGCCAGAGAGCCCAGGAAAGCCTACGGGCAGTGTCACAGCTCGGCAGCTCCGTAGGACCAACGTGACCCTGCCAAATGCCATGTTAGATTGACTGTTGTGTTTTCAGAGGACTGGTCAGGAGCCTGTCACGTTGCTGGTGTGAGAAGGCAGCAAGGAGGAGCCCCAGTCCTGCTTTTCCTCCATGCTTGTAGCCAACGCAGGGGTCCCCCCGATCACAGCCAGCCTGAGCGTCACCAAGTCACACCCGGACCCTTTGGAGCAGCAGATGCTGGATGCATTACCAGAGGGAGCTGCTGCTGCAGTGTGCCCGGTCCTGCTCTCTTCCCACCTGAGTGCGTCAGCGCCCAGGAACACATCACAGCTTTCCTTAGCGTCTGGCATCTCAGGCCTTCCACGAAGTTGCATATCCTGAAGGTTATCAGTAAGTTGCTTTGCCGGAGGGAAAACCTGCAGGGTGAGCCTGGCTGGCAGGAGAGCCATGAGTCCTGGGAGAGCTGGGCAAAGTCCCATGCGCCTGGAAGCACCCGCTGCATGGGGTGTGCCTGCCCATGCCAGCCCCAACGCCAGGGGAGGGGGTGCAAAACAAACCCCCAGCAGAAGAGCAAGGCCTGGAAGATCCCTGGGTCAATGGCACGGTGCCGTAAGCAGCCGGCGCCTGCACAGGCTTGGAAGGGAGATGAGCAAGCGCAGACCCACGGGCATCGCAGTACTGTTGGGACTTGATGGCACGTTTGCAGAGGCAATTTTTTGCATAAAAACGGCTGAAACAGAAGGAGGATTTCCTCTAACGCACATTATCTCCATTGTGGTGTGCTGCACTTCATGAGAAAGGACCTCCAGAGAGGAACTCGGCTGTCCCCTGCAGGGACCCCAGCCCATGCCCTGCAGGGACATTTTGGCTTGAGCACAGGCTAAAAAGAAAAAAACTTTCTCTGCATCTTGACTTGCAAATGGTTGTTTTGCACATTAGAAGTGAAGGACTTTGCCTTTCTCCTGAAATGCTGGCGTCTGTAAGAAAGCATCTGATAGCAGTCCTCCCATTAGCTCCCCAATGGAGTAAGTGTTGCAAAGTGCCTAGGCTCCGCTCAGAGCCATCCTGGTAATTAAGCAGCTCATTTAATGCTGGTACCTAAAGTGATCTGCGTGGCTGCCGGGGGAGGCCTCTCGGTGGGCTTCGGGGAGCCGTCCTGGCTTTGCTGGGGGAGCGGAGAAGGATGCCCCGGCAGCACAGTTAATTTTCTGGAAGTCTGTGTGGCTGGGCTGGTGAGGGCAGCACAGGCAGGCAGGCAGGCAGCCAGGCTCGGAGAGCCTCAAACCGGAGCTGCTTTGGGCTGCTCGGAGTGGAAGAAAATGCAGTTCCCCCCCCCTCACCTTCCCGCTTCCTCCAAGGCTGACTCTATGGAGCACCAAATCAGGCTTGTTTTGGGCACTTCTGGGCAGATTTGGGGGTTTATTGCCTCATCTTGGCTTGCAGCGGGATGCTCCAGCACCGTTGCCTGAGCAAAGACAAACAGGCACTTCAGCTCGGGCCAGCCTGTCTCGCCCCGGGCTGGCAGACAGAGTTGGATGCAGCTGTACCTGGGAATCCTGCCGGCAGCTGGGAAGTGTGGTGCGGGGATGAGCTGCTTTGTCCTCGCCAGCCGGCGGTCACGCAGGAGCTGTGATGCTTCTCCAGCAGGTCGATGCACTGCTTGCACCGCCCGGGGCCTGTAACGCTGCAGCCCGCAGGTCTCGCGTGGGCTGTTCCCAGCATGTCCTTGGCCGTGGCTGTGGTGGAGGAGCTGGGTCCTGCTCCCATGGAGCTCTGCAGGGTCCTGGAGCAGATGTGTCCCCGCTCCAAGGCAATGCAGCGTCCTGCTGGGGTGGCTTTTGGTTGTTCTCCCAGCTCCGGTTGTGCTGTTTTGGAGGCAGGCGGGGGGAAACGGGGATGCCAGTGGGGGAAATGGTCCGTAAGATTGTCAGTAGGCTCCTTCCTTTCTCCTGGCACTCGTTACCAGGCTGGTTGTTTCCAAAACACTGAGAACAGGAGTGCCCTGGTGCTGGGAAGCGCCAGCTGAGCAGAATGGGAGTGGAAGGCCCCTCTTTGCCGCGGGGCCCTGGTTGCCTTTTAAGACTAGCTCCCTTGTTACAGTCTTTAATTGCAGCATCCTACTGCTCTGTGAGCACAAAATCCAACGGCCACATGCACAGCTGAGTAACGCCATCTGATTTGATTCATATTTTAAAATCTATGGAGCCCAAACACGAGGCACTTAATAGCAGGCAGATTTACAGATGAAGCGTCCTGCTGTACCCCACTACCAGCTTCAGGAGGAGTTAAGCGCTGTTATATGATACAAAGAGTGTTTCAAGGCACATCTGAAGTCTCCCTCTAGTTATTGAGGGGATCTCTGTGTGTTTGGGGTCTTGCCTTGATCCACTCTAAGCCTTTGAGAAAGGCAGTGCAAGACTTTCCCCCTTCATGAGAACTTGGTTTGCTGAGAACAGAGGGACCTGGGGATGGTAATTTGCTTCTCCTGGAACATTAACTGAATTGCAGATATAAACAGAGTATTCTGAAAATAAGATATAAAAAGATTTCCTGGCACAGTGCTGCATATTCTTCCTTATTACCATTTTACAGGGAACAAAATATGGCGCACAAATACCTGGTATTAGTTTCACTGTTTACTACAGTGTCACCAAACCATGCAGCAGGCATGAGATCTGCAGGGTGCTGAACGCGGAGCCTCAGAGCCTGCGGTGGCCTACAGGAGTCGAGAGGATGGGCAGTGCCGGTGCGCTGATTCCTGGTCCCGCTTTCCAGGAATTAGGTGAAATAAGCCAGATGAGTAGAAGGTGAGGAGTGCTGCTGCTGTGAAGCAAGCAAAAATCCCCTCTGCTCCTTGGCAGATGAGGGAAGGACAGGTCCCTTCTTGACCCAAATCTTGTGATGGAGCAGACGTTGTAGTAGCAGTCATGCAATGGCTGGAAATGATGAAATTGCTCTTTTTTAAGGGCTCTCGCTCCCCCTTAGGGAGCCCCTCTTATTTTAGGGACAAAACAGTGCTGAGCTCGGCTGTGGCTCCCGTGGCATTGCTGGCGGTGGTTTCCCACCGATGGTCCTGAGGAGTGTGATGTGTCTGCATGGCAAGGGCTGTGTGAGGCAGGCGGCAGGAGGCGCTCGGAGGAGATCAAACGTTTTCCAAGAGACTATGTCTGTAAGCGGCCGCAGCAATTTAAGCATGGGAAGAGATACAAGAGCATGCCTGAGAACTGAAGAGGAAAAAACCTGGGGGAATTTCATCAAGGAAGAAGCAACGAGCCTGTAAAAAAATCCCAGAAAGACTGATCTGCAGATGTGTAAGTTCATGCCAGGATACTGATGGTACACGGGAAAAACGTCTGAAGAGGAAGAACCGAAATACAGCAATGCATGGGACAACTCCGGTGGGACTTACGAGTCTGAAAGATGAAAGAAACACACAACACTCATGAGAAAGAGAGAGAAAAACAGATAGGAGTGGAAAGCCTCACAGGTACCAGGGTTCTCCATCTGCTTTCATAGGTAGGAGACACGCCGGTGGTGCTGAGCAGCCTGGAAGCACAGCTGCTCAGAGTTATGTTTCCCTTGCAATAGTGCCTTTTGTTAAATAAGAAAAAAAAGCCTGGAGAAGCTTATTTTTTACATTTCCATTTTGACAAAATTGGAAATGAAGAAAAGGCAGTTTTGGGGTCTTGCTTTCATCCTTTCCGGTGTCCGGTCTTTCAGTGCCAAGGTACAGGCTGGAGAAAAGGGGGGAGGAACACTTAGAAGAGAAAAGGAAAGCACCATATAAAACAAAGGGTATGAAAAACCTTATCTTTCTGAAACTGCTGGAACTAGTGATATCAAGGTCTTAAAAAGAATTGCTATTTTCCTTTCCAGCTAAAGCAATCTCCAAAGGCCTGGACCTGACTCTCCTCTTAGTCCTGGAGAAAGAAATAGGTAGGTGAAGCGGTGAAAAACAGACTGTAAATACCGAAGGGGATGTGAGAGAGATGGGGTACAGTAAGAAAGCAAGCACTGCTCTTGCATGCTCTTATGCTCGGCCCTGACCCACCTTGTGCCCAGCTCTCAGGGGCTTATGAGATGGTCCAAGGCAGCACTTGATGCTCAAAGGCATCGCAGCCCATCTGGACCCAAAGCAGCAGTGTTGTGCAGCTCTGGTGGCAGAGCTCTGTTGTCTTCTGTGATGAGAAATGAGGAAGGTTGGGAAAGGAGGGGGTCCTGCAGGAGGCTGGTTTTGATCTCAGGATGGTAAAATCTTGGTAAACCTGCCCTGAAGCCTGGCGGTTTGAACACCTTTTAGAAAGTCCAGGTCTAGCAAGCATGGAGTGAAAGCTGACGCAGGAGGAGCGGGGTCTTGCTTTCTGCCTTGGCCCCTGTGCCCTGTGCCCGTTGTCATGGGCCATCGCTGCCCATCTGAGTCCTCTTGAGATGCCTGGGGAAGCCATCCTTGGAGGAAATAGAATTAAACCAAATCTACTTCCAGCATTAGAAGTGGAGAGTCCATGGAGAGGTGGGTCTGTGTGAACCTCATGAGGTTCGACAAGGCCAAGTGCAAGGGCCTGCACCTGGGCCCAGGCAACCCCCAGTATCCGTACAGGCTGGGGATGGGGGGACTGAGAGCAGCCCCGCCAAGAAGGATTTGGGGGTGCTGGTGAGCAAAAAGCTGGACACGAGCCGGCAACGTGCGCTGGCAGCCCAGACCCCCAGCCGTGCCCGGGGCAGCATCCCCGGCAGCGCGGGCAGCAGGGCAAGGGAGGGGGTCCTGCCCCCCTGCCCCGCTCTGTGAGACCCCCCTGCATCGCCGCCTCCAGCTCGGGGCTCCTCAGCACGGGACAGACACGGGGCTGTTGGAGCGGGGCCAGAGGGGGCACAGAAATGCTCCGGGGGCCGGAGCCCCTCTGCTGCGAGGCCGGGCTGGGAGAGCTGGGGTTGTGCAGCCTGGGGAAGGGGAGGCTGCGGGGAGACCTTATTGTGGCCTCTCAGTGCTTAAAGGGGGGCTGTGGGAAGGATGGGGATGACCTCTTTAGCAAGGCCTGTTGTGACAGGACAAGGGGTGATGGTTTTAAACTAAAGGAAAGTAGTTTTAGACTGGACATAAGGAAGACATTTTTTACAGTGAGAGTGGTGAAACCCTGGCCCAGGTTGCCCAGAGAGGTGGTCGATGCCCCACCCCTGGAAATATTCAAGGTCAGGTTGGACGGGGCTCTGAGTGACCTGGTCTAGTTGAACATGTCCCTGCTCACTGCAGGGGGTTGGACTGGATGGCCTCTAAAGGTCCCTTCCAACCCAAACCATTCCATGATTCTATGATTAATTCTTCCTCGTCCCTGATCTCCCTGTGTTTGAGGCAGCAGAGCCCCTGCACACAGCTCTCTCCACATGCTCTCTCCCAGTGCCAGGGTGACCCGCACTGGGCTGTGTGGTGGGGAGAGCACCAGCTCAGGGTCTCCTGGTGGGTCTCCTCGTGGTGGCACCCAGGGGTGTTCCCCTGTGATGGGTGATGCTGCTCAGCTGAGCCCTGTGCACGTGTGCAGGTGGGTGCTTGGGCAGCGGTGGGACTGGCGGGAGAGGTCTTTCTTGGAGCTGGACTGAGATGAAGCATTGTTGGAGTCGAGGGCATTTTTTCAGCCCAAGCAGAGAGAACAATCCTGAAGCTCTGGTAAAAGCTTCAAAGCTCTCATGCCCATAACTGCGATCGCCACCTCCAGTTCCTCCATCCAAGAGATGCTCTAACACACCCAGGTGGGACTAACCCCGGCCAACGTGCTAAAACCCAGGCCAGTACTGGCTCAGCGTGCTTGGAGCTTTAAAACTTAACCACAGCTAATTAATTTCTTCCCTGCCTTTAAAAGTTTAACTGCCTAAGTTCCCACCATGCTGCAGAGCTGGTTGCATGGGCGCTTCACCAGGAGGGAGCAGGATGGAGGGGTGGGTGCTGCTCTGGGCGACCCCAGCCACTGCGTTTCTTGGTGGTTCGCCTGGACTTGGGCTGTTCCTTTGCTTTCGGGGCCAGCCATGTTCGTTAGGTAATGGAAAGGCTCTCGCCACTCTGAATCACCGCTGGAGCGCGTTAGTGTGAGGCTCCAGCTCCCTGGCGCTAATTAGAGCCAGCCGGGTTTGCAGTGAGCTCATGACAGTAGTGACGTCAGCCACAGATTTCACAAGTCCCTCTGAAACCGGGGCTGCTTTAGCACCACGCGTGCCTGTGCAAGCCCTGTGTCGTGTCACCTGGCCTACGCACGGCCCAGTCTCCCCTGGGCTCAGAGTGGTGTGATGGGGTGCACAGGGTCCTTCACTTGAACGGGAGGCTGGCGCTTACGGCAGCATTTCAGAAGACAATTTCTCTGAGTCTTGGGGAGAAAAAAAAGAAAACTATTGCTTTCCTGCATTTTTCATGGCGCACTCCAGCCTTCATGTGCTAATGCATTTTCCTGCATTTAGTCACTTCAGCTCCTTGCCACCTGTGCTCCCTCCATGCTAGACACACCAGCCTGTGCAGTGGTAACCTCTGGTGCCATCGCAGCTGGGCTCTGCAAGGGAGATGGGAGATGGGAAGGTGCAGTGCTGCCTTCAGCACATTTCATATCCTGAGGACCTGGTTCCGAAGCGGAATGGCTCCCAGCTGCCTCCTCTCCTTTCTTCCAGAGGCCCTTGACTGCACCCATCAGCAGCTGCAACAGCCTGGAAAAAGATCTGGGCTGGCCAAATGAGGTGGGCTAAGCTGAGCTGAGTTTTGAAAAGCCTAGGACCTGGTCTTATGAAAAGCCTACTGAGGGAAAAAGAAAAGGAGATAGTTTAGAAAACCTGGTCGGAGATGGGGATAGGGGTGCTTTCTAGGAAATAAAGTAGTTTTCTGAGTCTTTGGTGCTGGACTATTTTCAATGCCTGAGAGGGGGGAAACTGAGGCAGCATGAGGATTTGGGGAGCTCCCTGCTACCCTTCTCATCAGTCACACCAAGCGACCAGACTCTCCGGATCCACTCCAGGCTCTACACAGTCCTGTTGTTTTCTTCTGGATTTACACGTTTCATTGCACAGAGGCCAGTTCAGAACATCCAGAACGGACACCCTGATGCTCCTGTGTGTAAAATCCAATTGCAAAGCCTTCAGTTGCTACTCTCTGACTCAAGAAAGGCTGCAAGTTGACTGTTTCAGCCCTATAACAGCCAAAGATGTGTCATGGACGATGTAAAATTTAATATGGATGGTTCATTTACTATAATCCCTCAGCAGGAAGTCAGAGAAGGGGTCCAGGACTGGGCTGTGCTACCGCAACTCTCCCCATGCCTGAGCGTCTGGAGTGCAGCATGGTCCTGCCTGCTGTGCTTCTGCCCTCCAAGGGGACGGGCAGGCTGGCAGCAGGAGCAGGACACTGATGCCCTGGGGAGGATTCACCGGTCCCCTTGCACAAGCCAGGTTGCAGGTCTGTGGTGCAGGTTCCTGTGCCCGAGCAGAGGGGCTGAGGCTGGAGCTGTGCGAGCCCAAGCTGAGCTCTTTCTGCCCCATTAGGCTCTAGCAAGGGATGGCAGCAGCAACCTGATGGAGGGGGTAAAAGTGGTAGGTTGCTGCAGAAGAGAAATACAGCCTGTAAAGTAGCGAGCATCCACCTACTGCCCCTTTATAAGAGCCAATAAATCCTGCCAGACCCTTTCCAGGCGGCTCCTGCTCGGAGTAAGGGGAGCATCGAGCTCCTGCCATCCGGCCGGCCGTGGGAGCCCCGCTCCCTGTGGCAGTGCACTCGCAAGGTGAAATATCTCCAGATTACACACACTTGATCATGGCATGAATTATTAGCAACTGTTGTTGGAAAGTGTGGTTCATGCAAGAAGAGTGAACTGTCTTTCTTCTCCCCAGTAGAGGCATTTTTACAGCCAGCTGAAACCACAAGAAACGCGGGCAGGAATTCAGGCTGTTGGAGGTAGAAAGAGACACAGTTTCCAAGAGCTGATAAAAAAAATAGCTTGCAATGTGTGTTCTTTCGAAACCAAGCAAAGGAAGGACTAACCGCCATGCCAGCTTTGTCCTTTACTGCGCACTGCACAGCGTAGCCTCTTCCGTGCCTCTGCCTCTGCGGAGGCTTCACCTCCTGGTCCTGCTGCAGTGCCCTCACTGAGCAGCATCATCTCTCGATAGGACAGGGCTGGAAAAAGCCTGGCATCCCTGACAGATGCTGTAGGGGGATTCAGAGGAGTGAGGCCCAACTCTCCCCAGTGCACACAGGCCGCCTGCCTCGTGCGCTGGGATGCTCAGCTCCCAGGATGGAGGTTTTGTGACTAGGCTGGGTGCGGGAACCGTCCAGGACAGCTGGGTCTCATGGTGACGGGGAGGGCTCGCGCCAGAAGTTAGCAGCTCTGGTTCTGCAAACCTCTTTGGAAGTCACTGAAAGCCTCTTCTGAACAAAGGCAGCGGAACCAGAGCTGCTCTGAACCCAGGGAAGGAAGCAACCTGCCGGGCAGGCGTTGGGTGTCTGCGAAAGCCTTGTGCTGTCAGACCCGCTGGCTCGGGCCCTCCATCCTCATCCGCAAGGATCGCTGAGGGGCGACACCGCACCCTACTAGCCCCGAGCCAGCCAGCGCCTCCGCTCCCAAAGGAGAACACCCCAACTTCAGGTTATTTGTGTGTGGAAAGTTTGCAGGGTCTGGGCTATAACTGTTACTATCCTGATGCTTATTAGTAAACCATCAGTAGTTTAAGAAACTTTTGCAGCTAACGCCAGAGACCGCTTACATCCATTTTTTCAGATGTTCGTAATTGTCTGAAACATCCAGCTGAGATTTCCACATGCTGTCTGTGCCAGAGGATGAGCTGTTTTGGAAAAAACTAAAGGAAAATTACCATGATACTTCTGAGGATATGAGGAGGCAGATATTATTTCCCCATTGTTTATAAACAACTTCTTGTGCCTTGAAAAAGTTCAGCTCTACAGCTGGGAGAGCCCACGGGGAGATGCTGGAGTTCAGCAGCGACGCGATCCCCACCGCGGCCGTGCCGATGGGGAGCTTGGTGTGCCCAGCGGCTCCGGCACTGAGCCCTGCTACTTGTTTGCACGGTTTGGATGGGTCACCAAGCTTTGGCATGGGAAATTGCGGGGAGTGGTAGTCCTGAGCAGCGGCCCAGGCAAGCGGCAGGGGCGACCTGTGCCCGGGGAGGGTGCGGGAAGGTGCAGGCAGTGCTGCTGGTGCAGCAGCTCTCCAGAGATGCTGCTGGAAAGCAGGGCGCTTGGGGATACCAGCCTTGGGAGGTGGTGTATGGCCACGAGCCTGCAAGATACACCAGCTGGTATGGGGCAGAGCTGCAACGGCCTTGCTGGAGGCGTGGTTCAAGGATAATTTTGCAGTTGCAGCCTGGAGAACTGTGATTTCCTGATGGGCAGGGAGCTTCCTCCCTCAGTTGATTTCCTGAATTATGAGAGTGGCTCAGACAGTGTTTGGGGCTCTCCAGCCTCTGCCAAACTTGCTGAAACTCCTGGCAGTGACCTGTGGGATGCTCTGCCTGCCTCCCAGCTCCACCCCGATGGTGCTGGGAGCCAGGGCTCCTCGGCTGCCCAGAGCGTGCCAGGAGGGCAGATGGGCACCCATGGCTTCCAGACTTGCTGAGTCCTCAGCAGCTTGCCACATGGGTTGCTGCAGAGCGGGGATTGCCAAACTGCTCCGCAGCTCGCCAGATGGACCACCAGGCTGGCAGGAATCATCTGCTCCTTGCTGCCCGCTTGGCAGGCTGTCGGCATCCCTGGGCTGGCCCGCTCCCCGGGGCACCTTGGCTCAATGCTGCAGCAACCTGAAGGCATGCTCAGCAGCTGGGACCGTCAGGGCTTCCAGGTGCTGGCCTGGCCAGCTGCTGCGGAGCAGGAAAGCTGTGAGTCTGGGGGGCTCCAGGAACTAAATCCCACCCCTGGTACTCCAGCACTTTGGGGGTCTTCCTCTGCTGCATCATCTAGCAGGGTGCCACCAAGGCAGGAACATGGCTGTCCCCACTCACTGGCACCCCTCGTCCACTGCCAGAGCCCTCCAGGTGGGGATGCAGCTCGAGTGCCCCGCGAACTGCTGGGGAGGGCTCTGGGCTCTGCACCCACCTGCTGATGTGCTTTAGGGAGCTGCGCGCCGCTGGGCCTGGGGATCCTGGCTCCTCCAGAGCTCACCTATCCTCGTGGTGCTGGTCTGGGGGGAACCCTGCCTCCATGCTCACCCTCTGGTCTCCTCTGCCCTTCGCTCATCTGGGCTCTGACAATGCAACGAAAATGGGCTCGGGTCTGCTGCGGGAGACTAATGGGTCTCTTTTCACACACACCCTCGCCCCCAAATGCACAGGGGCCGAAAGTCTGCCAGGCAATTACATCCAGGAACATAAGCAAGTTATTGAAAAGCCTTGCTGGCAGAAACATCAGGATCTAATTTCAGCATGTGAGTGAAAATATTATTCTCCAGTGTGAGGGGAGAAGTGGTGAAAGAACAAGAGGCTTTTTGAGACGAGTAGGGAACACCAAGTTACAACAGGACGAAAGTTGAGCAGTGATTTCCCAAACCCCAGACATCCTGCAGAAAGGTTTTGGTGGTGGTTAAACCATTGTCAGGAGCTTCCCTCTGCTCCAGGATGTGATTTCTAGTCCTGGGAGACTGCAGAGGAGGTAGGCCAAGGTTGGAGCGGGAGCCAGTGGATGGCTGGGAGTTTGCAGGGGTTGGGGGATGCCACGGGTGGGAAAGGCTGGGGCTGAGCATGGTCTTGTGCGGTCACTGTAGGTATGGCCTCGTCTGCTGTAGGTTCAGGAAGGAGCACTGTGCTCAGGCATGGTCCTGGGGAGCAGAAGAAGAAGGTTGCACCATGCCACAGGTCTCCTGGAGTGTGGTCGGTGCAGCAAGAGCAGGTTGGCAAAGCAGAGAGGTAGGGTCTAGTGGGTGCATCAGACCCTCAGGGATGAGACTTGTCACATCCCCCCATACATCTCAGGGCTCGGTGGCGCTGCCGGGGGTGGTCTGGGTCTGGTTCGGCGCCAGCCTGGCATGGTGGAGGGACGGGGCAAGGTGCAGGCACGAGGCAGGGTGCACAGCCCTGCCCTCACTGCCACAGAGGGAACTGGGGCTGCAACTGCTGGTCCCTGCAGAAGGCCAAGCCAGGGGGAGGAGGTGTCGGGGCAGTGCTGGGGGGCCAAGACCCTGCTGCTCTTCCTCCCCACATCCCCATGCAGGAGGCCCTCGGGGCCGGTGCTGGCGCATGGCTGCTCTCTCTGCAGCACAGGGTGTGCGGCACGTGTCTCCAGCAGCTCCCTGACACAAGCCAGGCCCCTTCGCAGGCACGCTAATCCTCTCAAATGCTCACAGCCCCCAGTACAATAGCTGCCTTTCAAACCCCGGTGCCCAGGAGAGCGGGAAAGATCACACGCGTTGCAGGGAAAGGCTGGGGGTGTGTAGAAGGACGTTTGTCTCCCTGAGCTAGGCTTTGGTTGCTCATGAGCTGCCTGCCTTTCATGTGCTTTCAAAGGCAGCACTGATGTCTGGAGAAGCAGCTCTTTCAAATTACAGAACTTCTCTGCCTGCCTGTGTTGTGCTGAGCACTGTAATCCCAGGCAGAGAGCTGCAGGGGGAGAGATGCTCACAAGGACACACACACATGCCATGGCTAGACACGCATGCACAGGCGTGCATTGGTGACACACACAGAGGTACAGATGCTCTGAGCAGGGCTTGGAGCAGACCATCTCCAGGGGTTTGCTCCACCCTCAGCTGTTCTGTCACCCTGTGAATGGTTTCATCCTTTGCATGAAATAGATGGAGATACAGGAAAACCGGCAACCCCACCCCAGAGCCCAGCTTGGGCTCTCGTTGCAGTATTGGGCTGCAGGGGGATAGGGTGGGATGAGCTGAGCCTCTGAGCAGGTCACATCTGTGCAGTGTCCTGGGCAGGACGTGTGGTGCTGGCATGGAGCTGCACAGGCAGGGCCAATCCAGCCACACCGCTGGCTGCCTGGAGCGGGGCTACGAGCCTGCGGTGAGATGGAAGACAAGGCGGCTGGTGGACTGCAGTGCTTCGCCTTCCTGCCCGGCATGTGGGACATCCACAGTGAGACCTCCCCAGCAGCATGTGCGCACTGTGCTCAGTGCTGCTGGCATGCAGAGGCAGGCAATGGGCTCTCCTGGCCTGGCTGTTGTGGCGGAGCCATGCTCCACGTTCCCAAGTGAAGTACGGAGGAGGTGAATGCCCTGGGGATGCTCTGGGGCAGCTCCAAGCCCTGGCTGGTGTTCCCTCCTCCGCTGTGCTAGCAGTGAGACCCAGAGGGGCCCTGGGGGCTGTGCTTAGCTCTCGATTGCATCACCTGCCCTGACCCGATGCCTGTGCCGATGGGGCTGCGGTGCTGGCAGGATGCAGCTGGTGCCAAAGGGCTCAGCCGCGCTCGTCACGCGTCCCAGAACGGTAGAGGCTGGGAAGGCTGGATTCACCACCCCATCGCTCTGGGTCCATTTTTGGCCCACAGAACAGTGGCTGAGGGCTGCCAGATTGGGGTACAGGATGTACCTGAACGGAGACAGCGTGGGGTAAAAGAGGTATGGGTGGGAGGGGCACCCTTGGGCTGGAGCAGAGTCAAAGCCAAAGGGATGAAGTCCTGCATCCCAGGGGCCAGGCCAGGTCTGTGTGACACACCACATGCCAGTCTCTGCCTGAGCACCAGGCAGGGCAGCAGGCAGCTTCCTGTGACTGCATGGGGGGCAGGACCTGCTTGCTGTTAGTGCTGGGCAGAGGAGGGGTCCCTGCACAGAGCCCGGCCGTGGGTCTGCCAATAAAACATCTATGGAAAGTAGGGAGGTGACATGTAAGTGCCTCAGCACATGTGCACCAGGGAGCCTGTAGCCCCTTCCCTGGACTGTCACTTGGCAAAACATTTGGGACCCAGTTCCTCTGCTTTGGGTGCACTTCACATGGTATTTTATTTTGGAAGAAAGCAAGAAGACTGGAGCAAGAAGTGGAAATGCTGTTATCCCTGCTGCCAGCCAGAATTGGGGCCATCCCAGGGAGCAGGGTGGTGGGACTCCCCCCACTCCAGGGCCGCGGCTGTCAGCACCCATGGGAGGTTTGGGGATGGGTGGTGTCGGTGGTGCACATCGGCCTCCGACATGCCCGGACCCTGCGGGGCAGCTCTTGGCCGATAGTGGCTGTGCCCTGTTCCCTGCTCCTGCCAGCCCCAGCCCCGAGCAGGTAGGCTTGTGGGCACTGGGAGGGGCAGGTGGAGGAGAAAGGCTCTGCAGGATTAATAAATCACACCTTTCCCCTTCTTTACCCACTCTCCCTGCCTGTTGCAGGGCTCCTGCGTGGCTCTGCCCATCCACTCTGTGTTTGCGACTGACGCAGGGGCTATGGCAGGCATGGCAGGAATAGGGGTGCTGTCTCACCCAGACCCTGCAGCTGTCACTGCTGCGGAGGTGGGATGGGATCCGTTTCTCCTGTACCTGCCATGAGCTGGCACTGCCCTGGTGCTGTGTCAGGCCCCCACCTGAGCTCTTGGCTGGGTCTGCGCAGGGTAAATGAAAGACGTGTCCAAGTGAACACCCAAACCATGCAACCAGCTGCCTTGGATGGGCAGATTTTCACTAAAGGTATCAGGAAGGTCATGGAAATGGGATTCCTCCTTCTCCAGGGCCCCAGCATGACTCCAGGGACTTCACAGCAGCCCAGGGTGGCTCCAGCCTCCCCTGACCCCCAGGCCCCAGGGGATGGAGAGGAGACCTGGGCAGGCTGTCCTGCAGGGCTGGGGCAGTCTGCTCGGGGGGCAGGGGAGAGCTGTGCACGGGCATGGAGACTTTGCCGGGTTGCACCTTGGTGCATAAAGCCACCAGCCCAGCCTGGGAGCGTGACATGGGATACCCAGGGGACTTCTGCACTGTAGGGGAACAAGGCTTTCCTTGGTGCCCTTTCTTGCTGGAAGAAGGTGATTTTTGGTGGCAGGAGGGCCACAGCACTGCCCGGGGCATTGCAATGCAGGGCAGACAGCAACTGGAGAAACAGCCAGGAGCTGGTCCCTGGCTGCCACCAGGCCACTGCAGACCCGTCCAAAGGCTTATGTTGCACGGGTGTTCCCGAAATGAGCAGGAATGGCCTAGAGGGACTGAAGTCCTGAAGATCAGGGTCTTTCCCCTAAACTGAAGCAATGAGTGTTTGACCTCCCTCTGCGCAGTGCCAGACCAGGGGACCTCTGGAGAGGAACTGGGACACCCAGGACCAGGGGTTTGTGTGGGAAAAGGCCCACGCTGTGCTGTTGGAGGGTTAAGATGGGGGTTAAGGTGGGATGGGTGACAGGCAACCATGCCCTCAGCCAGCTGCGTGCCTTCCCTGCACATCTGGCCTCGGCACCTGCCCGTTTGCCGGGGCCACGAAGGCCCGAGTGGGAGGTGGACCAGTTCAGCTGCACCAGTGGGAGCTGATCCCTCCCCGGGCTCAGGGAGCCGAAGGCATCGCTGGAACGGCGCCGAGGAGCGGAACATCCCGTTTCCGTGGCAACCGAGTGTCTCCTGGCAGAGGGAGCATCCCCACCAGAGGGCAGTGGGCACTCGTGGATGCGCCGCTGCCCCGGGAGGGGCCGGGCTGGGGGCGCAGCCGGCCCTGCTGCTCCGGGGAGGGGGCCCAGATGGGGTCCCAGCCCTCACCCCTCCGTCCCCGAGGCCCTTGCAGCCCGTGGTAGGGAAGAAGCTCCAGGGGTCGGATGTCAGCACCCCACGGGTGATGGGGTGCACACCCTGATCATCCTTGGGGCACCCAGAGCTGTTCTCTGCCGTGGCCTTGGGGAGCCCCGGGGACCTGCTGGGGTGGTGACCATCCTCCCCTCCTTGCTGGGCCTCTGGTTCAGCCGACGGCAGGCACTGATGTTGGCACCCCCAGGGCTGAGCCGCCACCTTCTCCCAGCGCTCTTTGCCCATTTAATCTCCCTCTTGTTCCTCTGCAGCGAGTCCTACCCTGGCCTGAGCCCCGCTGCCTCCCACGGACCTTCCCTAAAGCCTCCGTTTAACCTAAGGTACTCAAAAAGTTATTGCAGGTGAAACCAATGCAGGTCTGAGTCTGGACGGTCCCTCCAACGGCTCCCAAGGGGGGAGCTCAGGCCGTCCCCAGGGAGCCATGCCGTGTTGGAGGGGCTGCTTCCTCTCATGGTGCAAGAC
The DNA here is from genome assembly GCF_963921805.1 of Phalacrocorax carbo. Lineage (NCBI taxonomy): Eukaryota > Metazoa > Chordata > Aves > Suliformes > Phalacrocoracidae > Phalacrocorax > Phalacrocorax carbo. The sequence continues at coordinate 7,642,006 of NC_087534.1, read as the reverse complement.
CCCTTCTCGGCTCCCTTAGCATGTCTCCAGCTCCATCCTGCCTTGGCGCTGAAGCCATCTGAACTGGTGCCAAAAGCACATCACCACCATCAGTAACATTGCTAAGACAAGCCCTCTATTTTATAGCATTAAACATGCTCTGCAGCCCACACACCACAACACAGGGGCTTTGTGTCCCCTCGACAGCAACTCCTGTGCCTGGTGAGGACACCAGCTGGCTCTCCCCTGGGCGACCCATCCTCTCTGAAGGAAAACACCAGCAGGATCCCCCATCCTGGGTGCTACAAGGGAGGGTGATGACTGCTAAATCCTCCTGCTCGCATAGAAAGGCCTGTTTTGCTCTAGCTGCAGGATGGCTAGGAGCTTTCCCTGCCTTGAGTCCTCTGCCTTTGTACTATGCTGTGCTCAAAATTTCTACCTGCCTGCTTTGCCAGACCTGGCTGCACTGTCTCCGGTCCCATCACCTCCAGTAACCCGGCCCTACTGGGATGGTTGCCTGTTGGGGGTGTGGAGGGAAGCTGGGGGATCTCTGCAGCACCTTGTGGCCCATGGCCAGAGGGTGCCTATATGCACATCACCTACCTGCATGGGGGAAATGAGATGATCAGCGGTTTAGTGGGATCCAGTGTGAATTTGCAAGAGTCAGAGGGAAAGTGTGGGTTTCAGAACCTTGTTTGAATGCAGCTCAGCGCCACAGCATTCCCAGGCTGAGAAGGAGTTTTCCCCGGTCCCTTGCATGGCTCTGTAGCCTCAGGCACACAAGCACAACAAGAAACATCTGTCCTTCTTTCATGCAATCAGTTTCAATCACTAATAATTATCTCTCCTCTTCCTTTTTCCTCCTCTGCTGGCTGCTGTCCTAATGCAGTGTGGCACTACTGGAGACCAGGTATCCACTTGCTCGGTGCCAGGGCTCACACAGCATGGGGAGACTGAGCCCTGCTCCTTTTTTCTGGCCAGGCTTGGACAGAGCTTAGTCTTGCTTGCCAGACCTTGCAATTCTGGGGATTTTATTGAAAACCCCAGCTCTTGGAAGCAGGTGATGGAAGGATCTCAGCTCTACTTGCTGGATAAAGGCCGTTTGCTTCTTGATGGGGAAGAAAGCTGTGAGTGCAGACTGACAAAGCAAAGGCACCGATGCTTCTTATCCTTTTACAAGATTTCCAGGCAGTCATTTGTTTTTTTGGGGCCTGACCGTGGTAATGCATCCCTTGGAGCCATCATTCATCTTCTCCCTCTGGGGCAGGCAGGAAAGTGAGGGTGGTTTCTTAACACTGCAAGAAAACACAACCCCCAGACCACATCATTCTTGTGGCAGGAAGGTTTGGGGTGAGCGCCTAGCTGGGTCACCCTCCTGCTTGTGGGCAGATTTCAGTGTCAACTGCTGGGGGAAGCTCTGCAACCTCAGCCTGGGCAGCAGAGCAAGAGCAGGCTGTGGGGAGCTAGCACGGCTGGGCCTGGGCTTGGCTCCTGCGGAGCAGCAGGCTTTGAAGTCTGGCTGCTGGGCTCCAGCCATGTGGGGCTGCATTGTGCAAACGGCAGCCCGACAGGGTGATGTTTGTGTGGCTGGCAAGACAACGTGTCAGGTTAGAACTGGGTTTACACTCAGCTTATTGGGTTAGTTCTGGGCTTGTTTTAAACACTGGCAAGTGGTGAGCTCCTGGCTCTGAATACCTGTGAAGATGAGACATATATATATTTACACATCTGTTATTAACTTAAAAATAAAACCAAGTGGCAGATTACCTCTCTTGGTTTTTCATGGAAATTCAGGGCTCTGAGTCCTTGCAGAGAATAGAAAAGGACTGATCAGCCCTGCAGGTCTCCAGGGCCGATCTATGCCCAGCCTGTCTGTGCCAATGCAGCCAGGACGACCCTGCAAAATGGGCACGGTGGGAGGAATCCCTGAGGATGCCCAGTCTGAGCCTGGACACACAGCACTTGTCACAGCTCAGCTCTTCCCCCAGAGCAGGACAGTGGGTATCACACAGGTCTCCCACACCAGCTGCCAGAGCAGGTTCCCCTGCTGCAGACAGAAGGAGCCCTGGGGGGTCCCAAGTCCTCAGCACCTCCTCTTTTCCTGCAAACCCATCTGAGTTTCCAGCTTCCCACAAAGAGGGGAGGGCCACTGATTTCCAGGGCTTCTGGGCCACATAGTTTACCCTCCCACCACCTAAGTGGCCCCAAGATGTCCTCACAGCACAGCTCCCCAAGAGCTTCTCATGGTGGCAGGTGTGAGCATTCATGCCTTCTTTTCAGTCTGCTGGGAGACAGGAATGGCTTCGCCCCCCGGCTCCCTTCCAGAGCTGGCTCTGCTGGAGCACTCTTCAACGGTGCGTGGTCTTCCCTGAGCAGGGGAATCAGTGACCACCTCTGAAATCATTGCGCTTGGTCATCAAATCAGCACATCTTGGCCCCTACGGCCTTGGCCTGGCAGGGAGATGCTCCCTCTGTGCTGTGAGCTCTGTGGGGGCAGTGGGAAGCAGAGCACTGAGCTCTGGGACAGTTGCTCTTCCAGCACCGTGGCTGCCTGTGTTGGTGTCCGGGCATCCGTCTGTTTCCATCAGCCGGGGCAGATCACCAGGACTGTGGCAGTTATGGCACCTACCTAACCGGGGGGTTTGCTCTGTCGGCTGGAGGTTGTAAGCAGATCATGAACTGCAGTGGTGGCTGAAAGTGGAAGCTGTGCAAAGACGTGGGGCCCTCTGGGTTGTTCAGTTATTGTGGGCTTTTATATTTGGGATTTTGCACTCGCACCCTGAGGGAAGGCCCCTGACTCCCATGGCGTCCCTGCTCTCACCACCAGGATGACCCACTGGCCCTGCTGCTGCCGTGGTGGCCGGTGAGCCCTGCTGCACTGGCTCCAGGGATGTCCCTCACCCAGGGCTACTGTGGTAAAGTTCAGGGCACAGCAGTCTTCGGGAGAAGAACAGGCAGGAACTATTTAACCCACCAGACCAAGATCCCCTCCCAAACCTACCCATCTGCGCCCCTGCTGATGCTTCTGACGAAATGCAGCCTTACCCCAAGGCGTGCAGAGCTGGGACTCATCCCTGCCACCAGCAGCCTGAAGCAGTGGTGCAGGCGATGCCAACCATGCAGGCTGCCTGTGGGCAGGTAGCAAATGACCATCCCTGAACGCTGAGGCTTGTTTTACCTTAGACACTGTCCTGACCCTCTCAGAGAGCCTGCCTTGCCCTGGAATGATGGTGTCCCTTTACTGGGCTGAAATATCTCTGACTGCAGGCATGAGTCCAGAAGACCATGATAGGTGAGATGAATCCTGTCCCAACGTACATGCCGAGAGTGTCCAGATGGAGAATTAGCGTAGAATATCAGATGCTCCTCACGTCTTTCCAGAGAAACCTTTGAGTCATTTGCTCTGAGGCTGTGTGGGTGTGTGGGTATTTGTGCTCATGCACATGGGCTCGCACCTGGCTACTTGTGCAGACAAATTCATGCTGAGCCCATACGTGCACCCCGTGGGCACGCTCAGGCCCTATGTTGTGCTCCTGCACGCTTGGGCACCTGGTGCATGTCTGCGGGGAGGGGGCTGCTGAAGAGCACGGGCAGACGCCCGCGTCGTGGCTGCATTTCCTCGCAGGCAGCAGCAGACGAGATGAGGCTCCCAGCGTGGCCACCACGGCTCCGCACGCTGATGCTCTCAGAGCAGCGCGCTGTCTGAGCAGAGCAAGCTGGCGGAGACAAGATAACATGCCATGGGGAGCAAAGCCGCTTGGATCACCTCTAAAATGCCTTATGCGATCCGACACTTATCACCTTAAATCCCCAGCTTGTCCTAGGTCACGTACCACAACCGGTCTATTACTAATATCATTAAGATCCCTTTGCTGGCTTCTAAATAATAAGCATAGGCGGGGACGCTGTGATTAATGGAGGGCTGATGGATGAAACCCCCTGTCACCATTTAATACCTGTAACAATAGATTCATTAACTAGGATTAGTTTCAGACATAAGCTTTCTATACCCATGGCTATTACTCACTCAGTTCATTAACAGGACAGCATTAGTTCTGGTACCTTTGAGCTAGAATACATCCTGCATACAAATGATGCCCGGCACTGTAACTTTCAGGAAATCCAAAGACTGTTTATAAAAAGCTGAAATCTCTTAATTCAAACCTGTCAGCAAAGGCATTTCTGCTCTCATTTTCTGCACGCTTCATTTCTGAAGGTGAAGGACGGAGGTGATGTGCCAAACTGCAGCTTCCCGCTGCCCCAGCTCTTGCCCTCGGTGGAAGCTATGGGCTGGGGCGGCCGCCTGGGGCAAGCGTGGGGTGAGCTCTCTCTGCTTGCCGGGCGCTCACCACGGCGTGGCACTCTCGTTTCCCAGGAATTAGCTCCAGAGAGTTTTACACGGTGGTTGTTTCCCCATGCCACCAAATGTGCTTAAAGGGACTGTCTCACAAGCTGGCTGTGGGCTGCTGCGTGCTGAGAGGTGCCGCGTCCTGGGGATTCATCCCGACACAGCATCCTCCCAGCCGTGGCCAGTCTGTGGGGAGAAGGAAAACAGTTTTTTATCGTATCTCATCTGTCTTTATGCAAATTTCTGCTCATGGTCCCTGGAGACAGGTGGCTGGACGCCGCTTGGTGGGGATGTGGTGGATGCAGGTGACAGAGGATCTCTGGTGTCTGGAGAAATGTGCAGCCAAGTGTCCGCGAAAGGCGGCTGGGGAAGGTGCTGGTGGCACGGGGCGAGTGCAGTCAAGGAGACCCAGAGACTTTGGGATGTAGCTGGCCAGTGTGGGGTACAAGGGGATGCGTTTGCTGTCCTCATTGATTGTCACACAGGGACATGCTCCAGCTGTGATTTCCAGCTGTTTGCTTAGCTTGGGATTTTGCAGGGGTGGCTTACTGAGGTGGGGCGTTACGTGAATGAGACTTCTTGTCTCATCTTGCTTAGCAAGAGAGCAAAATTACAGGGCTATCTGCCTGGCTTGGTTTTCCAGAGGCTCTCCCATGCCTCCTGCTAATGGGGATCCGAGGGGAGGTGTTCAAGAAGGGGATGATTTCTGCAGTGCAGTTCAGTGGGCGGTTGCACAGGCTGGGTGGGATGGCCTGGCAGGCGGGGGGCTGAAAAGCCCCTGTGCCTTGGGTGGCCATAGGGTTGGGACTGGACTTATCCTAGAGTGGCAAAATAGGCACCTTCAGGTATTTCGAGAAGGGTCCTGTACAGGGTAACTAATGCCCTGGCACTGCGTGGGGAGCGAGGACACGGCATCAGCTGCCCACTCCCAGCGAGGAGCGGCGAGAGGTCCCACCATTTGGGGCTCAGCTGTTGCGCTCACACAAAGCCTAGCTGCAGACAGGATACTACTCTTGTCAGAAAAGCCATGGAAAAATGTATGTGTATCCAAAAATATTTGAGAGTTGAAGTCAATCTGCAGGATTTTAGTCTACTGTGGAAAGTGCCTTCTCAGTTTATCATAATAAGTGTGATAAGTTCATTGTTACAGAAAATGCACAATATGTTTGGCCCAAAAAGCAAAATAAGGCTTCTAAGGATGCAAAAGCAAAGCTGAATTCCTGCATTTTGCTACATTTCAATCTCAGCCTCCTCCCTATTAGTATGCAGTGCTGAGCCAGGGGGGTAGGAGCTGCGATTTTGCACATATGGAAAGATAGGAAAGATAACCCATTTCCTCCAAGAACATTAACATGGGCTGGAAGAAACCACTTTGGGATTGAGAGAGAGGAACCGAGGTTGGAGGGGGAAGGAGGAGAGGTAATTATGTTTCATAGATAATGATTTAGATGGCATGAAGTGAGATCGTGAGCCCTGGCCCTGTGGTCAGGAGGCAGGAGGGGTGTGCGGGCAGCGGCGGGGCTGCAGGGCATCCCTCAGGGCAGCGCCCTGTGGCACGTGCTCCTGGTCCACCCATGAATGACGGGGATTATGAAGGTCTTTGAAGATGCCGCGCTTATAGTGCCTTGCGTGCGTTTGCAACACGAGGTGGGAATGGTGCTTTAGACTAGAGGTTAATTTGAGGGGCAGCTTCAGGTCAAGCATGGAAAGAGAGGAGGAGCTGCGAGCTCTGGTGCACACCAGCTGGCCCGCCCAGCTGCTGGTGAAAAGCGGTTCAATCAGAGTTGCTTGGGTTCTCTTGAGGGCAACGAGGAGTAGAGAGTAGTGCGCCCAGGGCAGGCTAGCACCGTGCACTGGTCCAGACTGGGACGTGACTGGCTGAGCAGCAGGTTACGGAGGACCTGGGGGCTGTGGTGGCGTCAGGACTGAGTGCCAGCCACCAGTGCACGCTCGCTGCACGTAAGACGAATGCGCTGTGCTACGCTGGGACGGCAGCTGGCAGATCGAGGGCAGTCGTCCCCTCCACGCACCACGGGTGAGGCTGCATCAGGAGTACTGTGTCCAGTGCTGGGCTCCCAGTTCAAAAGGGAAGTGGGGAAACTGGAGCGAGGGGATGGTGGGTGGCCTGGGGCACATGACCCACAAGGAGAGCAGGGGAGAGCTGGGCTGGCTTGGTCTGGGGAAATGTGAGCTTGTAACAGCCTGCAGCCATCTGAAGGGTAGATGCAAAGATGATGGAGCCAAAATCTTCTCAGCTGTGGCAGAGACAATAATGAGGGGCAGCATCCACATGTTGCAGCTTGGGAGGTTCAGGTTGGGTACGAGGGAAACCTCTTTCCCCAGGAGGGTGGTGCAGCCCTGGCGGGGGGTGGGTGTCACAGAGACACAGGCGTCTCCATCCTTGGTGAGACTTGGCTAGGCAAAGCCACAGCTACCCCGACCTAGTGCTGACAACAGTCCTGCTCAGAGTGGGAGGGCAGACTGGGACCTCCGGGTGTCCCCACCACCAGCACTGCTGTGACATTGCAGACTGGGAGCAGCTGGACAGATGGAGCAGATGACCATGCAGCCAGGGACAGCCCTGGGGAGAGCCCACCCCCCATGTACCTGATGCTGCTGGGACACCTGCTCGCACCGCCCTGCTCCTGCCAGCGGCCCAGCTTAGTCGCCACAGCCAAGGGTGCAGCAAGCGCCGTGTCCCTGACCTGAGCTTGCCGTTAGCCTTCGGCAGCGCTCGTGGGGTCGGCGAGGAGCCGGCACGGCTAGGCAAGGCTCCCGGTCTGTGCCTGGGAGAACTGGGCCCCTGCTCAATCCCAGGGAGCAGGCAATCCCGCAGATCGGCAACGGGAATTTTCTGCAGGGAGGATTTTGATACAAGTGGACAGGAGGGGTGGGAAGGGACGGAGGGAAATGATTATTTATTTATTTGTTTATTTTCCACAGCAGGTTTCAGTTTTTAATCAAAAACCAAAACCAGACTTTGAAATTTTGGCTCATTCTGATGAAAGATTTTTAATGAAAAACCAAAAATTGTCCATAGGGAATAGAAGCTTAAAAAAAAAATAACAAAACCAAAGGCAAATAACAAAGCCAGTCAACTGTCCGACCAAATTTGAGCCACAAGCAACTTTAACAAGACCGTGGGAAGGCGTGGTGCGACTGCGATGGGAAGGGTGCTGGGATGTGTGGCCGTGACGGAGAAGGGGGTGGACAAGCAGGAGTCAGGAAGACCTGGGACAGGTGGAGTTGCACCGTGCGATGTGGGATGCTGCCCCGGGGATGAAGGGTTTGCTCCCATCCCGTCGCTCGGTCACAGCTCCAGGGAGAGCGGCTCTGCGGGGTCACAGCTGCTTCAGCGCGCGCAGGCCAGCGGTGCGGGGCGCCTGCACGTCTGCTGGGCGCTGCCTGCCCCCCCTTGCCACACGCGCGCGTGGCGGGAGGCATCGTCCAGCACACACGTGTTCTCAGCGCGCACCCACGTCCATGCACATACACGTGTTTAAGGACTAAAGAAAGGCACAACCCGGCTGGTTTCACCGCTAAAGGGGTAGATACCGAAACCAGTGAGAGGAAGGTGACCGTCCCCTTGGAGAACGGGCGTGGGGGTGGTGGAGGAAGCTCTCGCATCCCACTTCAGCGGCGCTTCCAGGAAACGAGCTCAACCCTTATTTTTGAGTCTTTGCACAAAAAAGGATCAGACCCCAGCCGTGCCTGGCTCAAATGCAGGTTCACTTGGAAGTGACGGTGGAAGTGAAGCTCGCACCTGACCCTGGTCCTAATCCAAGAAGAGCTGAGGCAAGTCAGAAAGCAGGTCCCACCCGCGGTAAGGGGTAGGTACCCTGTGTTTATGGTAATAACAATAATTTACCCTTCACTATCACCTTCCAGCTGAAGAGCATAAAGCCCTTTGCAGGCATTAATTATCATTAGCCTAATGACACGGTTGATGAAATGGAGGCTGTGAAAGCTGGAGTGATTCACCCAAGGTCCCAAGGCCCCTGCGGTGGCAGAGGCAGGAGTTACAGGCAGGTCTCCGCGGTGCAGGCGGAGGTGCAGGGGGTGGCAGGGGGTGCAGGGTGGGCTCTGGGCTCAGGGCAGGGCACCGAGAGCTTCACCTTCGTCCTGGGGAAGCTGGAGGTTTGCTGGTCGGTGGCAGGTTGGAGGTGAGCCGTGTCCCTACCTCCTCCCTGGGACATCCCTGCAGGCTAGGGATTGCTCCACGAGGCGGAGTGGGTGGCAGCGGGCGAGCGGGCAGGCAGGCAGCGTGGGAGGCTGGCAGCAGCCGGAGGAGCCCTACGGTATTGGGGACCCCGGTGCTGGGGCCCTGCTGGGTGTGCCCAGGGCTGGACGCGATGGCAGCACAGGCGGGCGAGGAGCCGGGGAGCTTTGCCCGGGCACTGCAGGGGAGGTGGGGGCAGAGCTGCCGGAGCCCCCCCAGCTGAGAGGGCAGCAGGGTCGGGGCAGAGCATCTGCCGTGGGGTGCAGAGCCCAGCTCGGCAGGTGGCTGGCAGCGAGGGCTGGGGCACGGGAGCCTGTTAACACCGCACGGAAATGGTCTTTTAAGGCATGGAATGATTTATGGATTATTACTGGCTGTGACAGGGTCGGCTGCCTGGCCTGGATGATTTGGGGTTGGGGGGCGCAGGAGGATAATGGGGACAAATTGGGGCCTGAAGGAATGTGCACCGTGCGGAGCAGGGGGAGGCGGGGGACAGAGGATGTGCCGCCTTCTCCTCTGTTCCCAGACACAACCTGCTCTCATTATCCTGAGCCACCACAGGCACTAACACACACAAATATATTCTAATTTATTAGCGCTGGCAAAGATCTCTTTGCAGAGAGTGAACGTTTTATTTTTGAGGCTCAGTGGTTCAAGTGTTTGAAAGGGCAGCATTCTCTGTGCCTCCAATGTGGGGCTAATGATAATCTAAATTAGTTATTGGAAATAATTACCAAGGCTTTATTGTGCCAAGCATAGCAGAGCCCTGGAGAGCAGTCGCGCTCAGACACGGCCATGCAGCTAAAAGCTTTGATGCTTCATTAATATTCAAGGGGAGTCTTTGGCTGTTTTCCCTCCTCCCCTTGCGAGCTGCCGCAGCTCTCTGAATGAACCCGAGGCCTCCGGTGACACCGGCGAGGGGCCTGCCGATTGAAATTAGCAGTGGTACAATATCAAAGTTCACTGCACTCCTAATCTCAAATGGAAAAGGTGGGTTTTGGAAGATGCTATCGCTCCGCACGGCGGTGAGGATTCAGTGCCGAGACGGCTTCTTCTGGCTCCAGGCGCCTGGTTCCGGGCTGAGATAATGCTGGAGAGGTAGCATCTCCAAGGTTGTCCTACACAGCTGGGTTTTATGATATAATGGACCAAACCAGCTGCATAATTAATCAGCCTATATTTTTCCCCTAGTAAATCTTCCTGTGATGGGCAAACAGAAGCCCTGGAGCTGTGTTTGCCTGCCAGATCCGTGGCGGTGCATGTGTGTCTTTTTCTTTTTCTTCTCCCCATCTCTTTTGGAATAAACGCTGTGATTTGAAAGTGACTCCAGCGCCGTTCGCGAGGATGCAGCGATCTCAGGGCTGCTATTATTTTTTGCATGCGAAGCAGCTGCAGCCTCCCTTCCAAAAACCTCTGGGCTCCGAGCAGGACGGCAGGATGTATTTCTGGATGCGGACTTGGCCTGGCAAGGCTCCAGGGAGAATTTCCTCTCCTTGCTCAGGATTCTGCACTAATCAACGATTCAGTCCCGGTGCCTGTGGGCAGGGCTCAGAGCAGAGGTACCGTCCGTCTCAGAGATGATAACCATGCTCAGCACATCTCTGCAGAGCCCTGTGGGCTCGACCCGCCACCGGCAGAAGCAATGGCAGGATTCCTCCGGTTCAGCGAGGGCTGGGTGTAAAGAGCAAATCCTCCTAGCCTGCAAGATCAGGGACGGCCGCTGTGCCTGTTTTCCAGGCAAGCAGCATCGAGATGCACATTAAATCGGGACAACCCAGTAATTTCAGCCCCCCCTGCCCTTGTAACCCAGACCGTACAATGGCTAAAAGCATTGCAAGCCCCATAAATCTTTGAGCAAATCCTGCCACGCTCTGCAAGGCTTTTGTGCCACCCTGGAGGTGCGAGGTGGGGACGGACCCCGCTCCTGTCCCAGGAGCTCGTGGGCTGGCGGGGGCGGACGTCGCACGGGGAGCCCCGGTGCCGCGGCAGGATGTGGCGTGCGATGAGTCATTCCCCGCTCGCCGGGTCGTGCTTCCATCCCACGCCGTCTCGGCGGGTGAGTTATGGGACTTCTCCTCTGCTGAGCAGGCACAAATCATCGGGGCCTGTCAGGAGTCAGGATGAAGTGGGCTGGCTGGAGAGTCCACACTAGTCCTTTAACAAGATTGATGCTTTGCTGCTTCCCAGGTCTGAGTTCAGGAATCTATATTTTATTCCTTCCCTTCTCTCCCTTCTCCCTGCCCTGTTTGCAGCTGCAGAAACCCACTCTTATAATTCCTGGTCAGGTTTGCGTTTGCGAGGTGGTAATGTGTCTCCCTGGGAAGAAAAAAATAGTTTCTAGGAAAGATTTATGAGGAATGAATTATTTAACCTCACACTCCTGGCTACCCCCATGCCTGCCTGCCAGGACAGACTCCAGGACTGGAGAACTTCGTTTAAGGAAGCCCAGGTCTGGATGGGCCAATGTGTGCCTGACGCTGCTTGGCATCAGGGCAAAGGCGATGCTGGGTCTGCCAGTGGCAGATGCCCCTGCTCCTCCCAGGAGCCCCTGCCCGCCTTCGAGAGCACTGTGGAGGCAGGCAGTGCCACTGTGAGCAGGGAGGAAACCAGAGGTAACAGCTGGTAAAACATCTGGAGTGGCTTTCTGCCATGGCAGGGCACCTCTGCCCCACCAGGACAGGATGCCGTGGTGGAGCTCTACCAGCACGACCCCTCTCTCGGCCAAACCCCGAAGTCACATCCATCACCCAGGCTTGGAGCTTCGCTCCATACCTTTGAGTTCATGGGAGCCAGGTGAAACCAGCCTGAGCCCCCCTGGAGCAACGTGGCGTCACGGGGAGGTGGTGTGCAGGCAGCAAAGGGGCAGGCAGCAGCGCTGGTGCAGGCAGGGCTGGTGTGGGAGCACGCTGCTGGTTGTGGCTGGTGCACGGCAGGGCCAGTACACGAACGAGCCCAGCCCGGGGTTTTGCAGAGCCGGGGCAAACCCAAAGGGACAAATTGTGATTTTTGTCCCTTGAAGATGGCAATTTCTGCAGGAAGTGCCTGTCTGCAGCAAATTTCCAGAAAGAGAAAAAACACACACAAAAAATCAGTTTGTGCGAATTGAAAACAAAAACCTGCCAGACGTTCCCTGCTCCTCGCTCGCCCGCCCCCTCGAAGAAATATTGGCAGAAGACAGGGAAGGGAAGGGAAGCCAGAAAACTTTTGAAGAAAAATATTAATGAAAACCAAACCCTTTCTGCTTCTTTTCTAATTCCCAAAGGGGAGATAAAGGGGTCCCTGCCCTGCCCTCCAGACCAGTTGCTGACCCTGGAGTGAGGATGGGAGTGATGCTGGTCCAGCCCTGCTGCTTGTTGAAGAGCCATGTCTTGCTCTGCTCACCCCTCTTCCATGGGCCTGCGGTCCTGGAGCAGCTTGTGATCCCTGGGAAGCGTTTGGAATGGGTCCTGTCTGGGGAGCTGAGCGGTGTCCCAGGCAGGAGAGGAACCCCAGCACGATGGGGAGGTGGGCAGAGATGCTGTGTTTGGAGAGGACTGGATGGAGATCGGGTGTCCATGCTGGAGGTGTGGAGCAAAGGAGAGCATGGGTTGCTCAGGGGTCTGGAGAGCCTCAGCCAGCATGAGAGTGGCCTGCCTGAGCAAAAGACCCTGGAACCCCCCAAAAAGAGTCCCAGGTGCCAGCCTGCGTGGGGACATGGTGCCTGGCCTAGAGACAGAGGCACCGTCAGGGTGTCCCATGGCTCCAGCCCCACTGCGCAGCAGCAGCGGGAGAGGTGGGAAGGGTTTTCTTTCCAGCCGTAAGCCGAGAGGGCAGGGAGGAGGTCAGGCACGAACATGACAGGAGGATTTGACAGGGGCAATGGCGTTCACAACAATTCCCCTACAAAACGTGCTGAAGGACTCACCACCTGCTTTCTGAAGGCTGCTCCTCCTCAGCCAGAGTCCAGCACCGCGATGGAGGGGACCCGGCTGCTGGCGTCGCGAGCACCAGCTCCTACAATACCTGCCTTTGCTGCTGCAGCAGACGCCAGCCCCCAGCAGCCTCGGCAGAGTCCCTGCCAGATGTCCTGCTGGTGGGAAGCAGTCACGGCCAGGGCAGCCAGCTGGGTGCGAGGAGTGGGAGAGGGAAGGAGCCTGCTGGCACTGCTGCATATGGTGGTACAGCGGGATCCTGCACAAGGGAGCACTAGAGCGCCGTGGTGCAGGGGGGTCCTGCACTGCAGCAGCGTGCTTTGGGTGTCCTGGGATCCCACCATGTCGCTGGTGGGGCAGACTGGGGTGCTGGAGTGCAGAGGGGGTTGTGTAATGGATTCCACTGGATTTCACTGGAGTCTCCTGGGAGGATGAGACACAGTGTGGGAGACCCTCCTTGGGGTGGAGAGCACCGGGCAGTGGCACAGTGGGACTGTGCAGGTGGGATATACTGGGGTCACTGGGGTGCGGCAGTTTTCCAAAAGAGAGCAGGATGAGCAGGCAGCACTGTGCAGCAGCTCTCTGGTGACAGCAGGACTGTCATGAAATGGCATCTCCTCTTGAGGAAAGAGCAAGGTAGGCAGCTGGAGCCCGACCCTTCTCAGTTCATGACGGTTTGATCAGGAAGCTGGTGCCCTCCTGGCTTCCCGTGCAAGGGCAGAGCCAGGTCTTCTTGCCTGATTTTTGCAGGATTCTTGTTCCGGCTGCCAGGTCCTGCCAGCACTGGCTCTAGGCTTCCCAGCCAAGTGTCACGGCAATATGGAAGCAGGTCCTGTGAGGGCATTTCAGGACCAAGGGGGTCTGGGAGGTGGCTGGGGAGTACCAAGGGGGGTAAACTGCAGCGGGAGACATTAACGGTGAGGCTTGAACAGCCAGGATGAAGGAGGACGTCTCCCTGTTCCTCTCTTTCATGCACAGGGTGTTGGATGTGCACTCCAACACCAACTCCAATGGAGTTGGATGCTCATCTCCACTCAGGACTCACTGACCCCTTTGCTGTGCAGTCACCTCCTTCTGCCACGGCAGAACAAAACCCCCTTCCTCCTGCAGCTGCCCCTAATCCCTTTCCTGCATCTCTCAGGCTTCTTGGGAAACAGAATAAGGAGTCAGGAGAAGGCAGGGCCCTAGAATCACAGAATGCCCTGAGCTGGGAGGGACGCACAAGGACCATCGAGCCCAGCTCCCGTCCCTGCACAGGACACCCCAAATTCACACCATGTCTCTGAGGGCCTTGGCCAAGCGCTTCTGGAACATCGCCAGGCTGGTGCCGTGATGCCTCCCTGGGGAGCCTGTGCCAGGGCCCCACCACCCTCTGGGGGAAGGACCTTTCCCTAATGCCCAGCCTAACCCTCCCCTGGCACGTCTCCCTGCCATCCCCTCGGGTCCTACACCTATGTGGTCAGGGGAGAAGCAGCCGAAGGAACTGGTCAGGATGAGCTCTGCTCCCACTGCTGCTGGAGCTGAGGTGGGCACGGCTGTCGCAGCACTTGCTGCCCCCGAGGCATGGTACGAGCAATAGGTGCTGAGGCGGGCAGGATGCTGTGCTGGTCCATGCAGACAGCTGCCTCGTGCCTCTCTGAAGAGATGGGGTTGCATCGTGCAGCTCTACCTGGAGAGTACCTCCATCCTCTCACAGAAATTTTCCACCCCTCTGGAGAAGCCCAAATGCTCAACGGAGACTTCACTGAGCAAGAAAAGTGCCTGGGAAAGGCAGGAGCAGGAGCTGACGGTGTCTGGGGCAGGAGGCACACAGAGTAATTCCACACTGCACCCCACAGCGGGCCAGGTCTGCTGCAAGGGCAGCTCCACCACAGGGAAGCAGCAGAGGCCGGTGCTGTCTTGGCCAGGGTGAGCAGAACCCACTTGCCTTTATATGCCACGAGTTCCTCAGGTCTCTCTCACCCTTGCTGTCCCTCGACCCCAGCTGTCCTGGCTGGGCTTGTCCTGGGAGCAAACCTGCAGGCGCTAAGGCTGCACCAGGGCATGGCCCTGCCCCTGTCACCCTGCTGACCACACACCCACTGCCCCAGGGCTGTAGCAAAGCAGGGGTTTTTAAATACCAGAAAACCTCCGCAAATACCATTTTGTGGTAACCAGGCACACGGCTTCGGTCCGCAGAGATCTCCGAGCATGCACAAAAAGCCTTACAAGGCACACAAGAAGGATTACACTTTACAACGTGCGTACATGCGCTGTACGCACACAGTCATGCTTACGCCTTGTGCATCCAAAACAATGCTCAAAGACACCCACAATAATGCCTCCAGCTTTCAGTTAAAACTAATTTTAACCAGTGAACACCTGCCAAATTGATTTTACGGGTTTGACACCGGTAAATCACTTGAAATTTCAAGCCTCCACAAAATTTGCATTCTGCTATTTTCATGTCTCTTGGAAATTCTTGACTTTGGCTGGTTTCACTGTGGAACTATTTTATGAAGCAGCCCAGGGGCCAGCAGGCAAGGAGCAGAAAAATGGCAACACAAAAGGCTGCTGGGAAACACGGGATGGTTTGTGCTGTATTTTTGGGTCTGACGTTTGGGTCTGGCTTATCCTGAGTTTTATGGGCTTGTCTGTAAGTGAACAAATCCTTCATCTGATGGAATGTGGCTTGTGGATGGGGTTCCTTGTGGTTATCTCCCAAAACAGAGAGCAAATCACGCTGTTGTATGTCTGGGTGGCTCAGGAGGGCAGCTTTGCCGAACCCTGCCTGTAAGGGCTTGGAGCCTGCACCTCACCTATTCTGTTTTGCTCAGGAGAAGGATGAAATCGGATGAAATCCACAAATGATCATGATGATCCAGACTGATAAAAGCACCTCACAATGTTCCCTTCTGTGGCAGTGGTTATGGGGTGGTATATCACATGGATTTCGGTGTGTCTCGGCATAGCTGAGTGAGTTGGGCCCAAGGAATAGCCATAAAACCAGGTTTTATTCCTTCCGACCCTGATGTGTTAAGTAGCTAATGGTGCTTGTGTGGAGAGATGTTCTGTTGCTTTTGTGTAACAAGGACATAAGGAATGGAAAGTCAAAGCGTCTTTAAGGTGTACCTGAAAACAACAATGCTGCTAGAGGAGGATTTTTATCTTTGAGCTTTTTAATGGGATGGATATCTTGTACTTCAGTATCCCAGCTGTTGTGCGGCTGAATGTGCCCTGCAGTTTCTTTCTTTTCTAAGTGGGCTGCTTGTGGCGAAGGGTCAGAGCGGTATAGCCTTTGCCGTGTGTTTTACATGGCTTGACTCTCCTCTCATTTGCAGCCACGCAGAAAGGGACGAACAGAGGCGAGGTGTACGGGATGAGGCTGACACAAGCTAGAAGAGAATACCCTTATTCCGATCCCAGTGCTTCCCACCACCTCGTCCTCCCGGTGCTTGCAAGTGAAGTGGAGCTGTGGCCAGACAGCATCGTGGAGGGGAGCCCCAAAAGTACAGAAACAGCTGGATGCTGTGGCAGAGTGAAATGGGATATATAAAACAATACAGGGAAAGTGAAAGGAGGAGCTATAAGAAAACAAAGAACTGCAGATACCTGCTGTGAGAAAAGACCTGAAAGGCAGTCTGAGCAAGGATTGACACCATCAGAAACAGGGTTAGAAATCCATGGCAAAAGGAGGATGCAGGTGGTGGAACAGAAGATGGAGCGGAGACCTAGGTTTGGTGCACCAGAGGTCAGGGAGGAGAAACAGAAGGTAAGCCATAAAAGATAAAACAGCAGCTAGTCCTAAAGGAAGAAAGGTGGAGATAATGGTGTTAACCAAGAAACAGAGGCTGAGGTGAGAGGGGGCATGCAGAGGAGACTGAGAGGACAGAGCAGATGCAGGTGTGTGGACTCTCCCGGCTGGGACAAGTGGTGGCCAGGTTCCTACTGTCACACGTCAAGGGTGTCTAGGCCAAGGTGGGAAGATGAGCAGAGCCAAGAAAGGCTCAGAGGACTTCTGTGGTTGCCTTTTGGAGAAGGGCAAGGCGTGAGCACAGCGGAGGTGGGTAGGTGATCTGAGTTTGTGACGAAGGATTGTCACTGGAAAGCGTTAGTGGAAAGAGGGTGGTTCTTAAATGTGGGATTTTCCCTGGGGACTTTGGAAACTGGTCTTCTGGGGCTGAAGCTGGCACAACCAGTGCTTTATGACAAGAGAAGTCTGGGATGAGTATGGGAGGAGCAGGGGGAAGATGCTGCCATGCCTTCACATTGCCTGAGCACTCTGCACTGCCACGGGTGAGAATGCCCTTTCTGAACACAGGAGTGACAGCATGGAAATGGAAGGGACACTGCCTTGGTGGGAAGAAAGCTCCAACCATTTAATGCACTGAAATTATGGGGAACCAGCTCACCTCTGCCTCAGAGTCCTGGAAGAAATGGTTCATGAAAGAGCAGATCTGGTAGTGAGAACTCAGTCCAAGACCATAAAGCATGTATCTTAACCTGTAAATGCGGGGTAGATAATCTGACCTCTGTCATATATAAGGTTTTTGAGCTTATGTTAAATGGGACAACAGTTAAAGTCACAGAGATGTGTGGAAAAATGGAATAAAATGCAACATGGGTTCTCCAAAGGTAGCTGTCGGAGACTAAGCAAGCCATGGCTTTTCTGCATGAGGGCAATGCATTGCATTGCATCTGTCTACATTTAACCAACTATTGGGTAAAGCACCTGCCGTGGTTTAACCTGTCGGGCAGCTAAACACCACGGAGCTGTTCGCTCGCTCCCCGCTGCAGTGGGATGGGGGAGAGAATCAGGGTCAAAAAGTAAGATTTGTGGATTGAGATAAAGACAGTTTTATAGGACAGAAAAGGAAGGCAATAATAATGATGATGATAATAATAACAATAATAATAATAATAATAATAAAGTGTATAAAACAAGTGATGCACAATGCAATGTCTCACCACCTGCCGACTGATGCCCAGCCAGTTCCCGAGCAGAGGTCCCCCAGCCAGCTTCCCCTAGTTTATATACTGAGAATGACGCCATATGGTATGTAATATCCCTTTGGCCAGTTGGGGTCGGCCGTCCTGGCTGAGCCCCCTCCCAGCTTCTTGGGCATCTCCAGCCTTCTCAGTCGGCAGAGCATGAGAAGTGGAAAAGTCCTTGCTTTAGTGTAAGCACTGCTTAGCAACAACTAAAACATCATGCGTTATCAACATTATTCTCATACTAAATCCAAAACTGCACCAGCTACTAGGAGGAAAATTAACTCTATCCTAGCCAAAACCAGGGCAACACCCATGGGACATTGTTAGGTAACCTGAGAAGATGGGATCACAGATTAAAGTGGATAAAGAACTTGCAAAGGGTGAATTTGCAGTGGATAATATTAAAAGCGGGTTATCAGGAAGAAGAAAGATAAGTAGTGATGTTCCCTGTGGATGGGTCCTGGGACTGTCTCAGTGAGTGTTTCCTTTCTTGGCCTTGGTTGCACCCTGCCTGGAATACACATACAGCTGGAGGATGACCATGCCTGTAGGAGCAGGGCAACCAAGAAAGGAAGAGCAGAGAGCAGCAAGGGACGGGAGAACACTTACCTTGCCAAAAACCGATGTCAGGCAGGCCTTCCAGCCAGCAAACAGACAGCACCTCCTCGGCTGAGAGCTCAGATAAGACCAGGCAGAAACAGTTCAAGTATTTCTGTAGTGATGCCAGGAACATGAGCAATAAGATGGAAGAATTAGAAGGCCTCATCCAGGAGGAATGAGTAATCCTGGGAACTGTGAATATGGGAGAACTTATCTTCCAGGGCATAGATGGGAGAACAAGTGCTAGAGATATTCTTGATCACAGTCAGATTGCATGAAACAGGGGAGATTAATTTAGGCTTTGTTTTGCTAAAGAGCGAAAGAAGAGAATTTGCTCCTGAAGGTAACCTCAGATTCAACTGCTGTGATTCGGTTTGATGTCTCTCAAATGGACTGGGGTGGGCATGAATTTGCCTCTACCCAAGGCTTGGATGTGAGCAAGCAGAAAGGAAGCGAATCAGCTAATGAGGCTGCCTGGCCAGGGGAGCTCAGAGGGTGAGCGCGGACAAACGGTCGGCTCTGCCTGGAGCCTACACCCCCGTGGGAGGGAAGGGCTGGAGGGAAGGGCTCCAGGTCCCCACCACGGGTGTGCCTAAGCCAGGCACAGCCAGAGAGCTAGCGGGAAACAGCAAGACTGGGAGGGGAGGGAGGCCGAGGCCAAGAAAGATGGGACACAAGTAGGAAGGGTTGATGTAAGGCCTTTGTAAGGAACACCTAGAGGCAGAATTATGGTTTCTGTGGGCAAGAGAGAAACTCAGGCAGGAGGCTGCCTCTGTGGCACCAGGAATATTTTCCCCTGCTGGATAATGAGGTTGCCAAGACTGGAAGTGACGGCCGGCCTGCTTGATGCTGGTACACTGATGGCACTTGGCCAGTGGGAGTTATGTGCAGGTTCAAGGATAAGATGGGACAGTCACCCGGGCTTTGCTCTCCTCTTGACTCTGAGAGTTTCACTCATGCTGATGCTTGGGTACCTCTGCTCTGGGACATGCTGTAGCCTCCAGACTTCCTGTAGGTGAGCTTGAGAAGATGTTGGAAGGGAGGAAAGGAGTATCCTGGCCCTAATCTCTATTCTTCAGTTGCTTGCCATGATTGTGAACTGGACTCCGTGGCCTGTCCCTGTGCTTTTGGGCAGTGTAACAAGGCCAGTCCCCTGCACCATAGGGACCGCACGGCTCCGTCAAGGCAACGGTTGCAGAAGCCCTTGCTTGCTGGCATGTTTCCTGGCATGTTTCCTGGCAGCAGTGCCCCAGCCCCGCTGCCCTGAGCCAGGCCAGCTCGGCAGCACCTGCGGCAGCCCCCAGAAGGGCTGGGGAGCGAAGCATTGCACAGGCTGCTTGTCCAAAGCCATTAGTGCTTGGCACCCTACTTCTAGGCAAATGAGCCAGTTAACCTGATCAGCTGAACATGTGGGCACAAACATGGGCAGCCAGCAGAGCATTACCTTCCTTGTCCTACACATGAGCCTCCTGCTAATACAGCCCTCGTGTGACAGCGTTGCAGGGCTGACTCAGACGGAGTGTGTCACCGCACCAGCCCCCGGCTCCCCGTCTGTGCAGAGATGCTCCCGCCCGGCTCCGTGCCTTGCTCCGGGACCTGCTCTGCCTTCCTGTTCCAGCGTGACTTGGGGTTACTTCAGTCGCCTCTCTGGAGTGCCTGGGGGAAGGCTGGGCTGATGCTGTGCCTGCAGAGGGTTTCATCATTGCTTCCTCTCTCCACCTCCACATCCCACTGCTGGTGGGCAGCACCTCCGCATCTAGGTCAGGAGGAAGGTTTTGCTTCACCTCCTGACTTCCACCACGCCTTAGGTGTGTGGGCAATTTCGCAGTAACTCTGCACACACCCTGCCAGCTCTAATTAGCTGGCAGAGGGCAGCGCAAGAACAGAAGAGCAAACTGTGTCATCTTCCAGCTGCCCTTTGCTGAGGGAGGCTGGCGTGGGGAATGCGGTGGGCATTGCTGACACAGCCTCCCTCACCTGGCTTGCATCTATGGCTGGGGACCGTAGCACCATCCCTCAGTCCTGCAGGATCACCACACAGGTGATGGGAGATTTGATGGGCCCAACATGGAGGAGTTAATCAGTAACAAAAGGTCCACGGCACCGCATGTGCCCTTTAGCAGTGGCAGAGTGGCTCCGGGGCCTCTGGGTCTGTGTCTTCTTGCATATGGTAAATGTGGGTGCTCTGCAGGTCACGGGCTCCCTGTCCAGAGCCGGGCCAGTCCTGCCTGCGCTGCACCCCTGCCTGCTTTCCCCAGAGCACAGCACCTCCAGAGCTGAGGCCAGCAGTCTGACAGCGCTGGGCATGTCCCTGCATAAGGCAAAGCTGCACCACAAACAACTATGCCCCCCCCCCCCCCAAAAAAAAAACAACAACCCTGCAAAAATCTTCTTTTCAAACCAGTCTCCTCAGCAGTCATGAACCTCGAGGTTTGCTCGGCTTCCCCATAGGGAAGGTTCAGGACGCTGAACCCCAGCATCCTCATAGGCTTTCTGGGGCCTGGGATGGAGCTGGCTCACCCACAAGCTTGGGTCTTGTCTTAGTGCCAGACCCTCATGTCACTGCGCTGTGCCTGGGCTCTTGTGGGTATGGGAAAGCTTTGGCGTGAAGGTTATAGTCTGAGAGCATTCCAGCCAAACTAGTGCAGGATTTTGTTGCTGATGACTGGTAAATGAGCCCCAAATGCCATTTTGATCGGGCTAAAGCTGCGTGAGGGCTGCATTCTGTGTACCACTGCAGGAAAAAAGGACAACTCAAACATTTTGTTTGTGCATTTTCTAAATGAAATTTTTTTATTATAAAAGCCCCCCAAAAGAAGAAATAAAAGGAAAAATGAAAGGGAGAAAAAGAAAGGCTTGTAAAATGTTTCATTTCCTGTAAAATGAATTCTTTGGCATGACCCAAATTCACTCTTCTGATTTCCATTTCTTGCAAGTTAAAATGCTTCTCTTTCAATTTACCTCAGCCTGTATCTCCCCCCTTCAGGTTCTCTGCTGGCAACTGGACCGAGAAATTCCCCCATATCCCTGCCCCAGTAATGTCCCTGTTGCTTCACCCTGACGGCTCTCGGTGCCTGATTCCCCCTGCAGCCACCCAGGGCTGGGTGCAGGCAGGGTCTGCCCCACTGTCAGCCCACAGAATCCTTTCCTGGGGAGGTACCAGGAAAACTGATGAAGAGTCCCCTGGTCCGTGGATGGGAAATGAGGGAAATCGGTCTCCAGCATCGCATGCGCTGAGCCCCCATTAGAGAGGGGCAGCTCTCCTTTCTGGGAGAGGAGTAAGCTGGCGGTGGGTGGTGGGTGACGGCGCAGGGGTCCAGCGGGCTCTGTTTCTTGCAATTTCAGCATGACTGAGCCCAGATCCCTGGGTAGGAGCATTTCTATAAATGCGAATAAATAAAGGAAGTAAATGACAGTCATTTTGGACGTTTTCCTGTATGTAAATGCGTTTCCTTGGTAATCACACCTCTAGTATTTCTGTTTATTTTTATACATCTGTTTTCGGTTAGCCCACAGAGCTCTGTGCTGAAGCACAGCAATATCCTTAGAAGTCCCTCACCTTGGCACGGGAGAGGGGCCACTCAGTCTCACACATGCAAGTGTGCAAAGGCACGGCTCCCCCCGTGCGTGTCCGCTTGCACACACGTGTGTATGCACACCCGTGGGGGGGGTCCCCGCCACCACCGGTGCTCCCACGCGCGCTTGGCGGGGAGATGCAGCACCACAGGCAGCGAGGTTGCTGGAACTGGGATTTTTGTGTCCCTGCCCTGTAGTTTGTTTGTGGCATGCTGCTGCTCTCAATGACACATTTTTAATTGTGCCTCTTAAGTTGCCCGGAGGCTTTTTAAACCCTGGGATTTGAAACATTACATCAGTATCTGAAGACAATTGCTGGTCCGTGAGTGCCGGACCAGGACACTGGTGAGGGTGTCCCCTGCTGTTTCTCTGGTCTGCTTTGGGCTGAGCAGGGTGAAGGCAGGACACGAGGCCCTGGCTTTGAGCCCAGCTGCGTAAGGCTTTTTAAACACCCAGCCCATAGCTCAGTGCTGGGATCTCCCTGCCCCACAGCGTGCCCCACTGCCCAACCTCTGATGCTCCGCTTGTCTCGGCCCCTCGGTGCTGCCCTGATGAGCTGCAAGGAGAGAGTGAGAATTGCACGGAGCAGGACAGAGGGCTGGCGGCCCCTCTCCTCCTTCCCAGTGTGCCTGTGTGGATGGCTCTCCGTGGATGGCCCCGGGCGCCTGGAAGCCGCTTTGCCTGGGACAGTTCGCAGGGACCAACATGTGTTTGTGGATAAAACAGCAGGTTGGCTGTTTAGGGCTGCTTCCCACAGCCCTGGGCTGGTCCTGGAGCACAGAGACCAGCATGTCCCTTCTAAGTCACCACTGGTGAGACCTGGGGCAGCCAGTGGGACCACGTCCGTGCGCTGCGACTGTCACAGCAGGGCCCAAAGGGCTGTAGTGTTCTTCCTGTGACAGCACCCCTCACCACAAGCCCCAAAGCATCCAGAAATTGGCCGCCCTCCTCTGCCAAGGGCCCAGCAGCGCCGGGCGTTCAGGGCTGCAGCTGCCTCCAGCCTCCACATACCGCAAAGCGGGTGCTGGCTGCCCCCCAGTCAGCGCTGGGTGAAGGGTCCCTGCGGCAGGGCAGCTCCCTGCTGATGCCCCGAGCAATGGATACGGTCCCTACTCGTCCATCTTCCCAGGCCACTCACCCTCTTCTCAGGGCTGCCCGTTCGGTGCGGCTGGGGGGGATGAAGAAAAGCCTGCGAGGTGGGCAGGGACCGTGTAAGGTCACCAGAGCCCCAGTGCCTCTCTGTGACACTCCCCTGGGGACACCCCAGTTGTTGCGCAGACATTTGCAATGCCTCAAGATAAACTCAGAGCTGAAACGCAGCTTAGGTGCTGGCTGGCATCTCACAGAAGACTGGAGAATAAACCTTTCTTGTTTTGTTAAGGATTTTCTCCTAATTTAAGCTAAAAAAGAACATCCTTAATATCAGCAGTAGCTCACATGCATCTCGTCACGCCACGCACTCTGTCTCCTGACAGTCACAGCGTCGCAGGAAGAAAGTCGACATTTGCTTTGTGCCATACACATCCCCCTCCCGCATCGTAACCTCGCACAAGATCCATATCCAGCCAAATAAGGTACCACCTCTGAGTGATAAATAAACCGGGGAGAACTCGCCAAGTTAAGCGGCTGTCTTCCTACCACGCAGCACCTGATAAAAGTTACTGCTGCGAGCATAATCTCAACCAGCACCTGGCATTAACCCAAAGAAAAGCAGAATTTTCTCATTCACCTAAAATTATCCACCCACTGAAATAGGTACTATATTCCAGTGATAAACAGGAGCCGGCTGCTAGTTTAAGCACATGTTCTCCTACGATGCAGCACGGAAAAAAGCTTGCTGCTCAGTATCATCTGCATGGCTGTAACGTCTTCTGCATCTCCATGTAGCTAGTCAGCTGGAAATAGCTGGTGTTCGGTGTTCATTTCAGATGCAAGCTCTTTGATAATGCCTGTACACTCGCCGGTACGCATATTCACACTGTTTCCAGTCGCTGTTTTGCTTTTTCATTACCCCTCAAGCCCGGTGTTTATTATTTGTGCATTTAACTGTATTTCAGTTGGAGACCCAGACCCTGCGGTGTCAGGCGCTGTACAAGCCCTTGAACTGAAAAGCAGTTCTTGCCTCTCAGAGCTGGCAGTCTCATAACCATTTTTGGATAGAAAAATATAACACTGCAAGAAAAAAAATAAAACCTTGGATTGCATGTAAAGAAATAAAGCAAAATGCTATTCCCCCACTCCTGCTGTCTGTGCTCAAGCCTTCCAAGAAGTTCCTGTCCTCATCTGTTAGGGTATCATTTTACAGCTCGATGACAAACACAGAACTTGCCAGTTTAAACATATAGGTCTCGTTTTTGCTCTCTGGTACACACACGCACCTACCTTTCCGTTGCAGAGGTGGGCGGCAGAGCAGACTTAGCCCCTGTGCCCTCGCAGCCTGTGCACAGAGGTGCAGCGACACATTGGGGTGCCGAGAGTGCTCCCCACCAGCCCCGCGGCGCTCGCACTCGCCTCCTGCTCACGTCCACCCTGCTCTTACCCACGGGGCTCCTGATCTCCTGCTCCCCATCTGCCAGGGGTGCATTTACCGGAGCCCGAAGGGTGCTGCCGCTCGCCCCCACTGCGCGGCGAGGCAGGGAACCCACCGACATCCCATTCCCCTTACAGCCTTACACGCAGAGAAAACAAACCAAACAATTACAGTAAATAAATCATATTAAATGACGCATTACCTATGAAATGGCATTGAATGCACACCACAGCCGGCTGGGCTGATGCTAATCATGCAGCTTTTTGCAGCTCCCGGGCGCTCCCCCCGGCCCCGGGGATGCTCTGGCTGGTGGATGAGGGGCTGCAGAGCACCCACCTCGCTCTGCTCAGCCTCTCCCTACAGCTGCTTTCTGCTGCTCCGCAGCGTGACTTTGCCTCGCAAGTCAGCAGCTCAGCCTCTGCTCACACACGGGAGGAAGGAGCACGGCAGGCCCCTGCGTCCTGAGACCACCAGCCAAGAGCCCCCCCACGCCACGGCGGGGGGCTGCGGCGGTGGGGCTGGCGTGCGGAGAGCAGCGGGGGCGCAGGCAGCACGCAGCAAAGCACATCTAATTGCAGCGATCCCTGCAGCACGATATACACGTGCCCGTGGATGTATTAGCCATTATGGACTGCAAGGCGTCGTCCTGAGATAAGGGGCCTTACGCTAGTGACTGATTTATTCCTCCCTCACTTTCTTGCCTGTTTTTCCAGGAGCTTTAAAAGGATGGAGAGGCCAAGCCTGAATGTTGAACTATCTAAACCCTCCTGCAGTGAGGCTTGCAGGGAGAGCTGACCAGGGCATAGGCCAAACAGCATTCGCTGCAAAACAGCTCCGTGTCCAGCAACGGGAGGTGCAGAGCTGAGCTCTGGCCCTGACATCCCGTGCCACCCAACGCGGCCTCGGGGCAAGACAAGGCTGGAGGTCTTTGCTGGAGGATCCCCTGGCCCCAAGGACCTCCAGGGCTGGGTGACACGAACAGTCCAAATATTCTGCTGAAAACCCAGCAAACTCCTCTTTCCACGTTAATTTTAGTTTCATGTGCCCAGTATAAATGCACTGCGTCACATTCAGGTAGCAACAGTCATAATGCTGAAAAATAGATTATTTCAGTGCACTTGTGCTTAAAAAGGAAAAAAATTAATTATCCTTTGTCTAATGACAAGCCAGGGTGAGCCGTGGTGGTGGCAGTGGGATTAAGTCCTGCTTGTTTTAGAGCAGACATGGGTTGGGACTGTTCCTCTGCTGTGACTGTAAAAATCAGTGTGCTGTCTGTGTGTACTGGGCGATGGATCCCAGCCCCTTGTCCTCACCCTGGCACGAGCCCCACAGGCTGCAGTAAGGATGCTCCCGGACAGCAAGGACAGCAGCGCGCTGAGGGGGGTGCTGGTCCTTGTTTTCATCCATCTCGCTGTTTGGTGCCAGAATAAAGTCATACTTTCTCTGATCTTCTCGTGAATCACCTCATAGCAAAGGCCTGAGCCAGCTCCCACAGGTCTCAGTGTGAGGATTTTGCTGAGAACTGGGTGCTCAAAGAGCCAGTTGGTGGCTGGGGGTTGATTTTGGGAGGCATTTCGTTGGGGTGTTTAAAGTGGAGCAACAAAAAGGCACGCCTATTACCCCCCCTTCCCTCTGCTGGAGAAAAGCCAACTGGTTATTCTGCATATTCCTGCCTTTCTGCAGAAGGAGGTGGCCGGGGTTATGGCGCGATCACAAGCACTGCCTCCTCGCAGCACCGCCTCTCCAGGCACGCGATCGCCGCTCCACGCCACGAAGCGCCCGCCAGCGCGACAGCTCTCCTTGGGGCAGGAAGGCAGGAGGCAGGCAGGTGCCGCGGCGCGGTGCGTGCCCGCCGCCGGGGCCAAGCCCTCCGGCACGGGCCGGGGGAGCTGGCCATGGCACCACGCTCCGTGCGATGCCCACTGCGTCTTCAGCGGGGCCGGCACCGCCGGCAGCTTGCGGGAAGCCGCTAGCACCGTCCCAGCAGGTTTTGCTGGAGAGCTGGAGGAATCCAGCCCTGCGACAGGCAGTACTCCAGGTTCCCAGCCTGCTACAGCAGCCAAGCACTTGGATAGCTGGCACTAGACTCTCTCCTTGAATTACTCATCTTTTCCATTACGAGGCCTCCCATACTCCAGCGATCCATCTGTTTGGTGGTGCAATTTCAGGATCATGCCTTTTGTCAGTGATGTTAATTTTGGCAGTCAGCAGCAGACGCGGTGCTGAAGCTCCCCGCTGAGGTCTCGCTGCCTTTTCCTGGGCATCTGGCAACGTGCTCAGAGGTGCCAGTGGGGATGGCAGCCTCCTCCCCTGCTTGTCTGGGGTTTTGTGCCGGGTGGTGACTTCTGAGACAGCCGAAGGGCTTGGCAGTGTGAGTGCTTGTTGCCGGTAGCGCACACATGAGAAAGGCGAACATGGGGAGGTTTGATGCCCGTCGCCCAGTGTCAAACACTCTGCTCACATCTTGTTCTCTAGCTGCAGCCCTCTGATGATGTGCCAGATCTTTGCCCATCTCCCCAGGATTTACCTGCCTTGTGCCCGCCTTGCTCGTGGCTGATGCTGGGACACTCGTGGAGCAGGCTGCAGGCACTGGGCTGCCAAGTGACCGGAGATGCACCCTCACCCCAGCTGCTCAGCACCGCAGGGGGGCCTTCCATGTCCAGATCCCATGGATGTGTGGTCGCACCTGAACCATCTTCAGGAGCTGGATGAACTATCACACCACTTAATTCCTTTGCCTGGTTCTCCTCAGTGACCTGCCTCATCCCCTCTGGGGTCCTCCCTTCTTTATGTCCCCTCTGCTCTTGGATGGCTACAGACTGCATTTCCCACTAATGCAGCCTGTCCCAGGGACCAACAGGCAATCCAGGATGATGGGACTCCACCTGGGTACCCATCTGGGGAACCCAGAGCTGATGTGCACGATTTATCAGGACGTTCTTACTGCAGTGAGGTCTGGGGGAGCAGGGTGGAAGAGGATGAGAAGCTGAACCCCTGAGCTCACATGGCACACCCCTGCCACCTTGCCTCATGGAGGATGGCCCAGCAGGGACAACCTGTCTGTGCAAGGGCGTGCACAGTGTGCTCAGCTTTGGGGTAGGGGTTAGTACTTTGGTGTCCCTTACTGCGCTTTCTCCCTGGCAAAGCTCTCAGCTTTAAAGCTGAACTCTTGGTAAAGAGCTTTGGTGTAGGCTTGCACCCAAAATTGTGCTCCTGTGAGGCTGGTCCAACTCCCAAAACAGAGCTCAGCAGAGAAACTGGTCCTGGAGCATCTTTGTCCGGAGCTGAGCCACAGGCCTCAGGGACGTCCCCAAGATGCTGCTCTGTAGTAAGTGATGCACAAGGTCTGAGGGACTCTACTTCGCATGGGGCACGTACCCACTATCCTCCTGCCCATGTGGCTCCCCAGGGAGGATCCTTGTGTGCTTTTGCGCAGCCTCACGGTAAACATTTGTCCTGGGCACTGCAAAAGCTGACAACTGGGAAAAATCCTTTTCCATGCCACTTGAAACCCCCCCTGGCAGAACAAGAAGAACCCGGCTCTCCTGCCCCAGTGGTGCCCCACAGAGGGGTCAGCTCGAGCCCTTTCCAATTCCCTCCCGCCCTCCCCGCCAGCCCCACGCCGCGAGCAGCCCGACTGCGCCGCCGCCTGCGGAGCCTCCCTCGGCAGGGCGCTCCCACGCTGCCTGCACGGGCTGACTGCCAGCCAGATAACCGGGCTCCTGGCAGCCTGCCTTCCCCTCCGGCCCAAACAAGCGCTGAGCGGGCGGGAGGAGCCGGTGCGGAGATGTGATGGTGCCGTGCAGACCCCGGGCTGCGCACCGCGCTTGTCCCCACTGCAGGACTCATGCCCTCTGTCTGGGCTCAGAGACGATGCTACCGCGGAGCGACTCGCCCGGGTCTTGCTTGCTCTGTGCCTAATGCACTAGTTGTGTCGCTTTCATTTCTCACCTGGTTACGGCATTCCTCTGGGGCTTGTCATCAGGGCAGCTCTTCCTGGTTGCCTCCTCGCTCCTGCTCGCTGCACAAGTCTTGAACAAGCCCAGCAGCAGCAGCAGACTGGGCATCGGGGAATCGGTGGGCGCAGCTCTGCTCTCACCATTTCTGCCAGTCCTTTGCTGCCCCCTGCAAAGCCCTCTGCCCCTTGCCAGGGCGCTCGTGACTCCCCAGAACTATTCCCTGCTGAAGCCAGGGGCATTTTTGTCACCACTGATGCCCGTCTGCTCTGCCTGGCTGCTTCCTAAACCTGAGGAAGAAATATCCTTGAGCAGGGAGAGGGAGAGGGCTGGCAGAGCTCAGGCCACCAGTGCATCCCTGTGCATGGCACAACACAAGGGCTGGGGAATTACTGGGATGGACCAGGCTTCGATCCACAGCTCTTGCAACACCACCCCTTTCCAGATGCTAGTGGGGAAAGCGTAAGAAACCCACAGTGGACAAGGGGGAATGATTTACCCTTATGTGTGTCTTTGGTAAATAGAAATGAGCCTAAGATGATCACAGGCATGATATCCCAACTGTTTATGGCTGTTAGCTACTATCAGGCTGCGTGTTCCTGCTATTTGTCTCAATCTCCTGCTCTTGCTACAGCCTTGCCCACAGTCTAAGCCAGGGGTTTGTTGTGGTTAATAATGTGCATCTGAGGATGCTCATCTGGGTTGTGTTGTGCCCCGGGGGAGCAGTGAGATGGGGGGTAGGTCTTATGAGTGTAGAATACCCCAGGAAGACCCTCAATGTCACTAGCTCACAGTCCCCCAGGTTATATGCCATGGAGGTGGAGAATCACCCAGATCATCTGGGCCCCAGCGGGATTTGCCCCCAGACCTGCAGCGTGGCCAGAGCCTTGGCTGGCAGCAGCAGGGAGCCAGCACAAAGAGACAGCCCTGTGGCTCAGACCTCTGGTCCTGCCTTTTCATGCTCCTGCTCTGAAGCCTGTGGTACCCATGCAAAGGCCGGGCCAGCACGGCCAGGGTGGCTGTAAACTGAACCAGCACCTCATTGTCCCCATGGCACGGGTTTATCCCTCTCCTGCCAGTGCTTCTAGAGCAGAGCCTGGTGCTTGGCTGTGTGTCTTGGAGTGACTCTCCCAGATGGTGTCTCAAGCTTCAGCAACGGCATCAAACACTCGCTGGTGGCTGCTAAAGCCATGGGTCCAGTCTGGGACACTGGAGAGCCCTTGCAGGCTTTGCAGCAGGGCATTTCCCTCCCTTGTGCATTCCGCACCTGATGTCTCCAGCACGGTCCCACCGTGGGTCTGCTCATCCCCTCCTTTAGCTGCCAACACCTCCATTCATTGCTGGTGCCTTATCTCCCAGCAAGGTTCTCCTGCACCCCGGATGCTCAGACCTTATCTCCTGCAGCCCCAGCCTGTCTGGCTTCTCCTGCATGCATCAGGACCTGAGTGCATGGCTGTGACTGGGTTGGGGGAGAGGCTCTGTGCAGCCCGGAACCCCATGGTGCCTCCGTGCAATCCAAGAGGGGCTGGGGTGGGAGTACAGGGCTCATGGTGGGGATGGGCGAGTCAGAGAACCGGGCGTGCAGGGATGTGTGCGTGCCCGCCTGTGCGTACGGCGTGGGACACGAGGTCTGCTCGTGGGGGGGCGTATCCACGTACAGCAGAAAGCCTGAAGGTGCCCGTTTGTGTCTGGGAGCTGCTTGTATATGAGAAGATGTAGTTCCCATATGTCTGTGTCAGTGTGCGTGTGCAAGACTATGTAGCTCGTGTCCTTGCATGCAGTCTGCGTGTGTCCTACCCTGTACGTGTCCAGGGTGTATCTGTCGGCGCGGTGTGCTGGCTCTGCTGTGTGTACATCGTGGGTACGAGCCCGTGTGTGTGCTTGTGTGTAAGGTACTGGATAAAAGGGGAAATGGCTGGAAAAACTATCCCCACTCCCATTTTAATCAGAGAAATGAAGCAGCTGTTGGAGTGAATAGACCCTGCACTAAAGCAGACGTCTTAATATCTTTTGCAGAGGAGGTGCATTGTGATTCATTCTGTGCATCTCTATTACTCAGCTTTTGATAGGGGCTTACTTGTCTCAAGTGCTTTTCATTATTGCCCTAATGCTATCTATTAACATACTGGATGGAGGCTCTTTTCTCATCTGGAGCATGCATCACTGTGCTTTTAAAGATTATGGGGCTTGCAAATACATAACACTTTACTGCCTCCCTGACATAATTCACTGGGAAAAGAAATACATGTAAATAGATAGGTAAATAGATAACCTAGTTGGAGGGCTGTGGGAGACAGAGAGGCAGACAGACAGACCGACCCCGGCACAGAGCTCAGCACAGTTAGTTCATTTGTAATAAATCAGAAAACGGCGGCTCTAAGTGTTTCTTTAAAAATTCTTGGCCACTGTTTGGTCTCCCTTGGAAAATCCTTGTTTCCTAGTTCCCAGGCTCTGACCTCCAGGCTGAGGGGTTGGTGACCCACCAGAGGTGGGGGGGCTGCCAACAGGGGAAGGTTTCTGCACCCAGGACTCGGGGCACCACGGGGAGGTGGGGAAGGGGGGAGGGCTGTGAAGGAGAGGGGGGTGACAGCACATTGTGGAAGTGTGACCGGTGGATGGAGACCCCAGCAGAGCCCCCAGGATGCGCAAGTGGCCACTGACTGCAGCGTGGACCAGAGCCACGGGCGCGCTCTGCTCTGGCAGAGCAACCTCAGGAACATCATTTCGTCCGAGCCAGGTCAATTAACTACTTTAAAGACTGGTGAGGCATTTAAACACTCTGATGAGACTTATATAGGCAGTCTTCGTCAGGGGAAGATTACAGGTGTGGCTTTCTGGGTCAGTGTTATTACACAGTTATCAATCAGTGCCCTATTGCATGGCAGACAACGGCTGGGTCTCCTGACGAGCACGATACCGAGACAGGACCAGGACAGACCCAGAGCTGAGATCAGGCAGTGGGATTTTTCCATCCTCTTTTTTTCTTCAGCAAATGACTCTGCCTCAAAACTAAATTTTTTTTGCAAGAAAGGAATAAATTGGAATTATAATTTAACAACAGCACAAGCGCCTCTTTCCTCAGCTTAGGATGACTTTTTATTTCAAATTTTGTCCAACTGTGGTAAGAAATGCAATGGCACGAAAGCAAAATTAAACAGACTGAGATTGGCAGAACTGAACGGTTCAGCTGAGAGCCTGCATTTTCCTTCTTTCTTAATTTCTAATATTTTGGACACCCATTTCCCTGCCTTGTGCCTGTATTACAGACACCCCTAGCCTGCAGAGAGCATGGGCCCTGTACCCTCCGGACTGCTCCTGAAAACCTGGGGGGATTGACTGGCAGGTGACAGCCCCATTGACTGTCCCCAGCAAAGCAACCAGGGCAGGACACGTCCCCCCGACACCAGCACAGCAACGTTGGCACATTTAGGGAGGGGTACTTTGGGGCACAGTTGCCATGTCGTACGGACACGGCAGCCCTGGAGACAGCCCAGCACTCGCGCCCTCTCACCAGCTGGCTTGCCCAGCAGCATCAGGGCTACTGGTTTAAACACGAGCTTAGCTGCTGGGGTGCTGAGCAGCGAGAGACTAAATGCAGGTCTTCAGCTGGCCAGAGGGACCCACAGCCCCCGGAGGCTCCAACTCAGGGTCTGTGGTGCCCCCACAGAGCCAGGGGGACGAGCCTGCTGTGGTGCTGCTAGGAGATGCCAGGAGGACACTGTGCCCCTCCAGACCAGGGCTGCACGTGTGCTTTGCAAACGCTTACCCCTTCTCAGTGCTGGGGCTTGGGCTGTCTCCTGCCATCACACCAAACCAAGGGGAGCTTTCATGCAGAGGAGGCATCCAGTACCCCAGGTTTATCATCCTCTGGTCTAAACAAAACGGGGGGAACCTCAGCCCCTCCTGCAGGGCAGGAGCCCCTGTTGGTGCGCAGATGGCTGAGGTTAGTCCTGGCACCAGGGCATGAGGTGGGAGGAAGGGGAGTAACCTGAGCTGTCATAGGTCCCACTTCTGGTGGGCAGGGCCCCATTCCTCATGCAGGTTCAGGCAGGGCGTTAGAGAGCCACCCTGCGCTGCCACCACCCCTGCTCTGAAGCATCGGGACTTTCCCCTCCTCCGGCCTCACGCAACGCCTGGCCTCAGGGCTGCCAGCATCCTCGCGGGAGCGCTTGACAGCAGCACCCACAGGTGTGTTTGCCTGGGTACTCCCAACCTGTGAATGCAGCTTTACTCTACTCAATAAATAACCTACAGGATATATTACAACCTTTTACAAACTGAGACCGATGCTGGCTCCTAGCTACGGTTAATCATATAAACTTACCTAATTTTATTCTATCAGCCATCTTTTGCTACATGCCAGATGCTTGCCTTAAATGAATAGTATTGGAACAGCCAAGCATCAAGTTAACAGAATACCAGCAAACATTCCCGACAGCATGAGCAGTCTATAAAACCTGGCACTAAACTGTATTAGAGGGAGAGATAAGCTCTCCGAGAGGAGCTGGGAAGACGGTAGGCTTGTTTTTTTTCCAAATGGCTTCATGTAGCATGCGGTGCAGGTGCCATAGGAGAAATCCATCCAGCTATGGAAGTATCTATCTAAGGCTGGCTATGCTGTGAATCTTCTAATGGGATTAAGGCTTAATGTCCTAAACAGAATATGAAATAGTGCTTCCTCTCGCAGATCTGCCAGCTGTCTTGCAAACAGGGCAGAGAAACTTCCACTTTTTGCAGATCGAATCAGTCACTCTCTGAATTGATGGCAAGAGCCTCATCAACAAGATATAATGTTTTAATGATGTTGTGACATGACCTGACACTCAGTGTCATTTGATGGATTCGCTCATGTCACGGTATATTTCTGACACAGGAAAATATAACCTCTTTCCCCCCTTCCAAAAAAAAGAAAGGGGAGGAAAAAAAAAGTTCATTTCTCCGGTGCCTAAAATGCTTGGATCTCTTGCAGCTCACGGTGCTTTGTGGTGCCCTACTTCAGCTCTGCAATTGCCTTGTGCCGGAGAAGATGAATTTCCACTGTGCTTTTCTGTATCTGCTTTTCACCTCTGCATGGCACATTATGACTTGCTAATAACATGGAACAAATAGCATGGCATTAATAACTGGCAGAAATCATTTCACCCCTATTTTCAGCTGTGAATCCTCTTCAAGTCACTTTGGACATTTTGAACTGTTTTTTCTCTGCTGTGATTCCCCGTCAGCCTCCTCGAACGCTCCCAGTTCTACAGCGGCTTCTCCCGTAGCTCAGTGCAAGGGCTCAGCACTGGGAGCTCGGACGGGGTCTGCAGGGCTGGCTGCAGATACCTGCGGCACAGGGAGACTTGACTTCCAGGGTAGCTGTTTCTGTGTGTCCCAAAGGAAGTGGAAAGCCCACCCAGCACCCAGAGCGGGGATCTTGTCTCGGAAAGGGTGCTCAGAGCTGACAGAGATTCATGTGCACCCTGGATGTTAGGGCTGGACGCATTGATGCTGCTCCCTGGCAGAAGGTAGAGATGCTGATGTTTCCTGTGGATGAGGGACAGCAGGGGATGCCAAAGTCTGTGCTGGGAGGACCTCTGCGTACCTGTCAGCACCAAGGCCTCAGAGAAAAGGTTCAATGCATACACAGAAGGGACCCTTGGCTCCTTTTTGGTGACCCCAACTTTGCAGCAGTTTTCCACAGGCTGCTTGGTGCCTGGGTGCCTCTGAGGTTGGGGAGAATCGGGCCCTGGCATCTTGGGCACCTCATGCCTCCCTCGCCCAGAGGAGAGGCACGTTCATTCCCAAGCGTTGGTGGGGACCCAGCACTGGTGGTCCCTCAGCAGCGTGGCCAGCCCTGCTCTGTCCCAGCAACTGATCCCTCAGAGAAACTTGCAATGAACCTGTTAGCTTGTGAACCCTCTGTGTGTGTGGGGTGTGGTGGCAGGGTGTTTGGGGGTGCCCTGACCTGTCAGCCCAAGACTCTGCTGCATATCTGGGAAGCCCTGGCATCCCAGAGGCGCTGTGGGACCCCATTGTCCCCAAGTGTTGTGTGACAGTGGAGACACAGGGGGCTGCACAGCTGCTGCTGTCACAGTCAGGACCTGGGGGGATGAATCTGCGGGGAAGGGAGATGCACAGTCCTGTCCATCCCAGCCCACCCCATCCCAGGGCTCAGCCAGGCTCCATGGCTCTCCGGTGCAGGGATCCAGCCCCAGGTGCATCCCGAGGACCTGGAGGAGTGATTTGAGCACCTGCACCCAGCCCCTGATGCCTGGGGCAGCAGCGCGGATTTGCAAGGGGCACAAGGTGGTGGGGGGCATCTGTCCCGCAGGGGCAAGGGTGGGGGGTGTCCTCCACCCACCCCTGCTCTCGCAGGACCCGCCAGGATGCCCTCTGCTCTCCCCTCCCTGTTCCCCAGTGCTGGCAATTGCAGTTTGGGCAGTAAATCTGAACCATCCAATCCTGTTAAATTATTTTCCAAATGACATGATTTCCCTGGTGCACATAAATGATCAATTTCATGTTTTATTCCTAGCACTATTTTAGAAAAAAAAAAAAAAATCTCATTAAACTATCTTGATTAGAGAAAAGGGGCTGTCATCACTGGGTGGACAAATGGTGCGAGGGCACTCAGCTATTTCCCTGAATGCACAGACACCTGCAGAACAGGCCTTCAAAGACCTGAAGGTTATTCGTCCATATTACAAATGAGGTGAAGGTTAAAAAAGGTGATTAAAAGCATCTGGAAACCAAAATGTGACAGCGTCTTGCAGTAACCTCCAAGCAGCTTGATTTATGACAGGCCGGTCCCACCCGTAACAAGATTATAGCTTCTCCACATCAGCCATTGTGATAAATACCAATTACCTACTTGAGTATTGCCATTCAAATTTGCCTAAGTAAGGAGCAGAATCATACATCTATGTTGATTACATATCAATGATGCGGTGGAAGCCTTTGCAACTTTTAGATCCGCTTAAGATATGCCGCCCTGATTTAGACAGCGATTTGCATACAATTTACCCATAAAGCTTTACTTTGAAAAGTATAATTACTTTTTTAATATTCTTCCTTCTGATTTGAATGTTAGAGAGGCCATATAATGAATTACTGCACTAATGAAGACAAACATGCGCTCGGGGTGTACAATGGGAGCATTGTTAAATAAACTTCCTGCATGCAACACATTTGTTGTGGTTAATCTTTAAATGGAGGCTCCAATTAATACCAGCACTTTTCTTCCCATAATTATTTTCAGAGGGATGTAAATCCCTGCCCGCGCTGCTCCAACGGTTTCACCTGCAGTAGCAGGCGCTGCAGGGGGGCAGGAGGGCTGCGGTCCCGCTGGGGTGACCACGTAGGGGACCTGGGCACACCTTGACCTGGCAGCCAGGCTCCAGCAGCCCTCCTGCGCCCTGCACCGCATCCTGGCCAGGAGCAATCACTGCCAAGAGCCGGCTAGGCTTTCTCTAGGAGGCAGGGATGGCTTTCATCACACGGAACGGGGGCAGCGCCTGTGGCACCTGCACAGGATGTAAGCATCAGCAGAGCTGGCCTCTGCTGCCCTGCCACATTTAATGCAGAGCAGCAGATCCTTGGAGCTCTTCCTCCTCTGCTTTTCTTATTGTTCCCCCTAATCGGAGGATTTCCCTCCAAATCAGTGTTTGTATCCAGCATCTCCAGCATTTCAGATGGCTAAAACCCTTTGGGATGCAGATATGGGACAAGGGAGTCTTGGTAGGCAAAACGGTCAGTTTTGGACAGAAAGCCAACCATCCCCTGGGCTGCATCCCCAGCAGCACGGGCAGCAGGGCGAGGGAGGGGGTCCTGCCCCCCCTGCCCCGCTCTGTGAGACCCCCCTGCAGCGCCGCCTCCAGCACTGGGCTCCTCAGCACGGGAAGGACGTGGACCTTCTTCTTCAGCTTGGAGAAGAGAAGGCTGCAGGGAGACGTTACTGCGGCCTTCCAGTGCTTAAAGGGGGACTGTAAGAAAGATGGGGCAACCTCATTAATAGGGCCTGTAGCAATAGGACAAGGGGTGATGGTTTTAAACTAAAGGTGGGGAGATTCAGACTGGATGTAAGGAAGAAACTGCTTACATTGAGGGCAGTGAAGCCCTGGCCCAGGTGGCCCAGAGAGGTGGTCGATGCCCCATCCCTGGAAACATTCAAGGTCAGGTCGGACGGGGCTTTGAGCGACCTGGTCTAGTTGTCCCTGATTGCTGCAGGGGGGTTGGACTGGATGGCCTTTAAAGGTCATAGACTGAAAATTTTGGAGATTTCTGTTGCTTTTGGGAAACAGCAGCCAGTGAGCTCTGGGAAAAGGGCTTGCTGGGAGCAGCAGGGGCATCTGGTGATAGCAAGGGAGTTCCCCCAGGCCTGAGGAGGGATTCCCTGCCACTGGGACCAGGGCCAAGAGAAAACCCACTTTTTCTTCATTGTTTTCTTGCCTTCTTGCGGTGATGCTGAGCAAACTGACAGGACTGGCACCACGCTGTGGGGCGGGTGACATGGGGGAGCCTGGGGACAGTGGGGGTAGAGGGCGGTCATGATGCTGGGACCTTTGAAATGCTGGTCCTGGGCCTGATCCTGGTGTCCTCTGAGACCTTGGCCTGGTTATTTAACCCCTTCACCTTAGTTCTCCCATTGCCGACCTCGCCAAAGGGCTGAGCATTAGGGGCTTCATGTAGACACCTTCTCATGTAGAGAAGGGTTGTTCCCCTCTGTGGCGTAGGAAGGGAGAAGGATTTGGGGTTCAGGTTAGTGGGCCTTGGTAGCCCAATTTCCACAGCCTTGCCATAGATGTGACTCATCCCGTGGCCACACACTCACAAGCACACCCAGTGCGCCTGTGTAGAGATGGGTGCTGCCTCCGTCACCCAGCGTGGATGGGGCTGCCGACCTCCTGTCTGCAAAATCCTGCTGGCACGGCTACTCTGCCTGCAAGAAGGAGGGAGGTCCGAGGGAGGAGCAGATCCCAAGAACAGGGGCTCTGTCCGGCAGGAGGGCAAGCGGAGATCAGCGGTGCTGCCCTGCGAGGTCGTGGAGGCACGCTCCCCCTTCCCCGCCTGACGGGCACAGGGCACGGCTGCCAGCCAACCCTGCTAATGCCCTCTCCTCGTCTTGCCAAATGTTAATGCCGATGCTTGACAGGCTTACTTAAAGAGCCTTAGCTAGTGCCTGGGAGATATTTCAAATCCAACAGCTCTTTCCCAGATGAGTGATTTCCCACCCGGCTGCCAGCAACTCCCTGCTTTTGGCTGGGGAGGACATTCTGGTCCTCCCATGGAGATGCACCTTCCCTGGAGCTCAGGGATACTGAGGGAGGACGGGCCAGGGAGATAGACAGTGACTCTTGGACTCAGTCTGAGGGAGGGGAGACACTTCAGCCAGCTACTTTTGCCTCCTGGTACAGCACCCTGTTGGACCCCCAACCAGCCCTTCTGACTCAGATCAGCCCAAGTGTTGCACCTCAAGGCACCTGGGCCTGGAGTCACGTGAAGATGGAGATGCCAACTCTCTGGGCAAAGTGTGCAAGAGGCTTCCCATCCATGCTCCAGAGACCAAGCATGACCTCTCAGTTGATCCTGTCTGGCTCCATCTTCCAGCCAGCACCCCTTGGCAGATGTCCCTCATCCAGGGTGCCCCTCCTGGTACCTGAGATCACAGAATCCCAGACTAGTGGGGGCAGGAAGGGACCTCTGGAGACCATCCCGTCCCACCCCTGCGTGAGCAGGCACCCCCAGAGCAGGGGCACAGGGCCGCGGCCAGGCGGGGAGTGAATGTCTCCAGGGAAGGGACCCCACAGCCTCTCTGGGCAGCCTGTGCCCCTGCTCTGGCACCCGCACAGGGAAGGGGTTTGTCCTCATGTTCAGGTGGGACTTCCCGTGTTCCAGCTTGTGCCCGTGGCCCCTTGGCCTGGCGTTGGGCACCACTGAAAAGAGCCCGGCCCCATCCCCCTGACGCCTGCCCTTCAGATATTGATAAGCATTGATGAGACCCCCCTCAGCCTTCTCTTCTCCAGGCTGAACAAGCCCAGGTCTCTCAGCCTTTCCTCACAAGGGAGATGCTCCAGCCCCTGATCACCTCCGTAGCTCTCCGCTGGCCTCTCTCCAGCAGTTCCCTGCCCTTCTTGAACTGGGGGGCCCAGGACTGGACGCAGCCCCCCAGATGTGGCCTCACTGGGGCAGAGCAGAGGGGGAGGAGAACCTCCCTCGCCCTGCTGCCCACACTTCTTTCCATGCACCCCAGGACACCGTTGTCCTTCTTGCCCACAAGGACATATTGCTGGCTCATGATCAACCTGCTGCCCACCAGATCTTTCCTCCTGCTGTCCCAGATCCTACTGGGACACATATAAATTCTTCTGCTGCCTGATCGCTCCTGGTTCCTTCTCCTTCTCTTCATTTTCCTATAAGCCCTGAGTGCCTGACAGCAGAGCGACCTGCCCGCTCTCACTGCTGGCCCTCGCACTTGCCGCTCCCTCGGGAAAGCTGCTGTCCCTCTCTCCGGCTCCCTGCTTCGTACTGACACTTCCTAGGGATGCAGGTGGCTCTGGTCTGCGGACAGCCCGTGCCAGGAGTTCTCCAGCTTTCTCCACTCGTGGGCTCCCCGTACAGTGACATTCAGCTCCTGGTCCTGAGCTGCCCCTGAGTAAGTCCCCTTCTCAGGACTGTCGGATGCAGCCAGACACCCCCAGGCTCTGTGGTCTGAAGCCTGACTCACTGTACCTCAGGTTGGTGGGTCCATTTGTCCCAGCACTTCTCCATCCAGGTTGTTACCCTGCTCTTCCTTGTCCTGGCAGCTGATGCACATCTTTACAGTCTCCAGAGCCTCCCATGGCTCCTGCTGCCAGGGCTCAGCCTGCAGCCCTGCTCCTAGGTGCACTGCTTTGCTTCTGAGGCTATTAAAACATATTTTGTTGGAATGGGCCCAGCGAGGGAAGCGATCCAGCTCCGTGTGACTGCCTCATTATTCACCACTCTGCCAATCTTTATGTCATCTACAAATTTTATCTGGAGAGATTTGGTATTTACTGCCAACTTATTGATGGGACGGTAAATAGCATCTGGCCAAACGCTGACACCCCGTTGGCACTAAGACGGTGTGGCCAGCCTGGGATCATTTTCTAGCTTGCATGCTGGTCTCCTTACTGACCTTCAGCATGTCACTTAGCTCCATATCTGCAAAGGTATTTAAACGCATAAAGCTCCACACCAGTGACAGTACGCGCTAGGCTTTTCATGCCCCTGATTTCCTGGCATCATGCGTGTCCTGAGTGCTGCTGCAAGGTCCACTGGAAGCACCAGTACCTCCATGGAAGCAACTTCAGAGCCATCAGATCCCATGTTTTCTTCCCTGAAGATGAGACACAGCCCTCTCCAAACACTTAGGTTTCTGCTCCTGAGAGGAAGAAAGAGGCCAGTTCCTGTCTCCTTGGAGCTGCCAGGAGAGCCCTGTGAAAAAGGGAGTGAGGTGTTGGCCGTGGGGACCAGCAGCATCACACAGCAGGGTGGGGAGATACTGGGGGAAGGTCCACCATGTGAGTAACTGCAGAGCCACTGCCTGCACACCCGTGCTCACAGCCAGCTCTGCACCATGGGAGAGCATTTCCTGAACCCAGGTCACCCGAGATATTGCCTTTCCCCAGCCCATCTCAATCTGTCTTCCGTGTGGAGTCTTTCTAAGAGGCGTGCCGAGGTAGCAGGAGGCTACGTGAGGAGCTCACCTGCCCACTGCAGAGCCGCGCTGACGTTCACCCTGGACGCTCTCTGCGCTGTCATATGCTCAGCACAACTACTCCCCCAGCACTGGAGCTGTGCCCAGGTCCCCACCAGCGACTCCCAGTGCCCCCGAGCTCTGCCCCCACGAGCAGCATCCCGCAGCAGCGGCAGGCTGTGTGAAGAAGGGGGTCTGACCTGGCAGCAGCCCGCCTGCACAGGCAATCAGCTGTCCGGTGTGTGCGGCTGGTTAATGAACGATGTGGAAGCATCAGCCCTGGAATTGCACAGCCCTTCCCAGTCCTGCCGGAGCGGTGGGGGGCAGAGGAGGAGCAGGCCAGATACTGACCTTGGCAAGCTTGTTAACCTTCATGTCTCCCTGTAATGTACTTGGCTTCTTGGCTTTCTTTTGCGATTAAAGCTCAGTGTTGTTTAACAATTAACAGGTCCGAAGGAAGTGCTTTCCAGCATGTTCTTACGTGGAGCTGCAGAAACTGTCCAAGGCTTGTTGAAGTGAGATCTGTCCTTGAGGAGGAGAGCCGGGTCATGTCACCTCCCCATCTTCCCCCCCTGCCAGCTCCTCCTCTGTCACCGGTGACTGTGGGCACTGGGCTGGAGGGGTTGGAGCCTGGCAGGGCAACAGGAGTCACTCCAGTCTCTGCAAAATATAGCTCCTGCTCATGCCTCTGCCAGATCGTTGGGATCTGGTGTGAATTACGAGGCTCTGGTCTGCCAGGGAGAGACACAGCGAGATGCATCTGGCTGAAGCCTCTTCTGGAGGAAGCCAAAGCCAGACGCATTCCAACAGGAGATAAGGCCCACATATTTCACAGCACGGGGACCGAGTAGCTGAGCACGCTGCGCGGGCAGTGCTGCGTTCCCCATCCCTGCTGCCTCCCGGTGCAGATCTGAGGGACACCTG
This sequence comes from Phalacrocorax carbo, assembly GCF_963921805.1. Taxonomy (NCBI): domain Eukaryota; kingdom Metazoa; phylum Chordata; class Aves; order Suliformes; family Phalacrocoracidae; genus Phalacrocorax; species Phalacrocorax carbo. The sequence goes on along the minus strand of NC_087534.1, from coordinate 7,601,291 downwards.
GGGCACACGTCCACCCGTAAGAGGGGAACACAGCGGATGGCTGGGTGTGTGGCGGTCAGACCGTGCTCGCTCCTGACCCTGCGCTCAGCGGCCTCCGGAGCAAAGACCTTTGGAGATCTGCAGCCCCATGGCTACCCCAGTTTCCTGGTGCAGGTGCAGCACCTCCAGCAATTTGGTACGGTCTGCATTACCCTTCCAGGGTACTCATGATGAGAAAGCCCCAACCGTGGGGTTTGTGTGACCAAGAATGGGTGTCTGCAGTTTGAATGCCTCCATGGGACCTGGCCAGCCTGGGGACTTGCCCTGCACCTGGTGGGGTCAAGCTGTCCTAAGCCTGTGGGGCACGTGCTCGGGGGGGTGATGAATTGCAGATGGCATCTGCATCACTGCGGGGTGGTGGACTCCACTGGAGAGGACTGTGAGGCTGACCCCGATGCAGATGACCATCTTCAGCCAGACAGATCCTCCTGCAGACCCTGTGGGCTGTTCCCCGCAGGGAGCTCCTGAGGGGGGTGATTCCCCAGTGCCCGGGGTCTGCAGCAGAAGGCAGCCTTTGCTGGCACGCCTGAGCCAGGAGAGCCAGGGACTCTGGCTCTCTGTCCTGAAGGCACCGCTGTTTTATGGAGGGCAGAAACATGCGTACATGAAGACGGTCCAGCAGACCTCATGCCATGCTGCTGAGAAAGCAGAGCAGCACAGGCCTGGGATGCTTTTTGCTGTGGTTTGTGACACGCATGACGTGCACGCTGCTCCATGCAGCGCGCCTGAGGGAGCAGGCTCGCTGAGGGTTAACCTGGGAATCAGCCAGGCAGCTGCCAAGGCACTATAGATTTTGGAGCAGTAACTCTTCAGCTGGAGAGTGAAAAGGGGACAGCTAATGAGGCTCATGAGATCTGTTAATACTTAACCTAATGCAACACCTACTGGCCCTGCCGATAAATCAGAGACGAGCCCCAGCACATCGCTCTGGCAGCCACCTGGCCTGCCAGCAAAGCCCCTGAATCCACGGGAGGTCCTTCCCTCTCACCACCACGGGGGCTGAGCTTCCTTTCCCCGCTCTCCTCTGCCAGGAGCCTAGTGAAGACTAGCATGGCCAGACCCCTGTCATTGGGACAAAATGCTTCAGAGGTGTCTGGAGGGTGGCCAGAAACACCGGCTTAGAGGGGTCATGGGCTCAGCCCTGGAAAGGACATGAGCCTGTGGAAGTTCAGCCTAATGGTCTGAGCGTGAGGGGTATGTGGGGGGCACAACTTGACATTCAGGTTTTTAAAACCTCTCTAGCAAAATCTAGCTTTGGTTTAATCAGCACTGATTAGCCTCCGCCGCTGGAGCAGGGAGAGGCAGCTGTCTGCAGCCCTGCACACACTGAGGGCATGATTTCCAGCACTCGCTCTGATCCTTGAGCTGCTCGTAGACGTCTGTGCTCCCGCTTATTGCCACAGTTCATTTCTCATGCAAAAATCAGGACCAAATAACAGCGGCAGAGCCCTCCCGGTGGGACCACATTACAAGGTGGTGGATAAAGAGGTGCCCCCTACCATAGGAAATATGGAGAGTGCTCCTCCCTGGGAGGTGTAAGACATTTCAGCCACAAAGTTAGCCCCCAGTCCAAAGTTTTCTGACATCCTTGTAACAGCAGAAACCAAACTGAGCTTGTTAAACCACACTAGGGGTCCTTCAGTGGTAAAGGAAAGGAAGACAATTATCTGCCATCCTATTGAGAACACATTTCTGGCCTCATGGTCTGACATGCAGGTACGGCTGGGGAGAGGTCAGTCTTATTCGCTGCTGCTGCTCCCACAACAGACACCACTGTTATAGAAGGGCATCTAAAAACAGGTCGAAGGAAATGCCAAGGCTTCAAACATACTTGTGTTGGGTGCTTGACGCTGAGTGAAGGTGGCACAGCTGGATTCCTGGCCAGGAGATGTGGTACCACCTAGGCAGGATGCAGATGGTTCCCTGCTCAGGACCTCCTGTGCCTGCTTCTTGCTGTGCATCTGCATCTGACATCTTCTCTGACCTTGTTCTTGCCCATGGTGCTCATGGAACAAGTTGGCATCCGTTGGTGTAACCCAAAAGACTCACAGGCTCTGGGATCTGGTCTGGACACCCTCAGACGTATGAGGAGGTGGCTCCAGTGAGGCTCTCTGAAATTTGCTGTGATTAGAGGTGAGTGAAAAATCACACACTGGCTCAGCAAAAATGATACTAAATCTGTGTCCTTTAAAAGAAAGATAGTGTTTCAGAATTATCTCAGTTTTAATGACCTAAAATTTCCATTGGTTTTATCTCCTTCTTCATCGAAAAGGCAAAAGGAAAAGAATGGAAAGAAGACAAGAAAATAGAAAAGAAAGGGAGAGACGAAGCCCCAGGACCGGAAACTCCTGGGCTCTGGGAGGAGCACCAGGACATCTGGAACAAACTAAAAAAATTATTTAAGGGAAAAGTCTACGAATGGCACATTTCTGCTAGTCGTCAAAATCAAAATATCACTCCAGCGGTCCCAGGAGGGTCTTGTGGGCAGCCCCTGCCCCTGGTAACAGCTGATAGTTGGGGTTTTACTGGGTTCTGCCATTTGTCCTTCTCTTCCAACCCACTTGACCTGATACACCAAGAAGGAATTACTGAGCTGAGCCTCCGAAATCATGGACGCTTGCCTGCTGTCCTCCAGAAATCCACAGTGAGCAAACTCTGAGAGAGAATTACATTTCTACTTGATGTGTTGCCAGTCACCTCCATTTCACGGAATTTGAGTCATGTTCCTCTAACGAGAAGCGATTTTCTCTGTTAAATCCAGCAGGTCTGTGCTAACCCTAGATCAAAGATGCTCTGAGACTTTGTGGGTTTCCCTGGTGTTTCTGTGCTCTGTTCCCGACTTCGGCTGCAGAGGTCACACACGGAGGGGTTTATCTTTGCTGTCAATAATCTTGTCTGGCCAATGTGGGACAGCACAGGCTGTCTGATCCCAGATAGTGCATGTCTGTGGGTGACGTTTAACAGTTCCAGTGCCATGAGGTAAGTTTTGAAACATAAAGTCTTGGCATTACTTTCATCTAGTATGTTTGCATGATCTTTTGTGCTGGTCTTTGCTGAACTTGGGAGACATTTCGCAGGGAGCATTTTCTTCAAAATGAGCAAATCTGGTTTGGAGGTTGTCACGATATGTACCCCAAATACCTCTGTCTGCTGTTCCACTTTGTCACTCTCTTCAGGGACACCTGAAAGGCCGGTGCTGAAGCAGGTCTCCATTTTGCCTTCAGCCAGTGTTTTTTCAATCGCATGATCGCTGCATGCTGCCTAACAGGTGCTCCGGACAGTGATTTGGATGATAGCTTCCAAACAAGGGAAAACACAGATTGGCCTCCTCCCAAAATCATAAGACTAGCTGAAAAATCAGAAGATTTGAAAACAATTGCTGGAGTGTGTCGTGCCTCCTTGGGATGCTTTCATCATCCCATTTGCAAGCAGTCTCTACCATCATGTGCCCTAGAAACTTGCACATTTGAAAGAGAGACAAGACTGCTTTGCTCACATGACGCTGGGACCGGAGGCTTTGCGAATATAGCATCAAACATCACAAGATGTACATTGAGATCATGAGATGTGGTCACTCTGCAAAGACTTAGGGCTTGTCTTTGTCTTCCCCAGTCTTTGACCAGCAGCAGAGCAACCCCATGGGATGGTCTCTGCCTCCCACCAGGTCATTGCCTTGAGCTTCTGTCTGCTCCTTGGACGAGGACGCAGGAGAAGGATGGCCATGGGCAGGACCGTGCTGACTTCGAGCCACCAGGGATGGGTGATCCTTTGCTGATCTTCCAGGCACAAGGTGACACAAGTTTCATTTCATTGTGGTCAGGTGCTGACCCTCTCCTGGGACCGGCGTGGCCTCATGTCCTGGCATGGAGGCAGGTCTAGCCCGGCTCATGGGACACCATGTGAAAGAGCAAGGGACCGTGACTGAGGGCCTGCCAGTACATTTCCCTGGTGGTTTTCTATCTGTGACAAGTCAGAAAGCAAAATAAAAAGAAGGCAAGCAGTCAGCCAACCCACTTAACTGCAGTTTTCCTCCATCAGGATCTATTTAGTTTTATTCAGCTTGACATTGCTCAGAGAGAAGAAGAAATTCTCAGAGCCTAAAGCCAGAGGGAGACCACACAGTGTGTGCTGGCCATACTGGGGGAGCTCATCTCCCTTATTGCATCTGACACCAGGCAAGGGGAGCCAGGGTCTGTGGCTGTGGGTGTGAGGAGGCTTTCCAGAGATGGAGGCAGCCTCCCCCTCCACATACTGTCTGTGCAGACATCAGGATCCTGATTTCCCTGCAGGCACAGCTCCCCAAAGCCTGGTGGACTCTGCACTGCCCTAGACCCAAGCCCCTGGGTCTCCATCGCACAAAGGCAGGTGGCTTTAGGCAAGATGCTCCAGCTGCAAGTTGCGGAGGATGAGATTAAGCTGACACACTGGAAGCACATCTGTATCACTGCTTTCCAGAAAAGTCCCTTTTCATCCAAAATTAAGAGGCTTTAACAGTCTGTAATACAAGGGGACCCACAGGAACCCACCCTGTTCCTTATAGCGCACCCCTTACTTGGGGGATTTGTCATTTGCCATTGCATGGGGGATTTAATGAGGTATGGGGCAGGGGGCTCAAAGGGCACCGAAGGCTGTCAGACCATGGCAAATAGATGGTTCCCAGCCTGTGGCCAGCACTACACAGTGGTTGCAATGTTCCCACTAAGTGCCAGCATTTTGGGTACAGCTCCTGCCAAGGCTGACAGCAAGTCATGCCAAGGACACAGCGCTGATCCAGGAGAAGGTGCCCAAGATGGTGGGAGAAGTGACAGCACTGTCAAAATGATGTTGTGGAGGGCGTATGTGAATTTGGGGCTCCATAGTAATGGAGCCGTCCATCAGCCCATCCTGCCCCAGTACCAGCCATTTCTGGTCATGCTCCAGCCAGGGATTAGGCAGGCACCATGTGGGAGACACGCTGCAGCACCCAGGGACCTGTCTCTTTGCCTTGGTCTGGAGCAACAAGCAGTAGGAAGCTCAACCTGTGCTTGTCAGCAGGGCTCTGCAGGACAAGCAGCTGGCCGAAGTCAGATGTCTGCATTGCTGATGCCAAGCTATCCAGACAGGACAGTCCTGGGGGAGCTCATCACACCTCTGGCAGAAGCACAGACCTGTAACATAAATTACTCTCCCAGCTCAGATCCTCCAGGTATTCCCATCCTTTCCCATGTTGCACCTTCCCAGAGGGGCATCAGTAACTCTAAGCCTGAGCTGACCATCCCCGAGCGCTGGCAGAGCCCCTGGACCTGTGCATATGGGCCATTCAGAGCTCCTTCCCTGCTGGCTGCACCGACCTCATTTGCCCAGCTCTCCTCTCTGAGCCCTTGTTACAACACCGTCGTGCCCAGCCGACCCTGCAATGTGATCTCGCACCCGCCGCCACCCAAACCACTGCTGCACCGACCGCCTGCCTGCCTGGTGCTCTCCCTGCCCCACACCTCTTCTCCTGGCTTCCCTTTTACTAGCATATCAATCCTAACTACTTATCTCCACTCCCAGCGCCATTCTGTCCTGTCCCCTTCTGAGCTGCAGTCTCTGCATTTCGCTGGGGGATTTTTTCTGTGTTTCTACCACATTGAGCACAAAGCGCATCTTACCCACGCTGAGACCTCTTGCAGCAGGACAGAGGCACAACCAGCTGACCTGGTCCTTTTGCATATGGCATCACCCAGGACACCACCTCCTCGTCTGTCCAGGGACTGTCCACCCCTGGTGCAGGATGGTGCAAGGCTGGGGAGGGCTCAGAGAAGAGCAGGAGTGAGTGGAGGTGTGTAAGGCCTGACTGGGAGAGACTGAGTAGCTCAGCCTATTTAGTTTATCAAGGGAAGGTTAAGAGGTAACTTGATCATAGTCTATAAATACTTACGGAGGGAGGAGATTTCTGATAATGGAGGGTTTTTTAATCTAGCAGATAAAAAATGTAATGAGATTCAATGGCTGGAAGCTGAAGCTAGAAAAACTTAAATTGGAAATAAGATGCATCTTTTAAACAGGGAGTATAATTAACCATTGGAGCAATTTGCCAAGAGATGTGGCGGATTCTCCATCATTTGTGGTCTTTAAATCAGGACGTTCTAAAAGAGATGCTCTCCCTCAGCCAGAAGTCAATGGGTTCAACAGTGCCGTTGCTGGGGGACAAGAGCAGTGCCCTGCACTACAGGGGTCACAGGGGGTGCCCTCAGTGCACTGTGGTCACCCCCAAAATCCCTGCTGCCCTCTCAGGCTGGATTCTCCATCACCTCGCGGCTGAGTGTGTCCCCTTCTCCCACCCTGAGCTGAGGGACGGACACAGCAAGAGATGGGGCTTGTGCCTCCACCGTGTGCCTCCCGTTTGCCCAGCTCATGGACGTGTGAAGTGGATGAGGCCGGGAGAATCCAAGGCGAGGCGATCCAGAGGTGGGCAGCTCTCCCAGCCCTTCTTGTCCACCCTCCGCAGAAGGTGTGCCAGAGGGGAAGGCAGGAGGGCAGGATCTCTGCTCAGCCTTGGATCCCTTGCAGAAGGCTGTGTGCATCCACCCACCTTGTCACCTGCCTCCCTCCCTGCAAGGCAGACCCACGGACACCCCACGGGCACCCTACAGGCTCTCCACACTGCAGCGCCGTGGCTCCTGGCCTTGATGCCTGGTGCTCGGGGTGGCTGCTCCCAGGAGCCTGGCAGCCACGCACACTCCCTCGCTGGTGCTGTTACTTCCCTGCTTCTTTTTTTCCCCTTGGTTTCTTTCTTGATATTTTTTCCTTGCTGCCCTATTTTTTTTTTCACCTATAATTTTCTCCATTGACTTTAATTAAGCTCTCCCCAGGCTCGCTCTGTAGGCAGGCTTCCCCGGGTCTAATTAGACTCTCATCATAAGTAATCTACATGGAAAGCAAACATGTGTGTGTGTGTGAGAGCCAGTGAGATTTATAGAGAGCATGCAGGGAGCAGATGGGTGCATAAAACACTACAAATAATTCTGGTGCAGATGCAGAAAAGGCAGGCGCTATGGTGGGGACTGGAGTCTTCCCCACATGCTCCCATAAGTCAAATCTCTGTCTCTCTCTTTCTCTCTCTAGGTATCACCACATTTCCCACAATAAAATCAATAGTGCAGATCAGAGTAAATCATCTTTGACTGGGAAAGCAGGACTCGTTGATAGCAGCGATTCCCAGATGAGACTTAAGGAGATGTCTCACACTGATCTGTTTCTAACCGTGTACTTAAGACCCAAGGTGTATGCTGAAGTAATTATCAGAGGTAGGCTGCCCGTTGTGGGGACTTTGTGCTATTTGCTCAGGGATGGAGAATGGTGTACGGTGTGGGGCTGAGGTGCCCGGCACAGCCCGGGAGCTGGCTGCCCTGCACACCTCCTGGAACAGTGCCGTGAGGAGAGAAAATTGCCCTAAGGGGAAAAGAGAGCTTGGAAATGGGCAGGTTTGAGTCTAAGGATGAGAGATAAAAATACCCCCGGGATGCCACTGCCTGCCTGCATCGGGCTGCTGGCAGCCATGGACAGCCCATTCTGCCCCAGGTTGGGGCTGTGCTTGGGTCAGGAAAGGTCTTGGGCCCCCGTTGGTGTGTCCTGCTGGGGTGTCACAGCAGCCCCAGAGACGCACACTGGGAATGCACTGGGAGCATACTGACAAACCACTAGGAATGGCTGGGAGAGCTGCATCCTCTCACACGCGCACTGGGAACCTGGGGATGGACCGTCCTGCTGTGGGGGACACCCGGGGACTTTCAGCTGTGGTCTGAGCAGCTTGAGAGAGGTGGAAGCCGAGATCCAGCTCCAGACCCAGCTCCATCTCTGACCCTTTGGTTCTTCCTTCATCATTGAGGTCATCTGCTGGGTTGGGAGGGGGACCCAGCACCTGTAGTAGGGTCTGAGCCACTCTCCTTGAAGCTTGTGGGGCTTCTCTGGTGAGAAGCAGGGGCCTGTCCTCTGCCTGCTCCCCAGGCCCACATCACACACCTGTACCATCACCCCAGGCAACATGGGGAACTGTGTCCTGCAGGGTGGAAGCCACTGGAGATGCCTGAGATGTTTCTCTGGTGGCTGAGCCTGCCAGAACCCTGGTACCGCTCAGGGATGTGGCTGTGCCCCATGGGCTGGGCACATGCAACTCTCTGGTGTGCTCCATTGCTTGGACTCACTCTTTTCTTCCTCTTAGTGTGACCTTCCTTTCTTTCTTAGCATCATCATCCTCTTCATCACTGCTAAGGGATAGGACGGGCCACTGATCATTCCCTGAGGAGTCCCACCGCTTCATCTGCTTCCCAGAGGCTGACTGGGATTTCTCTAGTGCATCTGCCATTCACATTGACCCAGGGGCAGAAATGTGGCTTTATGGACTGTGTGTCCAGCACAGGGCAAAGACCCAGTGTGTTACACACCAGAGCACAGCCACCCTGAGGTCCTCTGCCTGGATGCAGGGTCATCTCTGCTCTTGGAGGAAGGAGACAAAAATCCCTACCATGTGCTGTGATGAGCAAACACTGGCTCGAAAGACATGACCTGAGTGACTTCAAATGGGAGATAACGGGAGAGATTGGAGATAGAAGAGTACAAGGCATCTACATGTGGCAATGGTGTCTGCACACCAGCAGCCTCACCGGGTTTGGACATGTTCCCAGAAGGTGAATGGTGTGAGCAGGTGGCAGCTGTCTGCCCACCAGCCCCTGCAATGTCCCCCTGTCCCTCTAGATGAGGTGGAAAATTGGGTGCCATGATGGAGGGGCAGAGAAGGGTCCTTTTTGCTGCACCACAGAGCAGACTCCACTCTTGGGTGGTCTCTGCTCATCACTGGCATGAGACATTCTCATTACAGAGGGAGCAGGGGCACCCAAGTCCAGCCCATGGGGTGGATGCCCAGTGTTAGGTTGCATGCAGATCCCACCCAATGCTGGAGCAGAGGTTCAGGCTCAGCATGGCACTATGAACATGGAGCTTGGTCACCACGTGCACGATAAGGGCCTGAATTGCTGGGGACAATGACAACCTGGGCCCAGCGTGGAAGCATGTCGCGAGTTGTACTTAATGGGGCAGCTCTGAGAGAGGAAGAAAGTGCTGCTGGCCATGGGGCAGGGCCCATGATTCACTGAGTTTAAAGACAGAAGAAACCATTGGGCCACATAGGTCTGGTGGTTTCAGCTTTTTCTGGTGTGAACCATCACTGGGCAGGTTCTTGGACAGGTAATTTAAGCCCTGTTGGTAGGCTGTGGCTTTTTCATTGCCTTTGAGGGCCTTTCTGGCAGGTCCTGTGACATTTACTAACATAGGCTGGAAATGGCAAGATCTGGTCTCCAACGCCTCCCAGATGAGAGGGTTTGCACTGATTTGCAGTTTGAGCCAAAAGCTTGGAGCTGAAACATCTTTGCGGAAAGGATCTGCATCTTTGCAGAGATCCATCAAGGGATGGAGCCTCCCTCTTCTGTAGTTAAACTCCCTTCACCAAAAGCGCGCGCCTTGTTTCCAACAAAAATGGTTCTAGTTGGGTGTCTGACCGCGTACGGGCTCTCCCTCTGTAGACCGAAGAGCTCTGCCAGACTTGGGATTTAATCCCCTTCCAATTTACAGTGTGTTTTTCCTTCCTGTTGAGGTGTACTTCCCAAATGTCCCCCCGCAAGGTGCTTTCTCCAGCCCTTGTATAATTTCTGTGGCTTTTTCCTCAGCATCTGCAAACTTTCCACAACCTCTAGAAAATCCAGACACCAAAACCACATCCAGCATTCCAGTACGTGCCTCAGCAACACTTTTTCATGCGGTGTATAATTAGACTGTGAAACTCATCGCCACACTACGTCATGAAGACCAAAAATGTAAATGTCTGGAAAGGCAGGTTAGGCAAATTCCTGGACGATAGGGCTGCTGATGACTTCCACAGGACCTGCTGGACTGACCCAAATGCTACGTGCAGCTCCGGGAGTCCCTGAATCATTGACTGTCAGAAGCCAGGAAAAATATCATGGGAAAGGATGGCTCTGTGCTGGCCTTGCATCTCTGGGCATCTCTTGCTTGACCTAGTTGGAGACAGCCTAGGGGTTAGATGGAGTTTGGATCTGGCGCATTCCAGACACTCTAATGTCCTTGTGTGATGGAAAGAAGGGGACTTCAAATGGCCAAACACCAGCTTCTCCCCATGCAGGTGGGTTTCTTGGGCTGCTCAGCCCAGGCTCTGCCACAGACATTGGAGACAAAAGGGCATTGCCAGGATGTGATTTAGCTTGTCCGGAGCTAGTCACGTGCAACAGGGCAGACAATCCATCCCATGGCGTGATGATTCTCCTTGCTGCTGACCTACAGGTTTGGGAGACATGAGTCCCAAGGAAACACCATCCTCAACCACCTTGGTGTCCTACTGCCTCCCAGAAATGGGAGGACAGTAAACTTGTCTGTACTCCTCTGCAGGGGCTGTGGTCAGCCCTGCAAGCTCCCATTACAGATGGAAAGCATCAGGTTAGGCATGGCCCCCATCACCTCCTCCCCTCTTGATTCCTCAATACCGTGATTATGCATGAGTTGAACCCAAGCTACCTCCGGATGGTTGGGGAGAAATAGTCAGCAGCCAAGCTGGTACTGCATCTACAGACCTCCTGCAGACCCCCATGGTGTGGATGTTCTCCAGAGAGCTTTTCCAGTTGTCTCTTGGGCCTGGAGACACCAAATCCAGTATCAAGCCCCTGTTTGAAGATAGCTAGTGGAGGAATGTTGGATAACTAGAGTAGACAGACCTCCGCAAAGGGCAGTTCAGCCTCCCAGACACCAGTTTCAGTGAGTAACTCACCACAGTTGTGTCTCTCTCCAGCAACTGCTGAACCTTGTCTGTGCTCCTCTGATGCATGTGGTAGAGTCTGAGCCCTGGTCCTGCCCAATATGATGCACCTCATTTCTCTGGTCACAAAATCAACACTGGAGGGCTGCAGAAACCCTCAACCAGCTCTTTTCAGACTCTTGACATGAAATTAGGCTGATTATTGAGATTACTATTATTTTTAGGGTGATTTGAAAATGTTTGTCCCACGTAGATGTTGTTTGACATTCTCCTTAGATACAAAGAGGCTGAAGAGCACTTCATTGTCCTTGCATGTTGCAAGTGTTTCCTTCCAAATATACAGAACAGAAATACTCATTGATCACATCTGCCTCTCCTCCTTTGTTATGAGCAATTTTACCGTCTCTACGTAGTAGCACCCTTTGCCATTACTAGGATTTATTTTATTCCTAATATACTTCTAAAACCTCTTCAGTTTGCCAGCCCAGGATCTTGTCCCAGTACTTTCGCCACTTATGACTTGAGGACTGTCGCTCTCTGGCCAGAGGAGCAGGCGTGGAGAGGTACGAGTGGCTGGAGAGCCTGGGGAGAGGGATGGGAGGATAGGATGAGTGCCAGAAGGGCATGGGACAGATCAGAGCTGTGACCACACTTCTGAGCTCCTCCTGGAGGGCACACCAGAGCCAGCTGTGGTGCGGGTGCTGTAAAACCCAAAGCCGGCTCTGGTGGCATTGGCAGACCGAATGCAGAGTGGAGGGCTGAGGCTGGGGACTGGCAGTCTGGGGGGATTCGGGGCTGCGCTGGTGTGGACACCCACCCTGTTGTCCCTGCTGAGCATGTCTCTGAGCAGCAGGGTGCTGCAAGGGAGAGTTTCACCGCTGCTGCCCAGGGGGCACAGCTGAAGCATCCCCACATCACAGCCCCTGCCACCCTTCTCCTTCTCCCTTGGTGGCACCCGCAGGCCGGGGGTTCTGAATTGCTGTCCTCAGGTGAGGTTCGGTTACTAGGTTGGAGGGCAGGGAAACACCACCCCTCTCCAGCATATCCTCTGTACCCTCTTTGGGGTAAATACCACCTCCTCTCCACAACCTGCCTCCGCTCTGGGGTATTAGCACACCCTCTCAGACCGCCCGGTCCCCGCGCGCCTCCAGGGACCTTAAACAGGAGAGACGGAGGGAGGGAGACACATCTGCCTTCCAATTTCCAGCTGAGCCATGGCAGGGACAGTGCCGCAGCCCCGCTACGGCTCTGTGCAGCATCACAGCCTTTTGCGGTGTCCTGGAGCCTGGGAAGGAGCACCTCACCCAGAGCTGCCTGGGGTCTGCCAGCCACCTCCATCACCCTCACACATGGTGATCTCCCGGTGCCAGCGTCCCCCCTGAATCCCATTTGTGAGGCTCTGGGTATGTGGCCAGGAGCAGGAACCAGCAGGTTTCCTGCACCAGGTAATCTGCAGCCTGCCGGTCCCCTGCTTGTGGTGGCCCGGCCATATTGCAAAGGTGGATAGAGATTTGCAGATAAAGGCGTTGACGGTGAATTGATAAGCCTGCCGCGGATGTCCCACCGTCACAGGAGAACTGTGCCGCTCCCAGCAGAGCTGAGCTCAAGGCAGCCTGCGCTCACACTCAGGAGACGTGCCCACAGCTGCCTTTGGGATGAATGTCCCTGCTCCTCCATGGCCAGACAATGTTCTCCATCCCCTCCAGGGCACAAGCGGCAGCTGGGCACTTGTGTATGAACTTCTCTGAGCTTGCAAACAGCTGCTGGTACAGCTCACACTTCAGGAACATCGGTACGTGGAGATTCAGCAGAAGAGGGATTTGCCCCTGGGGTGGGACGTTATCCAGGCAATGCCAAAGTTTAACGGCTGAGCAGTGAGAGGCCTCTGCCAAAAGCCTGTAGTCCCCTAGTGCAAGAGCTGCAGGGATCATTTCCACCGATAATAAATTCTCAGTGTCATTCTCAGGGCGAGATCCGGAATTTGGCTGCACTTCAACAAACCATTTTGGCTGAATGGAAAATGGGGCACGGGGAGGAAAATGTAAGATTTCAATTTTGCATCTGCAGAAGACTTTTTCTTTTAAAACTGGCCATGTTCAGGCAGTGAAAGGAAATCCAAGAGGAGAAAAGATACAAACCAAACGTCCACTTTATGTGGAGTGGAATAAGTTATTTCAGGTGAACTCAAAACGTGTCATTCTGTCATTGCCATGCAAAAAACCAGGAATTTTTTCGTCTGATTTAGGACTAACCATTTATCTTTAATTTCGCCTTCTGGTCCCCAAATGAAAAGCCATGGGGCTCTGCCTGACCCTGTGACGACTTTCTGCAGGAGCCTGGGATATCCCAAATTGCTCTGCGGGGTGGGAGATTCCCACCTGCATCATGTCCTGGCTCCCAGCCCTCAGCGCCTCCCTCCCCTGGTGCAGGACCGCTCCTGCCTGGTCCACACACCAATGGGGAAGGGCGCGGGGTGGAGGAGGACCCAACCCGGCGCCGCTCGTGTTGCCTGTCCCCGCGTCTGGCTGCAGGGTCCATCGAGCCCGACTGCGCCAGCCTCCGCTGCGTCGGTCTGATAAACCACACATTGAATATTTGTTTCAGATATTTAAATACATCTCAGGGTTCAGATCACAGCTTCTCAACAGCAGTTAAATAAGTAACACATTCATATTTTGTAAACTGTTTCTCACAGCTTGTTTATTTAGGGTTATAACTCGATTTGGGCTCCTTATGGAAGTGTGACTCATTGTTTAATGTGTCAGCTCATTAGCAATACTTGTTTTTGCCTTATATTTCTGTGCTACCACTAATTGCTGAGCCCACTGTGAGCTTCAGCTTCCAATGACACTGTGGAAAATGCAAGAAAATAGATCAGTTACTAGATAAAAGGCAACAGAAATAAACAAACTCATGAACCTGCAGAGGAAGCTTTTTAGCTGCTGTGATTTTACTCCAAGGAGAGACTTCCCTTGCTTCGGAAATTGATGCCACCAGCTCCCGGGCTCTTCTGTCAGGAGGATTTGGGCAAGACTAAGCTAAGGAACACCACAGGTAAAGCGAACGCACCAGGACCACTTCTTCACACCAGAACAAGCGAGCTGAACACCTGCCGCTCAAAGACCCGCCCTCTCTGAGGAGCTCTGTGCCTTGGGGCCCCGGGAAAGGAGAAATCCACGGGCTGGAGTTTGAGCATTTTCTTGGTGCAGTTCATTTCTTTGACACACAAAGTCCCCAAGGGCTGGGACAGAGGTGGGTAAACCCTCCCTTTGGCAAGGAGAGTGGCCCAAGAAATGTCTCTCAAGGAATTGTGCTGATAACAAATTGTCCTGCCCAAAGCATCCTCTCCAGAGAGGCTGCAGGCAACGCTGGGAGCAGCTTCAGCCTCCCTGCAGCCCAGGTGCTGAAAAAGGCATTGCAGCAGGAGGGTGGTTCCTCCGGGGCTGCGTGCAGAGGCTCAGCACCTCCTCCTCGTCTGTCCCGATCCCTCTGCGCTGAAGCAGTTTGTAAGAAAAGCGTACCGGCCGCAGGATGGGTGGTTTCCACGTTACGCTCTCCCGCTCGGAGCGTGCCACATCTTTAGTAACTGACAGCTGGAGATGGAAGAGCCCATTTTTGTCATTTAGATTTCAAGGGCTTTCTGGAACAAGCCTTGAAAATCCTGACGTTCGTGGTCATGCTGTCTCTGGCAAAGCAAATGTTCTGGACACATGAAAATCAACCGTCTTTGCTTGCTTCCCTGCTTGCTTGCTCGCTTCCTTTAATCCCTCCTTTTCTCTGCATCACTCGAGCAAGATATTTTTCCGCTTTGCTGGCACAAGCCTCTTTCTAAGAAGAAAACTGCTGCTAGTTTCCTACATAGTTTTATGAGTTTTCATGACGTATTTAAAGGAACAACAACCACTGAATGAAAATAATTTATGGGAGAGAGAAGGAGAGAGAAACCCCACAAAACTGGAGGGGTCAGCGATGATGACAAAGAAAGGGGGAAAGAGCCAGCCTTGTCTGATTAATGTGTTTAACTTGTTCCTCCTTGCAGATCCTCCAGGGAGTGTTACTACGAAGCGGTTGCTGGAAGGGGCTGGCTGGGTCCACGAAGGAGCTGGGCTGGAAGTGATGCTTTCTGGTCCATCTTCCCACGCCATCCTCCAGCCCCAGCACCTCCCTTCCCTGCCAGGAGGATGGAGCCCTCGCAGGCAGCTTCTTCACCGCTGCCTGTAGCACAGCACAGCTGCTCACACTGCCAGGCTCTTCCCTGCCAGGCGCTCCTGGCCCTCGGTGTGCGGTGCCGGCAAGTGCTGGGTCCAGGCTTGCCCTGGATTGCTGTAAGGCGGTAGCAGGCACAGGAGACACCAGCACAACGTGACCGGCCTCAAGAGCAGCGTTTCAATTAATAACAGGAAGGCCAGGGAAGGCTAAGTAAACTCAGGCTTTCCAAAGAATGCTGCAGGAGCCAAAGCTCCAGGGTTGTATTTCTGGAGTGCTGCAGGTTTAGAAAACATCTCCATTGGACTTAGGGAACATCCAGCGTGGGTATGGTTTGGGCCTGGTTTCAGCATTGGTAAGAGGTGGTCCTGGTGGAATCAGTTAAAAACCAGCCCCTCTCCTCCCAGCGTGCTGTGCCCAAAATTGAGGACACCCTCCCCTAGCAGCACAGCATTTGCATTCAGCCCTTTTCTGCTCGGTTTTCCAAGGAGGCCTTTGGGATATGCCGGGGCCGCATGGGGTCTTTCAACACCACTGAAAAAAATGAGGTTTTAAATACAACTGGAAAGCTATCTGCTACCCTCCTGCAGTGAAATCCAGCACACCCAACCACCCGTGCTAAAATCTGACGGCCCGGCTGTGGGGAGCCATTGCAGCATGTCCAGCACTCCTTGAGCTCTGCAGGAGGGACACCCATCCCGCCTCCCCCAGTCCAGATGGAGCCCAAGACACACTACCTCTGTCTCTGCTCAGCATACCAGAGGGAAAGAAAAAAATCATTGTCTGCTAGATGTAACAGGGCAGAATTTCATTTTCCAGCTCTGAGGAGGGCTTTGCAAACAATGGAGATTAAAAAATAAATAAACGCTATAAAAAGTGCTTGACAATGTCCTTTTAAATTATATATTTTTTATGAAAATATGTGATAAATCCCATGTAAGAGTCATAAAAGTACCTGAAATGCGCTTAGAAAGATTTATGGGCATCTTACCACTATTCTCAATAAAGTGAATATGCCTCTTCCAAGATAATTTCTCATCACCCATACTTCAGATTCCTGAACTCCTTTCAGCCTGCCTATCCCAAGAAATACTGTAACGTCAGGCTGTCTGAATTACATCTTCTTAGAAATAACCGTCTTATCTGATTTATATGTGCTAGCTGGGATCTTTCTCCTTCATCCACGTTGCTGAATCCAGTGCTTTTTAGCTTTGACCAAGTGCCAGTGAACTGTCCCTGTAACTTCTCCAGGGAGTTTTGTCATCCAAAAATAATTTAATCATTACCTCAAAGTAGTTTGGAAACTCTGCTTTTGAGATGATTGCTCCTGAGATGGAGAAGTAACAAGTTTCTAATACCTGCCATGAGATGTTGACTGTCAAGGGAGGTGCCCACGAGAAGGCGGGGGACAACCTCTTTCTGTCTCACCATGAAAATGGAAAACAAATGTCTTTTCTACATGGGTCCAACCACACGTACAAAAATGGATCCTGTTCCCAGGAGCACCTGCCGTATAGACAAGGGTTATCCCGTGACATCCCCCTGAGCAGAGCAGCTTCTGCAGAGGACGGGGGAGAGCCTGCCTGGCTAGACTTCCTGTTGGCCACGGCCATCGCCATCCTTCACTTCTGCAAGCGCGTGCTTGGCTTTGCTGAGGGGCCTGGACTCACGCCAGCCGTGACCTTCACGGCTTCGCATCGATTGCTGGGATGGCTTCTACCCGGCGCTGCCCGGCTGGTGGCTGGAGGTCATGGTTTTGTTCCACGAACGCCCTCCCTCCTGCCGAAGCAGAGCCTTTGTGGGCTACCCAAGGGGACAGGGTGTGGTACGGGCTCGTGCCCTCCCTACCCCACTGTGTCTTCTCCATCACTCACAGCATTCCTCCTAAAATCACCGTCCTGGGCAATTCAATGCAGCCTCTGGGACGTTCAGAGCCATCTGCCAGAACCTGGCAGCACCGCGCTCACTCAGGGGCGAAATGTTTTGGGGGGAAAGCACTGGGGAAGCAAACCTCCAAATGTCTGTGTTCTATATTCTTTCCCCAGAAGGAAGAGAGTCTTTTAATTCTTTGATTAAAACAGCCATGACGTGGAAGAGATTTGGGCTGTTCATCCTCCTTTCCACCTTCCCCATTTCATTCATTTTGCCACTACTAATCACAAAAGAATGGCACCCAGAATTATTAAAGACTGGATTTATTTTTGTTTTTCACTTTCTTTACCTTCGGTCCTTTTGCCGCTTTTCTAATGTGAACAAGTTTGCAAAATTAGGCATTAGCAAGGGGAAAATTACAGAAAAACCACCAAGGAACAAGTCTGATGCCCTTCATCCTGTGGTAACAAGGGTCTGACAAAAGGATGTAGAAAATAGCAACCTGCTAAAACCCTCTGAAAATGGGGGAAAAAAAAAGGCAAATTATCACTTCAACAACAACAAATGGAAAATTAAAGAAAATCTCATCCATGGGGTTTTGGGTGAAATGATGGATTTTTGATAAGAAGTAATTGTTGTAAATTTCTTGGGACAAAAGTGTTGCTCTCAGAGGCACATGGAGAAAACGGTCCCGTGTTATCCCAGGCCGGCTGTGCTGGGAAGGCAGTGAGGCCTTTTTGGGAAGCTCTTACCTTCGAGTCAGTGGGGTCCACCCCCACCAGGGCTGCACAAGTCCCACTGCTGCCTTTATTTGCAATTTGCTTGTGACGTGTAGTGGTGGCACAACACAGGGCCGATAACACAAAAAAGGGAGGCAACCTCAGACAGAGACAACAGGCAACAAGTCCATCAGCCATGAGGAAAGGCTGAGAGACCTGGGCTTGTTCAGCCTGGAGAAGAGAAGGCTGAGGGGGGATCTCATCAGTGCCTATAAATACCTGAAGGGCGGGTGTCAGGGGGATGGGGCCGGGCTCTTTTCAGTGGTGCCCAACGCCAGGCCAAGGGGCCACGGGCACAAGCTGGGACACGGGAAGCTCCCCCTGAACATGAGGACAAACCCCTTCCCTGTGCGGGTGCCAGAGCAGGGGCACAGGCTGCCCAGAGAGGCTGTGGGGTCCCTTCCCTGGAGACATTCACCCCCCGCCTGGCCGCGGCCCTGTGCCCCTGCTCTGGGGGTGCCTGCTCACGCAGGGGTGGGACGGGGTGAGCTCCAGGTGATCTCCAGAGGTCCCTTCCTGCCCCCACCAGTCTGGGATTCTGGGATTCTGTGACTCATCATTCAACCACGTCATCATTTGACAGTGAATAACCTTCTTGCTTTACAAGATACTGTTCTCTTGAACCTCTGTTGATGCAAGCGTGCACAGACGCACGTGTGCATGCACGTACACTGCAGATTTGTCCCTTGAGGTCCCACCAGCTAATTTCCATTGTAGCAGCTGCCGGAGCGAAGTGCATAGCTAAGGGTGTGAATTTCCTTGCAGATGCCTTCAACCTGCCCAGACAGGAGCTGGGAAGGCAAGAGGGCTGTGAAGAGCACAGCAGAGCCTTGTCACCACTGGGAGCACCAGGGGCTGAGTGTCTGTCCCAATTAGATCAAGCCCAGAGCTTCTCTGCCTTTGAGTGGATCCTGCCTGGCCTCACCATCCGTCACAGAGCCTGGGACGAGCATGCTTGGCCAAGGTCTGAGCTTGCCAGGGCTGGGGGCTGGCAGGGCTGAGTGCAGGCAGCTGGGTATACCTGGCCTGCTCCTGCCCACAAGCCTTGAGATCCCTCTGCACTCTGCTGGTGCGCCTGGAAAATCAGCGCCCACTCAGAATGTGAATTTCCAGGAAATTAAAAAAAACCTACCCCCCAAAAAAACTCATTGCACTTTCACACATTTCAGACTACTATTATGGCAACTGAAAGTTGGAAACAATGAGCTAGAGCCAGGCAAGGATGTCAGTGTCATGCAGAGCTGGGGAAGGGAGAAGGTCCTTGCTGCGTATCCAGCTGCGACAGGATCCGAGCCTGTGGATCCCACCAGCACCTGAGCAGGGGTGAGGGGCACAAGGGACACAGAGTCACCTCCTGGCAGAGGAGCCTGTCGAAGGCACAAACATCCTCCTTGCGCAAAAAGCTGATGACAGCCTTAGAAATCAGCCTTCTCAGCACTAACCAAGTATCTCTGGATTGAAAGCGTTAAGTGTAGCCTCCAATCTGGGGACGTTCTCAGATGTCCAGTCATGCATTTCAGTGGCAGGATTTGGGCATGTGTTTTCTGCACTGGTGAATAAATCCTTCCCTACAAATGTGCTTATTCATCTCTAGTGACGCCTTGTGAGAGTCCCAGATGTGCCTCTCAACCACTGCAGGAGCCCACAAGAGCACCCTGGGTTGTCCTGTGCTGCCCCAGGGTGGTCTGCTCTGGTCCAGCGTTTGAACCAGTTCTTCCTGTGTGCGCCAGAGCAGCCTCCCAAAGTGATGCAGTCACCCCAGAGCCAGCGACCTGACCTGGACAGGGCTGCCTTGACCTTGAAGCGCTGGTGCTGGAGCTGGGGAGTGATTTTCCAGCTGGTCGCCCTTGGCTGCTCCAGTCAGTGCTGGAGCTGACCTGCAGCGGGAGGTGCCAGGCTCGAGCCTGGCTGGTGCTTGGAGAGCGTAAACACAGAAATAATCAGGGAGGGAAAATCCTGTGTGGAGATGAGAGGAAGGACAGTAGCACATGGCCTCTGTTTTGGCGAGATGGAGAGAAAATCAAGGATTCAAATACTTCCAGCAATTAATTGGTAGTGTGACGGGAAGCATGCACTGACTGTAAAAATGTTCCAGCGCTGGATCATGTGTCTGGAAGCACAGGCATGCATGAGTGTGTGCACAGCAGTGATGATGTGATGCTTTCCTGTGATTTCTTGATGCTGTGGTTATTTTTTTCTGCAACATTGATCTGCTTTAAAGAAACCCAGCTGTCCCACCTCACCTTCTCTATCTGCACTTCCAGAGCCACTGCTACAAGAGCATCCTTTGAGCTCTGCCCAGCTGTTAGGGGACTGGCACGTGCTAACCTCACGCTCCACCTGTCCCTCCAAAGGTGCCCTTTATGGCAGGCAATTCTGCCAAGCTGTGCCCTTTAGGGTATTTATGGCATGAAAGTAGGAGATAAAGTTAGTTGGGATGTTTGAGGCTGAACAAACTGGTAGGGGTGTGGGCTGATGGCCACCTTTTCCCTGCATCCTTGTCTTGCTCCCCATCCAATAGAGAGGAAATGTGACTGCTGCCAGCACCAGGACAGCGAGGATGTGAGTGCTGTGGAGAGAGAGTCTTGTGTCCGCCGTGGTCCCCCTGGGATCCGTGTCTCTAAGAATAAGTGTCTGTGTCTCCATGGCCTCCGGAAAGCCAATCAACAACACTCGTTAGCTGCCATTTGGGCTCCCTGTGTCTCCAGCCTATAATTCCGTGGCTTGCACACATTAATTGTCAAGCTTGGAGTGCTACAAAGATGCCCAGCCTGGCTTTCTTGTGGTTTGCACTGGCGCCTCTCAGCACAGGCTCACTATCCTTCAGCTTAGCTATTTGGCATAGCAGCCTGGGTCCGGGGCTTTGCTCTCTGAGTTACTTCTGCGGTCCTGACCTCTGCGCTCCGCTCCTAGCCAGCTGGGACGTCCCTGGTCTGCCTGGACGAACAGCCCTGGTGCTGTTCTCACCTCTTTCTCATCCCTCTATGCGGATCTGCAGAAATTCATCCATGATCAGGGACAAATCCAGCCCCTTTGAGAGGCAGCAACAGCCTTTATCTTTCTGATGTCCCACGAGGCCAGGTGCCCTTGGCTGGTGCCTCTGCCCCGGGCAGCATGAAGCGTCCTGAGCAAGGTGGCCACCTCTGTGCTGGCTCAAGCACATGCCACAGGATTTTACTTTATTGCAACTTACACTATTCTCTTGTGGCTGTAGGTATTGGAGTGAGATGATCACAGCAAGGGGAGGGATTTGGCTCCCAGATTTACAGAGGTAAGTATAAACACAGAGCCCCTGTGCTTGCTCCGTGTCCATCAGCATGTTTTCAGAGCTCAGTGCGTGCCTGCTGAGACAGACCCCAGCCCAGAAACCATATTGCTGCTACGCGGGCAACGGGAGCATGCCACAAACCGGCACCCCTGTGCTCACAGAGCCCGTGTGGGCTCTGCTGCATGGTGCACGCAAGCTCTTGAAGCAGGGCTAGGATGTTCCAATGTCCTTTGAAACACTCAAGAAAATGAGCCTAAAGAGCAAATAACCCAAGTGACTCGTTAATTCTCTCATCAGTAAAGGACCCAAATAAAGCCACTTGTAACCAAACGTCTTCCGGTTCCAAACCAACACCAAAGTAAAGACACTTCCCAAGCGAGTAACACGATCAGAGATGCTGGATCTCTTCCCCCACGCTTGCAGGCCCTCACTCTGTGGGTGGATGTTGGTTACCTCTTTACTTGTCACGAGCTGTGACTTGCAGGATTACGGCCAGGGATGGGTGTCTGGGGAAAGAATTAGGCTACGGAGACAGGAACATCTTCTGTTGTGCCCTTCTAGTAGCAGCTTCTGGACTTTCTGAGACTGTGGTTGCACCTGGGCCACCCCGTGGCGTGGACCTGTTCTCCTCGCTGCGCCCCTAGAGTGATGAGCGTTTAATTCATATGGGGCTGCATTAGCAAGAGCAAAGACAGCAGGTTGAGGGAAGCTGCTGTTTCCCTCCAGCTGGCCCTGGTGACGATGCTCCTGTAGTACTGTTTTGGACCTTCAGTACAAGAGAGGTGGAGAGGGCAATCAGGATGGTCGGGGGGCTCAAGCACATGACAGATGATGCTCAGCTGGTGGAACCAGGCCAGTTCAGCTTGCAGAGGAGAAAACTTCAGAAGAAGGGACAAAATTACTGCCTCCCACTGCTGGAAAGGGATGGTTTAGAGAAGATGGAGCCAGGCACACATCAGGTGTAGAGGGAAAGGGCCGGAGGCAATGGACAAAATTACAAAAAGGGAATTTCCGTGTGGACGTGAGGAAAATATTCTTCACCACCAGATCAGTACAGAGCTGTAGCAGATGCCCCAGGGAGAAGGCGTCTCCACCTTCAGGATTTTAAAAAATTGAGTGGACCAGGCCCTAAGCAACCTACTGCAGCTTTGAAGCCTGCCCTGCATGGAGCAGGAGGCCAGACCAGACACCCCCAGATAACCCTTCCAGCCTAAATCTGCCTGTGATCCTGCGTTTCTGTGATTCCAAGCCTCAGTCTGAGCTCAAAGACCATTTTCAGCTCCACAGCATCAGGTGGCCATGAGTCCCACAGGGTGATTACGGGTGGTTTGGTTTAACCGGATCTTTCCACGGGGTAACCTCAGCTCCTGCAGTGTGAGAAATACCAGTGCTCCCCTCCCAGTGCTGCTGAGGGTTTTGCAAACTGCTGTCAAACCTCTCTCATGCACACCTTCCCGATGCTGGAGGGGACTTGATTTCTTTCCACCGGGGTGAAGATAGTCCATACCCTAATCTTCAGGTCTGTCTTTTGGTGCCCTCAACATTTGCATTTCCCCTTTTGATGGCTGGGATGGATTGTATATGTATATATCAGTTGCAGGAGCATACGGTTGCAAAATGATGTTTTGTGTTTTGCCCTTGGTCCTCTCCTCAGCTTTCCTTTTGGACCATCACTGAGTTTTGAACTGATGTTTTTGTCGCACTCTCTGCAGTGCTTCTCTGCCTGCTTCCCTTGGTATTATGAATTAATTTAGAGTCTGTGCTGGCACACATGTGTGCAGCCTTGTTCTTTCCCATGCACGTTGCCTTTTGCCTTGTACTCGTTGGTGCTGAATTTAATCTGTAGTTTTATTTCCCAGCTACTCATTGTTGGATTCATCTGTCCAACCTGCAGCTGCTTATGTGATACCTGGCCGTCTAGGTTTCCTTAAGAGGGAATCATAGAATCATTTAGGTTGGAAAAGACCGTCAAGATCACCGAGTCCAACCATAAACCTAACACTGCCAAGGGAGCGCGAGAACAGCATGTCTAAGGCACAACTTGTCTCACCCAGAGAGAAGCACCCAAAGCAGGGCAGGCAGCCGTGCCACCCCAGGGGCTGGAGGTTAATGACCAGCTGGGGTAGAGGTTGTTCTGGCTGAGCGGGGTAGGTGACTGCTAGCACAGTCACACAGGTCTGTGAGCAAGGCATCAGGGTCAAGGTAGATGTGAAAAGCAGACGACGCAATGGGAGCACAAGCCCTGCAGTGCTCAGAGCAGATTTCCAGTTTCATGTGCTGAAAACTTTTCTGTTTTCACTCACCACATTCAGTCTAATAAACTAATATTGCGTCTCCTCACAAACCTTGCAAACCCCACCTAGTGCAAAGCCCGTCTCTGGTCTGCCTGCCTGGGTCACCTCTCAAGCCCTCCTTAGGAGGCGGCACACCTGCCCTTCCCACTCCTTTGGTACCAAGGATAATTATGGCTCAGTAGTTCAATGGTTTCACCACTGGGTTCCTCAGATCTCATGAGTTAAATCCACCTGGTTCTGGTGATTTACTCCTGTTTCTGATTGATGCTTCAGTTTGAAATGCTTCCCAGACCTCCATCCCCAAAGAACAGCTCTGGCACAGGAACCTCATGCAGTTCTCCCTGCGAACGATGATGCAGATAATTCATCTGTGTGACCTTTTCCTTGCAGAGTGTTTCTCTTACATCTTCACCATCTCTTGGCCCTGCAGACTTTTTGGCAGGCTCTTTGCTTCTGATGTATTTGAAAAAGCTTTTATTACCAGCTTTTACACCATTAGCAAGCTGCTCCTCCAAGTCTTTCCTGGCTTGATCTGCCAGGGTTTAATATTTAGCTCACTTGCCTTCATGCCACTCCATTACGTGCACATGCTGGGGGAGGCTGCTGCTCTCAGCTAGCCTGCCTCCTGTGCCACCATCTCCCCCCCATTCCCCAGGATCTTGGATTCCTGGAGTGAACACATGGGCAAAACCTTTTCATTTTGTTTCAACATTTGGTGCTTTTCTTAAGGCTTTGGTTTCTGGGGTCAGGTAACTCCCTGGCAACTTCAGCTTTCACTGTCACCTTCTCCCAGCCCAGAAGCAAGAAAGCAAAGAGGGAGAGTCCAAAGATGGGTGTAACAGAAGCTGCCTGTAAGCTGGTGGGTGGACCTGGTGCCCAGGAGCAGCGGTGCCCCAGGGCAAGGCAGGGGAAGCTCGTGTGTCCTGGGCCAGGGGTTAGAGACCAGCAGGAGGTCCCTGACCGGGAGCTGGGATATGGTATAAGGTCATGAGCGTTGTGGGGCTGCCTGCCCACAGGAGTGGGCAAAATCACTTCTTCCTCCCCAGGCAGGTCATCCCTGCTGCATGTGGCTGAGTGATTTTTCATAATAAATAGTCATTTTTGTGCTGCTTTCTTTGATACAGACCTGGTAGCTCTGGCGCTGCACACATACCTTTGGAAGGCAGCTCTTAGTGGTGGTTTCCAGAGGACGTTTCCCTTCCCAGGCCACCACTGATGAGCACGGGGTGCTTGTGCCCCATGTTCCCAGCCCACCTAAGGCTGGAGCACATCACCCTGGCCTCAGGCCCCTCTGCCCACCTTAGAGGAGGCCTCCAGCCCCAGGCAGCCCCACTGGATGAAGCACTGCAGCCCGGAGCGAGCTCCACAACCCGCTGGTGACAGAGGGGCCACTTCGTACCACCTACAGCATTGGACAAATGGTTCTGGTTTGGCGTGCAAGTGAGAACAGCGTCTCTCCTCCACGCTCTGCATCCTCAGCCCACACCCCCTGTGCACGGAGGAGAAAGGCTTGCGGGGTGAGAGGGCTGAATGCAGGGCTTCATCTGGCTGTTAGCAGGATGCAGACGGCTGATGACAAGATGCTCGAGCCTGGAGGCCGCAGGAGCTGCTGCTGGCATTCAGCAGCACTTGTGTGACACTGTACAGAGCCACTGATTACACCCAAGTCCTTCAGCCGGGGAGCGGGGGAGCACATTACAATCAATAAGCAGCTCTGGATATTATTTAAGGAGTCAACAGTACCAGCTTCAGAACTCGTTCATCAGATAACTGAATGGCTGGGGGAAATTCAGATAACAGCGCTGTGAGATCGCTGGGGAAAAGCAGGTTAAGAAGCACAGTTGCCTCCAAGCAGCACTAACTGTGTATTATCAGCTGAGGTGCTACCAGGTTTCTCTGTCAGGTTTTGAAGCTTTTAATGACACAGCTTGTGGATGAAAACAACCCCTTTAAAATAAAATTTGGTGCCCTTTTCAGTCTTAGAATCTAACTTTCCAGTATTAGCGAGGAACTGATCAATTTTTCATACAAATGTAAAAATCTAGATTGGCTCAGCTGGATATGACTAAATGCTCAGGCCTGCCAGGGTCTTTATATAATCTTCAGACTTGGGATTGCAGCAAAAAAGAAAACTAGGAGTCCCAAATTATTAATGTGGAGACTAAAAATGTCACGGCACATATTGCCTCCTGGTCCTTGGCAGGACATCCCCTCACTGGTCCATCCTACACGTGTAACGCAAGGGCTGGGCTGGTCTTCCCAGCACTTGCAGGATGGATGAGGACTGCGCTGCGTAGTGGAGGGGGAGTCGGTGTTTTGGGCTTTAACCTGGACTTTTGCTCTGCAGCGGGTGGTTCTCCATAAACCCCACGTGGCAGAGGAACATCTCCGACCCTGGAGCAGCCTGGGGCATTGGAAGAGCCGCTGCAGACGGAGGTTTGGGCACACCTTGTGCCTGTCGCTGCTGTACCGTGGCATGCAAAGTACTCTGTGCATGGGGAGGCCTCCTAGTAACCGAAAGCTTTGGTGCCCAGACCAAGGAAGCTGCTGGCTGCATCCCGTGGGCCATCCCCTGCCAGAAGTGGTTGGGATGGTGCGGCACTCATCGTTTGGCACCTCCCAGTGAGGATGCTGGGTCAAGCAGCAGGAGAAAGGGGTGTCCATCACCATGGGGACCAGGCAGACAGTGGCTGTGTCCTCACCTGCTTCTGGCAGGGGAGTGAGGAGATGTGATGCTGCAATGGGCAGGAGCTAATCCTGGGCAGCGAAGCACGTACGGAGGGCAGGCTGCTCCGTCCATGATGCTGGGCTGTACCGCATGGCTCAGAAGTGAAGCTGGCGGGACCTCCAGAGATCACCCAGTCCAATCCCTCTTTCCAAACCAGGGGTGGCTACTGCAGGCTGCCCAGGTCCGTATCCAGTTGCATTTTGAATAAAGAAGATGAGAAGGAATCACTTCTTGGCATTTTACCCTGGGCATCACCATGTGATGATCATGTTCACTTTGGTGCAGTCCTTGTAGTATCCACAGACATAAAATGTAAGTTCCCTCTGGATAACACGTGCTGTGATCTCCCACCATTGGTGAAAGGGTTTTTGAGTATCAAAAGTCTGCAGGGGGAGGTTTTACATGCTGTGGTTTGGCACTACTCTGTAGCCAACACACAATAAAAAATGAGGAAAAAAAATGAGTGGAAAATGTATTTTTGTCCCAGTAAATACCTTCCTAGGCATCACCCTCTGGAGATTCACAGGCTGAATGAAAATGGGATCACTTGCCGGTAGCCAGCACCTCTTTGCAAAAGGAAAGGATTTCTGGCTATTTTTTGAAGTGAGCCCATGGGCTGCTGTCTGGGGAGGTCTTGAGTTGCCACCCTTCAGAGATGCTGCCTCGCTGCCTGCAGGCCTGGAGAGGGGGAGGCAGAGGGGATGGGCAGGTGGGAGCTGGTCTAAGAGTGTGTGGGAATGTGTGGTCAAAGGTGTGTGGGAGGAGAGTGGGACACTAAGGGGAGAACCAGTGGGGGCATTTTCCTGACTTGTATTTCTGAAATAAGCCCTAAATGCACAGGTCCTGTTCAGCTTGCCTGGCTCTCAGTGGCCCACCAGAAGGCACTCGTTCAGTCCCCTGCTTTAGCTGCTCCTAAATCAGCCATTCTTGCCCTTGGTTGCATGCAGCACCATGTACTCTGCACTATTTTTGCTGACTGGCTTTGTAAAGATGTTCAGTGCAGAGGAGTGCCCAGAATTGGCCAGAATGTGATGGCTCCTGTGACGGTGAGAAGGTCACCTTGGGGAGAGCACTGACCCGTTGATGGGATCCAGCCAGGTTCAGCTGGGCAGCCAACAGCCACATTGCTCACCACTGCTTTCTCCACCTCTCCTGAGCTTGCCTGGACTTCGTGCCAAGGGCTCCAGCCAGGACAGGCTGTGTTTCATGACAAAAATGAAACATTTCACCCCCAAAGAAGCTGTAACTACTGCAACCTATTCAGCTGAGTGTAGACAAGGCTGTCTCTGAAAAGAAGTGGAAATCCTGTCAGGAGAAAGTGCTGCTTACGCTGCCGGCACCCAGCCACGGCTGGACTCCAGCGAGGTGCCTGCGGTCCCGCACCAAGCAGCTATTGAGCTGATCTGCTCCATCTGGGTCTGGGTGGGCAGGCACGGCACCGGGATCAGCTGCTCATGGATGAGCCCCTTCCTGGAAACTCACATGCTCTGAGAAAGGGAGCGTGGTCTTGGCAGAAAGCCCCTGACATGGCCAGCTCTGGGACAACCTGCCTGGCACCTACCCCTGCTCTCGTGCTGTGTGTCCCAGCCCTGCTCCCAGCCGAGGGCTTGCCAGGGGGTGCTGGCTGCGCTGGTTGCAAGGGATGGTGCTGTGCAGCCAGCTAGGATGTGCTGAGTGGGGCTGGATGTATGGTTGCTGTGGGGTTTGTTTCTCTGAACGGTGCCCAGAGCTGGGGCGGCCCTGGTTTGCTCATGGGCACAGGGCAAGTGCTGGAAGAGCAGGCGGGAGCCTCAAGGTGCTTCACAAACCTGCTTCATCCACCAAGACCTTGGCTCTGCTCCATCTCCCTTGCCACCCTGCTCTGTCTGGCATGCTTGTCTGTCCCTCTGCCATTCCCATCTCCTCCTCCTCACCCTGTCCCTGCCTTCCATCCTTTGGGGCATCCCAGACCGGTTTCTGGACTGCCTTACACCATATGCTGGTTCAACACTGCTCAGTGATGTCCCTAAGAACTGCTCCCCAACCACTCAGCATCAGCATCAAGAGGAGCACAGAGACAGGCTGGTTCATCAGGGAGCTCCCAGGCAGAAAAGCCATCTGGGTCAGGGGATGGGGTCCACTGCCGAAGGTCTACTTCGTGATGCTCCCCATCCCCAGCTCTGGTTCATCTCCTGTTCCTTCTTGCCTTCCCCACCACTAATTTTGCCTCTTTCTCTAGCCCAGACCCCTCTTCATCCTGACAGGGAGGTCACAGCCTGCAGCCACCTGCCAGTCCTTCTCCTCTACCCTGATCCTGGCCTTGGCCTTGCCAGTCGGGTTGTTGACAGGTGAGGCTTTTTCCTGCAGCCGACTGGACCCTGCAAAAAGAAATGCCTGGAGATGCAGGTGATTGTGGGCAGCATCCTCTGAAGAAGCTTGTGCAGAGCCCTCCCTCCTCCTTTGCAGCTCTGCCACTTCCCCAGCGGCTCTGGCATGCTCTGCTCTTCCCTTCCCACAGTGTGTGCAAACCTCACCCTGGGTGATTCCTGCATGGAGGGTGTTTTATGGGGGAATTTTGGGGTGGAAGTGGGCCACGTGCTTGGAGCTGCTTGCTCCTGCCTAATCGTGCCATCTCCAATAATACCCTCTCGTGCTGTGCTGGTGCTTGGGGCTCCTTGGGATTGAAAACCCAGGGCTGCTGGCAGCTTCTCCCAGTGCTGGTGGTGAGCTGAGCACTTGTAAATCCCTGGGGTTCTGATTAATTCTTCATGGTGTTATTTAACTGCTTGTCAGGGGGTTCACATGAACGACTCCAGAAGGATGAAGACTTTACTTCAGTGCACTCCAATGAGAGCTGCTGGTTTTGGGCAGTGCTGTGAGCAACCACTTCTCCACCCGGACAAGTGGAATAGGGACATTAAAGTCCAGAGCTCCTGGTCTACATGAGGCCATGTGAGCAATCACACACACATGGAATTTTTCCTTCTTGTGCCTTTTAGGCCAGTTTCCTCCAGAAAACTCCGAATTTTGATCCCAGACTGATGCAGACTCTGAAGTCACCTGGTTTTCAATCTCTGGTGAACTTTAATAGTCCCCCTGGTCCTAAAGGAGGTGGTAAGTCCCCACACACGCTCCTCCCCAGGCACCTTCACTTTGCCCTTCCCCGCCACCCCTCCAAAGCTGTTCCCACTTTGCAGCCTTGTCTGACTTGCAGGTCTCTGTTTTTTTCCAGGGTTGAGGTGACCAGTTCTGGACCTGCTCTCTGGGGTCTGGTGGTCTGTGCACTGTACAGGTTTGCTACTGAACATTATGCTTCAGCTGCTGCTGTCAGATCTCAGGGAGTAGTAAATACCTGTGCTGGAGGAATGGGATATTCCTAGGAGAAGGATATGGTCACAGCATTCCCTTTCTCTTCCTAGCTTGCTCTGCTACCTCCTGCTGCTCAAAAGTTTTGGGTGAGATCCCAAACAGAGCCTGAGTCTCTTCCCACCAGCTGTCCCCTTCTCTGGCTCGTGGGGAACCACCACATGCAGGAGTGCAAGAGGAAGGGGTGGGTGAGGAGATTTGAGATGGGAGAGCACTGTCCTGCTGGGGAACCCCCATCCACAGCAGGGCACCCGCTGGCTCACTGCTTTCTGGCTTTCATCGAGGCTGAGCCCTGCTTGGCTCGGGCACCAGGAAGACCCATGATCTGCAGGGTTTGAGGTGCTCAGGTCTTTCCAGGTGTTCTCAGCTCCACGAACCCTCAAAGAAAGGACTAGATGAGCTGTGCAGTCCTCCAGTGCTCTGCAGCAGCAGGAAAGGTCGGGGTTCAGACCAGTCACTTCAGACCAATGGCTTGAAAATCTATGTTTCTGTGAAATGCGGATCTCCCTTCTTAAGGACACATGACCTTGAACATTTCAATTTGATCTGGGGAAGGGAAGAAGGTAAGAAAAAGCATCTGACCCAGCAGCAAGGTGAGCGTACCCCGAGGAAGGCAGGTATGGTATTAGCTCCTATCTTTCTGCTATTGCCCTGCCAGAGGTTTGTGCCTGGCTCAGGATCTGGGAGATGACAGAGCTCTTAATTCAGAAGAGAGAACAATTAACAAGAAATAAAATACCAGTGAGCCTTGAAAATCACCTGGAAGATAATAAAGAGAAAACAAATCTATCCCTTTTCTTTGAGAGCTCTTCTCAGCTCAGCAGATTTATTGTTGCCTTTTGAAATTTTAACTTGTGAGGCCAATGCGCTGACTTCCATTACATTAAAACTTTTGCTTTTTGTTCCCTAATTCGAAGCAGAAGGGAAGCTAAATCACCAGGTAGTAAAAGCTTTGCATTCGACAGGCGCTGCTGTGCAAGGAAAGATTTCTTTTGCAAGGTGTCCTGTCTGCTGGGTGGCATGCGATGCGAGGGGGATTGCCTTCCTCTGGTCCTGCTGCTGAGAGGGGAGGAACAGCAGCCTTTTGGGGTCCCTGAAGTGAGAACCGCTCTGAGCATCTGCACCAGCATTTCTGTGTCAGAGGGAAGTGGCTGACTTGGCCACGTTGGGCACCTTCAAGAGTCGGCTGGACAGGGTGCTGGGACATATTGTCTAGACTGTGCTTTTCCCAGAAAGGTTGGACTAGATGATCCCTGAGGTCCCTTCCAGCCTGGGATTCTGGGATTCTGTGACTCTGTGATGTGTAGTTTCCAGGGCACAGGCTGGTTATGGGGAAGTGCCTCCTGAGGTGCATTGGCTTAGGACACCCATGCTTGTGTGGTGAGGTGGTTCTCTGTGAGACGGGAGTATTGCCCTGTGCTTGCATGGGCGTGGGGTCTGATCCCACCCCATGGTGAAGAGGTCTCAGTCAGCAAAGACAAGGTGAAGGAAGATGCTGTGCCTGGCCACTCATCTGCTGCAGGACCCTAGCAAGACACTTCTGTCAAGTTTCATCTACAAGAGGGACCAATAAAAATCTTTTTCCTTGAGTGTTTTGCAAACTTTCCTCCCTTGCCACAGCTTGGTGAGGCCTCAGAGGGATGCCCGTGGTAGTTCCCACGCCCTGCCTTCACCCACTGCGTCCGAGCACAACCATTACCCTGGTTGTCCATTGTACATTCAGAGGGGACCCAGGGCCCTGCGGGCACATATGGTATCTTCCATTGCCTTCAGAAGACCACAGGAATCCAAAGAGATACGCAGGATGCTCCGAGGGGACAGCCATGCGTTCAGAGCCCGATATCAGTGCGTGGCAGCTGAAGGCTGTAAGTGTGGTGCATGCCTGCATGTTGTCAGTGCACAGGTTTCCTGCGGTCGTTAGATTTGCTGGGGGTAATTGATGCAAATTGCTGAACCTGGTGGCAATACAATGAATGCTTCATTAATGAGGGGATGTAGACCTGGCAGTCTGTGCCAGTCTAACAAACAGGAGGCATCATATGGACAGTCTGGGACTTGCAGATGTCCCACACTGGCAGGGAGGAGCTGTGTCCCTTAGCACATCCTTGGGGCTGCCTCTCCCTGCTGCCTGTCCTGCCGGCCTCACCCGGGTGGTGCCTACAGCCCGTCCAACTCAGGACAGCTTGCTCCTGCTTTGCAGGACAGTCACAGCTGTCCAAAGCAAGCACAGATGCTCCCACCTCTAGCACAGTCGTGGCTAATTCCTGTGGGGATATTTTGGCCAGGATTCAGGGGAAACTCCCAAAGGCGCAGGTTCCCCACCCCCCTCCCCCCCCAATGCCTTTTTCCATGTGCTAGACACCAGTGTGCATCCCGACACCACCTTGGTCTCCTCCGGTGTCTCCTACCCCCGCAGCAGCGCGGTGCAGGACAGCCCCAGCCCAGTGACCAACTGCAGCAAAACAGCTCTGAGGCTCATCTGTGGGCGTTGGTGAGAAGGTAGCCCGCAAACAAAGATCAAGCAAGGGCTGCCAATTTTGTTTCTAGCTGGAGTCTAAAAGTCTTTAGAGTCAGGTCCTATTCCTTTCCACGCTAAGGATGTTTCACCTGGGAAACAGGTTCTCCTGGCCTGGGAAACCTGGTGGCCACAGTCCTGCAGGTCTCTTGAGTTGCCCATGTGCCACGTGGACCTGCCAGCACCAACCAAGGGTGATGCCTGAGCTTCAGATTTCGTCAGGGTGTAAAGGGAAGCGAGATGGCACAAGCAAGTGTTGTGCAACCATGTGGGGTTACTCATGGTCAGATGCAGCATCAAGAACCTGCTTTTCATGAGGAACTTGACTTGCTAATGAGCCGTGAATCTGGGTCAGGCATTTCCCACACTGGGGATGGGTGGACGCGGGCATCAGCACCCTACCAGGGAACCTGGAGCCACAAGGCAGAGCAGCCAGATTGTCTCTGGCTGCGACAACCACAGGTGAATTTTTGCAAAGGCCCTTTGGCTTCTGCCTCCTGCCAGTTTCAGCAGGTCGGGTGTGTGTGTCTCTGCTGGCTGAGAGCAGCCACGGTTGTGAATCTGGCCCTGAGATCATCACAGAAACTTGGCTCTTAACTGAAGGTGCCTGATGCACAGTGCGTGCAAGTCCCTTCAGGCCCTGGCTCCTCCTGGCACACCACTGAGGGTCACGGCTGCCCCTCTCCCAGGAGCAAAGCAAAAGCTGCTTTGGAGGTGACGCATTATTTTCTATAATGCAAGAAAAGTCAGCTGGACTAGCTGTCCTTCATGGGGTTTCCCTGGGCTGGGGGAGAGGTTGACCAAAGCTGTGTCACCGATCAGTCTGTGGCCCATGTGATACAAAAGGAGGTGCTGCCCCAGCTGAGCGGAGCAGACACCTCCGCGGGGCTGCTGCCCCGGTCACTGCAGTGCCCGTTTGATGGCCTCCAGCCGCGGGGGTGAGACGGACTTTCCCTGGCACTGCCCTCCGCGTCCCCGTGGGGTGCTCCGGCACTGAGCCCCCAGGGCTGCACCACTGTAACCGTGGGGAAACAACCCAGGGGAGGGTCTTCCTTCTGCTCCCTGTCCTGCGCCAGGGAACGGCTTGGGTGCTCTATTCCAGTGGCGCTCCACTCTTTGACCAGAATTTCAAAAATTAGGCACAGCAGCTTGTTTCATTTGTATGCACGTCTGGGCACCGGATTTGAATATGAAA
The DNA here is from genome assembly GCF_963921805.1 of Phalacrocorax carbo. Lineage (NCBI taxonomy): Eukaryota > Metazoa > Chordata > Aves > Suliformes > Phalacrocoracidae > Phalacrocorax > Phalacrocorax carbo. Next base: position 7,568,264 of record NC_087534.1, on the reverse strand, counting down.
ATGGTGCGTTAAACAGGGGCTGAAGTACAGGCAAGTGTAATCAGATCTTTACATCCCGTGTGCCCTCGCCTGATTTGCAGGTTACTCTTTCCTTGTAGTCCTTTAATTCCTTGATCCAAGCAGCATATTTAGTGAAAATCAATGTAAATAAGGCTCCTGTGGTTCTGCCTCTCCCCATCAGAGTCCAGCACTTGAGTCAGATGGACCAAAAACCGCTTTCAGCCACTTATTTATTTTTTTAAATGAATCCAGCCTAGAGCAGGATTACATGGATTAGCAGCCGAGCATTCCCCTGCCTACAAAACATGCACAGCCAACCAGCCAGATATTCACTGATGGGAACCCTGTCCTCCAAACACGGCATGTATTTACATGGCCTCTTGGCTGCTTGCATCCAAGCCCATCTGTTCGGCTGATTCGGGGTCTGCCCGTCCTCCCGGGCTGCTTGGACCACTGCCCTGGGGGGATGCCAGCCAGCCTGGTGCAGGCGGGCGGGCAGGAGAGGCTATAAGTTTCTCTGTCTGCAGGAAAGCTCTCCTCACCGGCAGCCTTGCATGCCCACAGGGGTCACGGTGCAAAGCAGGAGACCTGCTCGGAGCAGGGGGTGCGGGAGGCGAGGACTCCAGTGGAGCAGCTGGTGCTTCTACCAGCAAAGCAGGTGGCATTTCTTAGCAAGGAGGCCCTCCCTGGTGAAACATCTGCAGATTTGGGAAGGAGGATGAAGCATGGCCTGAAGTTATCAGATCAAAACCCAGGCTAGGAGGGATGTATTGGGCTACAACAGAACTGGTGCTTTTCCAGACCGCTGAAGGCACCTGAGCACCTTGTGTGGGAGCATCACTGGGACATGATGTCCAGCATGCAAGGCTGTGGAAACAGGTAGGAGGTCCCCCACCCACAAAGACAAATCCCGGTGGGTCCTGCATGGGAGAAAACACCTCAGCTGCTGTTGTTGCCCACCCACCGATGACCGAAGGAAGGATTTCAACCCAGGCCTGAGCACTCTAAAGGGCTGGGCTGGCTCTGAGCCTCACAGAGCAGCACAGAGGGAGCCGGAGACATCCTCATGTGCTGGGAACCCCCTTGGCTGAGTCAGGCGGGTGGGATGGCTCCACGTGGCGTGGGGCAGGCAGGGCAGGCACTGTGTGGGCAGGATGGACAGAAGCTGCAGGGATGTAAGCTCCTTGAAAGGGCCTTGCTCCTTTGCTGCTGGGAGGATGCTGAGGTCCTGAAAGCACTTGCAATGTGTGGCAAAGCCTGGCTGGCCTGCAGGTCCCCCATTCCCCCTCCCCCTGCAGGGACCTGCACAGCCTCGAATGCTGATCCCACGGCTCTGCCTACTGCCAGCTCTGCTTTGCTCCCTGCCTGTGCCTGCCCGCCTGGCATGGGGTAAGAACCATGGCAGAGAGGGGAGCTGCCCAGCCCAGTCCCCGTGCCAGGGAAGCCCGCTTGGCTAAACAAGTTTTCACTGACACCATTTTTTTTCCTTCAGTGGAAGACTTCCAGCAATTTTAAAATTGCTCTCTGCGGAGCAGAGTGAGGCCAGCTCCCTGCCTGCTCCTTGCTAGGAGCAGACAGCTGGCTCCTGCCCTGAGCTGGCCTCCCAGGCTGAGTGCCAAGCGGGCAAGACGCGGGTCCCACGCTCCCATGCATGCGAGCAGGGTGCCCATGTAGCTGCAGAGGGCTGTCACGGCTGCATGCTCCAGCCTGGCTCTGGAGTGGGAGTGGGGCTGTGCTGGCAATCCCAGCCCAGGAAAGGATGCTGCACCCTCAGAGGGAGACCTGGCTCAGACCCCGGCTGCAACTCGCCCCGGGGGATCCCCTCCTGCAAGCCCAGAGCCCAGGCTCTGCCCAAGGGGTGGCACCTTCAACTATATGCTGGTGCTGACGACCTCCATCCTCTCCAGTGATGCCCCGGTGCAGGCTGCCTGGGGGGCTGCATCCCTCCCACCCACACAACCAGACCCTCTGCGCAGGACTGCCCTGCAGCCCTGACCAAAGGAGCTTCCTAGACCATACCCCTGGGATTAAAGGATAATTTTCTAGAGGCAGATGGGTGGGTGGAGCAGAGGTGAGAAGATCAGAGGTGGTTGGATGGAGGAAGGCAGAAATAACTGCTACATTTGACAGTTTCCCTTGTTAATGCATTGCTGGTGGTTCTTGCCTTGCTCGCACCAGGAGTGACACAGGCCCCTTCTACCTTGATCAGTGCAAAGTTTAGATGTGAACGAGGCTGTGATTCACTGAACAAGCACGAGGAAAAGAAAGTATTGAGCAGCGTTGTCATTCAAGATGCATCATTCCTCCTTCACCGAACAAGGCAGGAGCGTGTGCTAATAATCTGGGATCTTGTAATTAAATACCCTGCAGCCTGAATATGTATAAGAAGGTACAGTTACGGTTTCGTGGACTATCTCACTTGTGGCATTTCTGTGGGTTGGAGTTGCTTTGCTCTGAAGCTTAAGTGCTCATGTAGGGCTTGCTGTATGTGGCACACTATCAATCACAGGTGTGAAAAATCCCCCAAGCCACCAGAAAATGGAAACAATCTTGAATGTTCCTGAAGTGAAAGCAGAAAGCCATTCCCAAGACATTCCTTCAACGCCAAAATGGCTTTTAAAGGAATCCAGACAGAAGATGTAATAAGGGAAAAGCTGTACAGAAAAAGAAAACCTCATCACCTGCAGCAACACAGTAAGATAGGAAAATTCAGGGTGGAAGGGACTCTGGAGGTCTGTCATTCAACCTTATGCTTCAAGCAGGGTCAGACCAGGTTGCTCAGGGATATTTTTTCAAGACCAGTCATGTCTTGAAGGCCTCCAAGGACAAAGTCTGCACAGCCTCTCCAGGCAACCTGCTACGATGTTTGACTTTCCCCATGGTGAAAAAATTTTCCCCTATATCCAGTCCAAACTTGTTTTGATTCATGTCTGGTGTCTTTTGTCCTCCTACTGTGGACAACTGTGAAAAGCCTGGGTCTGCCTTCTCAATGACCAACTTGTAGATGGCCTTGAAGATCCCCCCTTGAAGCTTTCTCATCCTCAGGTTGTTCCCTCAGCCTCTCCCCACAGTGGCACATGCTCCAGTCCCTGGACCATGTCGGTGGCGTCCTCTGAACTCACTCCACTTTGCTGATGCCCATTGGTAGACCCAGAACCAGAGGAGGTATCTAGCTGCATCTGAATGACTGTTGAGTAGAACGAGGTCCAAACACCTCAGCTCCTTCATGAACACCTCCAGCCGTGTGGTCTGCATCTCCAGGCACGTCTCCTCCCATCACGACAGAGGTGTGCACAGGAGGAGGTGGCCACAGAGGGCTGTGTGGGAGATCCTGAGGACAACTGGTGAAAACCCTGGTAGGTGAGGGCTAAAAGCACCATCCTGGAGGCTGGCTGGGCAGACCAGCAACCAAGGATGTCAATGCCATTTCCAAAGAAGGTGACAGTCCAGGGAGATGATTTGTCCCCTCTGGGACAGCGCCTGGCACCCCTCAGAAAGGCTCCCTGGGGGAGTGGGAAGAGGTGACACCAGCCAGGGTGGAGATGCTCGGTGTGGGGAAATCAGCATGGCTGCGGCTACTCCACAGAAGAGAGAAAGTGCAGCACCACCCTCCCTGGGCGTGGGGCCAGCGGTCTCTGCACGAACAGGCAGTGTCCCGCGCGCAAGGCAGACGGCGTTTACTGGAAGGACACTGTCAAAAGCGTTTGAAGAGCTTCTCAGCCCTTTCGTGCCTCCTTGGAGGCATCTGCCCGCTTGGACATACACGCCGCTGCACCAAAGGGACCTTGCCCGCCATGATGGTTGTTGACTCAAACTCCAAATAAATACGCTTTGAGCAGTGTTTGCTACATAATTCCTCAGGTACCCACACACTCTTCTTGCACCAGCTGTAATGGGATGATCCAGGGCATCATGAACGGCCTTTGACATGTGTTTATAGCTAATGCTGAGATTTCAGAAGCGGCTTTGGGGGATGAAATGCTTAACTCCCACCCAATGCACCATATCCATCTTTCTTATCGGAGGAACAGTGACAATGTCCCACCAAACCAGTACAAACTGGGGCTCCTGTAACTCTACTTAATGTGTGGGGAAACATCTGGGAGGCTGATGGCAGCTGTGCTGCACATGGTGGGGGGGGTCGGTGCAGAGATCTCCCCATGTCTTCAGATGAAATACAGTGCACTATTATTTTCCCTGTCCAGGGGTTTACATGCCACCTTCAGCAGATACGGCCCATCGGTGTTGTCTTCTCTGGTGCCCGCCACACTTGCTGAAGGCCCATAACTATCTGCTGAGCTTTCCCATGGCTCTCCTTCAGACCCCTCTCTGTCCCTGTGCTGCCTGCAACCCTGAGCACGATGAGGCAGATGATCTGGAGGACCCCTTGCTCCCAGTGCTCCAAACATTTCTGTTTGGACCCATCAGCTGTCTCTTGCCATGTGCTGGGATCTCCTGGGAGTGGGGCAGGTCCTGCTGTGTTGGACATCACATAGGTGCGATATGGCTTGCAAGGGGAAAGGGAGAGTAATTGCATGGTGCTGAGTTCCTCCACGGCTGTGTTAGCTAGCCATAAATAAGGTTGCGTTGGCGCTGCCGGCTATGTTCTGTTACAATACACAGGGAAATGGGTGGGTTTTTGCTTTGCCTTTTGTAAGAGAAACATGTCATTTCTCCACTGATGGCCTGGCTGACCTCTTAGGATGTGCCACCAACTGGGAGCTGCCCATGCCTGAGCTCTTGGCCGTTTCCTCTGAGTGAGGACATAGTTCACATCAAGTCCCCTCACGGACAGGGACTTTCCTGTGGATTCCCATCCTGAAGTCTTCTGACATAAATAAGGTACCAGGTGGGTGTCAGGGTGGAGGCACACGAGGTGGAGGGGTGGTTCAGCCCGTACGCTGTCAAGAGGAGGAGTGGGGATGTTGCCCCACTTGGACCAGGTCAAGATCTTCTGCTGAGCAGGGGCCGAGTGCTGCTGGAGAGCTCAGGGGGCTGCAGGAAAGGCTGAGGTGGGTGTTCCGTGCTGGGGCAAGAGTTGCGGCGCACACCTTCACTGCCAGCTTCCCATCTCATGTGCGTTGCTTAACCAGTTTGTCTACAGCAGTCCAGTTTCTACCTTTTCATCCCTGGGTAGTGGTGCATGCAGTATTTAAATGCAGATTACTTGGCACCAAAACACTTCATCTCATACTCGCTGGTGCTTAAAGAGTTCTGTACATTGTCCAGCTTTTAAGCAGCTAATTGCAGAGCTATTGGCATGTCTGCAGTGCATCGGAGGCTCGAGACATACATTTTGTTGTAGGCCTGCAGAAGATTAGATAATCCATCCAGCTTTGCTGACAAGAACAGACTTTGACACAGACTCCCTAGCTCATTGCCAAGCCGAGCCCCTGATAGGCAAGAGGAGGGTTTTTAGGGAAGCGGAGCCTTTGCACCAAGCCTTGGAGAGAGGCAAAGCCCCAGGAACACAGTGTGTAAAGTCAGACGTCAAGGAATTCTGGGTTTCCACCACTGTTTAGGGAAAAACAGGCACAAAATGACTCCCTCTAAATTCACTCACCACCCAGGAGAAGTAGCTGAGCTCCTCTGACCCACAATACATCTCCAAAGCGCCAGCCCCCAGGGAGACGCCCAAGTTGTCTGGGGGAGAAGTGGGCTCCTGGATCCTAATTTACCTCCTTCACTCTGTCAAATGCCCATGGCAAGTGGAAGAAGAAGACTTATTCTGAGGTCCTAGCCTGGCCAAAGCTGATGGCAAATGTCCTGGTTCACCAGGGCCTGTGCTAGAAACATCATCACCACCTAACCAGGGTAGTTTACCACCACCAGGAAGGGTTTCCCCATAGTTGCACCCCCAGCAAAAAGCCCCAGACCGGGCAGGACATGGTGCCCATCTCACCCACTTTTCCTGGCCCTTGGCTCTAGCCCATAACCCCAGAAGTAACTGGCCACCAGTCCTCTGCGTGGGAGAAGGACGGGTGGAGAGCAGAACATGGGCTCAGATCCAACTTGAAGGATTACCATCTGCAGCTGGCTGGAGGCGACGCTTCCCAAAGGTTGGGTCAGGAAGCCTGGGCCATCCTGGCCCTTCACTGGGCTATGCGATGCGTGACCCCCCCCCGTGCTGCACCCCTCCCAGGCAGCTGCTACGGCACATCTCCGTGCGCTGGGTGCCAAGGGCATGCCGGGTTTTGCAAGGGGATTGCACGGGTCAGGGTTAGCATGTGTTGGTGCATGTGTGGAGTGAGGATGAGGTCTCAGAGGTCCCTTGTCCAGGAGCTCGCCTGTCACCCCTCTGTGCTGCAGCAGTGCCCGTTCATGCACCGCCCCTTGCACAGCACATCTCTTGCAAGTTATACCAGGGTTAGGGGAAACTGAGGCAGGCAGGAAAGGAGCGGGCTGGGGAAGGCAGAAGGTCTGCATTGCTGCAGGCTGGAAGTGAATAGCAAGTGGCACGAATTGACCCAGCTGTCCCCAAGGCAGTCAGGGAGCAGGGGTCCACATCCACCCGGCTTCTCTGTGCAGGGTAGGAACTCCTGTGCCGGGACCTGAGGGCTAAGGCCGTGCTGTTTATTTGCAAAGCTGCTGGAGAGGAGCTGGCGGGTAAGCACAGCTCTGGGATTCGAGCCACGTCTCAGACAGGGTTGGGGGGGGGCAGGCTTGCTGCCGGATGGGTTTGCCTTTTGGGATGTCTTGGGACGGGTGGCTTGTGCATGGCTGAGCAACCGGAGGAGACGCGCCTGTGTTGGGGTGTCCCGGGAGCTGCGCTCTCCTCCGGCGCTCTTGGAAAGCCTGGAGTTTCTTCCTCCCCACGGGCAGGGGCAGGGAACTGCATGTCCTCTCCCGGCTGACCTCTCCTGCTGGGTCAGCAGGTCCCCGCTGGCCCGAGCCACAGGAATGCTGGAGCGCAGGCCGTTCAGATGCCGCGCTGGTTAACTTCAGTCCGAGTGCTGCACTTGTTTAAAAATATCCTCTGACAAATACCTGCACAAACGGGGGGGGGGGGGGGGGGGGGAGAAAACCACACCTAACCCTTTAAAAAAAAAAGGCATCTGTAATTTTCCATGGGACAGAGGCACATTATTTGGCGTCCCTGCCCGGGAGCTGCTCCGAGTCCCTTGCCCAGCGCCGTGGGGTTTGCAGCCAGCGGGGCCCCTCCGCTGCATCCTTTGCAAGCAGGGCTGAGCTGCAAGGCTGGAGTGGGAGGGAGCGTTGCCTACCCAGCGTGGCCCCGCGGGGTGAGGCTCGCAGAGATGCGAGCACCCGCCTAAGACTTCCCGGCAAGCCTCTGGCACAGCAGAGCAGGGAGCGGGTCCTGCGCTGACCCGCTCGGCCGCACCCTCCTCCCCGCCTCGCACCGGCTGTTTTCCACTCGGGGTTGCTCCCCGTGCTCCAGCCGGGCTGGCAATGCTGGCAATGCTGGCGCTCGGCATCTCGCCTTCCTCCCACGCGGGTGCAGGTGCTGCCCGGCTGGCAGCCGTGCTCCGTGGGAAAGGGCTTCCAGGGGCTCCCAGTGGGGGCTTTGGCAGGTGAGGGATGGTTCCTGGCATAAACCTCAAGTCCAGGTGCGTGGTTTGGAGGTGAGAAATGCCTCTCAGCACCATTTATGCCTACTAAAGCTCTGGCTGGGTTTTGTGGCACTGGGGCTATGGGTGAGAAACTCCCAAAGCATGGCCAGGCTGCCCATCCTACTGGGAAAAGGAGGGGAAGCAGCAGCCCCACACAAGGGGAGAGTGCAGCCCCAGGAGAAAACCCAGTGGGGACCAGGCACAGGGTGCAGACGGACCAGGACAAGGCTCTGGGTGCAGGACTCAGCCCCATTTGGTGAGCTGGAGGCAGCCCTGGGGACAACCCCACTTTGCGGACACCCACCAGCCCCTGGGCTACAAGCACCGGCTCAAGGGGAAGAGCCACAGGGCTGCCCAGGGAGGATCTGTGTGTCTCTGCCATGAAGCACAGCCCTCCACCTCACCCAGGCACAGCAGAGAGTCCCGGGGCACTGGGAGACACCCAGGCATCCAGCATCTGGCCCTCCTATGCCTCGCCAGCGCAGCCCGGTCTCCTCCGCAGGCTTGCCTGGGGCTGTGGCATCACCAGTTGCATCTCTGCCTCTGGATGGGCTCTCCCACCCCTGCCCGGTTCTGCTCGGACCTCCTGCTCTCCTGCACCCGAATCAGGGCTGCCCGGGGGAGGCAGGACCCTCGGGCAGGATCCTCGGCACCAGCTGAGGGGGGTGTGTGGGCGTGGGCATGGACACAAGCCCATTGCAGAGCCCCAGGAGTGCAATGGCTCTGGCAAATCTTCCCTCTGGCTTCCCAGGATCAGTGCAGTGCTGGTGCAGTGATGCTCTCAGCTCCCTGCAACTTCGGGGATGCAGCACCCACCCGGGTCTGGCGCTGTGATGGGCTGAGACTCCCAGGACCACCATAAGAGCCAGGTTTGTGCCTTTGGTGGAGGCACCCTCCCTCCTGCAGCACAGCGCAGGCAGCAAAGCCCAGCAGAGTGTCCGTCGGCCGCACTGAGAAGTGCTCCAAGCGGGCTGGACACTGACCCGTGTTCATGCTTGCCCCCACACCGTCCCCCCCACACCTCACAGCACATGCTGATGAAAACCATGTTCCCCCACCATAGTGACCGGCAGCGCTGCCTCCCCCACAACCCCCCCCCACCCCGCCCCGGTCGCTGGCTCGCTGCCCCACGCACGCAAGGGATGCTTCATTCCTGGCTGATGACCGAGCCGCCTGCCCAGAGCGTTTGCTCTCCAAGGGGCAAAGGGAGACGGCCGGGCTGTGCGGCTGGCGCGGCGCGGGCACGTGGCCGGCGCTGCGGAGCAGCGGGAGCCCAGAGCTCTCCTCCAGCGCTCCCCGGGGAAGCAGCAGAGAGCCTTGGTTCTGTCCGCGTGGCACGGGGCTGGCTGTCCCCATGCAGTGGTCGGCATGGCTGGGAGAAGGTCCTGAGCACTGCAGCTGGGTGCTGGGTGCTGGATCCCAGTCTGTGCAGTAGACAGGACTGGGTGGCTGTGGAAGGGCATGGGAAGACCTGGATCAAGGGGTCTTCAAGGGTCTTGGGTGATTCTTGTCCTCCTCCTGGCTGCTGTGGGTACACACGGGCCTCTCTGGAGCCCATAGAGACAAGGGCTCTGCTTCAAAAGGGGACACAGCGCTGCTGCCAGAGCAGCGTGGCCCAGGGCAGGCAGAGCAACCTGGCCAGGGATGGAGCCTGTCCCAGCTGGAAGAACCAGGGCCTCTGGGCAGATGTATGCGTGTGTTTGCGTGGAGCATCTGCGTGCCCGTGTGCGTGTGTGCATGGACATGTACATGAGGGTGGGCACATGTGTATGAGTGCGTGTATGGACGTGTGCATGTGGCACACGTGTGTGTGCACATGGGATTGCATACACGGGTGTGTCAGCAAGTGTCTGTGTGCACATGTGCATGCATGTGTGTGTGCCCATGCTCCTACAGCCTTGTTTCTTTGCTCCGGGGTCCTGCCCACCTCCCCTCTTGACAGGCAGGGTGTGCATAGCCCCCAGACCCTTCCTACAGGCATGTAGTCCTGCTCTCTCCCTTGGAAATGCAGGTATTTATATGCGAAAATATGGAACCGTGTTCAGTCCCTACCCAGTGACCTTCAAAACCATCCAGCAAATGCAGCTTGGACCGCGAGCCCAGCCAGATGGCCCTTCTCAAACATGCTGGCCGTGCAAACTGGGGCTTTACTTTTGATTCCTGCTCCTGCTCCAAGGCAGGCTCGTGAAACAGCGTATTCAGTATGTGCTCTGGGAAGGCAGCCACGCAGCTCTGCTCCGAGGAGGAGGCGGTAGGGAGAGCGCCAAGCCGGGGTGGGGAGGGACGACGCAGCCGTGGGCTGGCGGCCGAGAGTCTTTGGGGTTTCTAACTGAAATGTGAAGCACGGAGTTAAGTTTGGGGGATCCAGAACTGGAGGGGAGGGGGCTGGATGCGGGTGTCCGGGGCTGCCAGCGCTGCCTCCAGCCGGGGCGGCTGCTGGGTGTGGGAGCAAGGTGGAGGGTGGTGGGAGACCTCTCCGATGCTGGTGGAAGGGAGCTCGCAGGGGTGGCTGGACCGCGGGGAGCTGGGCAAGGCCAAGGTGACCCCTGATGCCCAGGAGAGGAAAGAGCAAACCAAAATACCATGACCTAGTGGAAGGGAAGGGTTAAAAGACCTGTCAGAGCTGAGCCTCTCTGGAAACATGGGAGACAGCTGGAAAAGATTTAAATAACTCTTTGCTGTGTGTCTGCAAGCCATGGGTGCCAGTGGAAGGTAGTCTTATTTCTGATAATATCTGGTCTGACACACTCAATGTGTTTAACAGTTTTCAGTTTACTCAGGCAGATGAGACTAACTAGGAAGCGATCATGCAGGGATTCCTGGATGCTGCATTAGCATGCAACCTCCGAGAGGAATGTTTTCGCCTCTAAATGCAAATATAGGTTGAAGCTATTGAAGAAGCTGTGACTGATCTTCAGCTGAGGAATCAATCTTGCAAATTCAGGTGTAACCAAGCCCCTGGGGAGGATGCCATCGTGCAAAGCCCAACAGGGATGCTGGGGACCCCCCGGTGCGGTGCCCAGAGGGGTTGCTGGGGCTGGGGTGCCCTTTTGCTCATCTCCCCCCTGGCCACTGACAGCACCCACAAGGAGAGGTGCTGGGAGAGGTAGCCGATGCTGGTGATTTCGTCCAGGTCAGCAGGGCCCTGGCAGGGCGTGGGGCGAAGCAGAGCCTAGGGAGGTGGGGCACACCCCCCATATGGACCTGGGAGGGCGAGGGGCCTCCCCAAAGCAGCTCCGCTGCCAGCAAACACTTCCCGTTGGGATTGGCACAGCCCGGCTGATGACCTCGCGGGTGCTAACGGCGTTGTGGTGCACCCACATGAAAAATGAGGCTCTGGCAAGGGTTTCATGCCCTCGCCTGCAGGACGCCCGTGCTAGGGGCTGACTACACCCCGCTAAGCTCTCTTGCCAAAACAGTCCTCACTCAGATGATGGGGGACCCTGTCTGGGGAGACGGGGACTGTGACCAGTGGCTGCGAGCTGTCAGGGCGACGCTGAGCCCAGAGCAGCCAATGCCACCTTTTGGTGTGGAGACAGGGAACAGCGTGCTGGGCTGGCCAGATTTTACTGCCTTTGTGTTTGGCCATGCCAGGAGGTGAGATTAGAGGGTTCATGAACTTGTTGCATGACACACACCATTTTCTAGCAAGCAAAGGTGTATTTAAGCACATGGAATTGCTACCAGGAATTAGCATTGAAAGCTATTAATAAGCATTACTGTTATTAAAAAGCAGGTATTTTCCCGAAGCGCCGTTCTGGCGCAAAGTTTAATATCTGTAGCGAACGCCAAAGGTTGGTCAGAAATTTTCCACTCAACTTGTATCACAAAAAAAGGGAACTATCAGCTACACGAGAGTATTCCTAAAGCCACTGCTTGGCTTTTCAGTGGAACTCCAGCCCTTCAAAATTCAATTATTTTCATTTTCAACTAAAACCATTTGTTCATAAAAGTATGAAAATTTAGCCCCACTATGATGCACTTGGTTTGACATGACCATGACCATGAACGTGGACATGAAGGGGGGGACAAACCCTGCTGCTGTTGGACTGCCTGTGCCCCTTTCCTGGACTAAGGCTTCAGCATCAGCCCTTATGAGACACTGGGGAATCCAACCCCGAGGTGTGCAGGGGTGCGTCCACCCCTCCTCATCCCTCCCCTTCCCAGGCAGGATGGAGGCAGCTTTCCCTCCCTGCTGCAGCTCTGGGGAATGACTTGGGTGCCTGGCAAGTAGGTGACCCAGGTGTCTCCTGGAAACCTGCTCTCTGAACAGGGCTGCAGGAAATCATTGCCTGGCATGGTTTGCCATCAGAAAATAGGGTTTTATTGAAATTAAGTCTTTCCCTGGGAACTTGTTGATTTTGCTGCCATTTTCTCCAGGAAGAAGTCTAGCAGAATCACTTTGACTTTCTTGTTTCAGCGGTGTCAAAATGTTTATTCCGATCATGTCAAAACACCAAGCTCATTTCAGGAAAGTAAAAATATTTCATTTTGACTTTATCATTTCATTTGCTTAACTTCCACTTCATGTTCCGTGAGAGTATTTTTTAATACGTGCCGCTTGAGGTCCTTTTGCGCCGCGACATCCAGGCGCCCTGCGAGGGGATGACGCTGGGTCGTCGCAGGCGGCGTTTCAAAGGCCCGAATTAGCATTCGGGTGGATTTTCACTTCACAGGATGTGCCGCCACGTGGCTTTCCCTCTCCGTGCAGAGCAGACGCCAGGAACGCTGCTGGGATTTTCTTGGTACGTTCCCCCCAGCTCTCTGCAGACACCCGTGGGAGATCTTGTCCGCCGATTCCCATCAGGACCTGGGGGCTGGGGGGGTGGCCCGAGGTGAGGGTGATGGGCTGCGGGGGAAGATGGGCAGCAGAAGGTGCTCCCCTCTTCTCTCACCTGGTCAGACCGCGGTGCCAGGGGAGTGCCCTTGCAGCCTGGCTTGTGATGCTGAAAGCTGGATTTTTCCTTGGCGGCGAGACAAACTGGTCACAAACACAGCCCTCGGAGGCTGCTGGTGGTTTTTTGAGTGGGCAGATATCCCCATCTGCCTTCTAGCAGGGCACTGCCCACCGTGGTCCCTCCTCGGCTCCTGTGCTGGCTCCCACAGCTCCATCCCCACCTGTGGGGCTCTGCTCTGGACCCTGGGAGCTGCTGGGCCCCCCCCCAGCAGGGATGGTGAAGGAGGCAGGGGCTTCAAAACAGCCCTCAGGTGTAAATCTGGGGGTGGAAAGAGGGCAAAGGAGGTCTGCGTGGGTTGTTGCGGGCATCATTCAGGTGGAAGAAAGACCGAGGTCCTGCTGGCCTGGTAGGACAGGAGGTGATGCCAGCACTGGGCAAGGACACCAAGCCTTGGCATTGCCTGGCGCAGTGTGGGGACGGTGGAGCTCAGGTGCTCAGGCTGCACCACGCTGCCCAGGGTCCAGTTGGTGAGGCGATGCCTGGAGCATCAGACCTCCTCCTCTTGCGCCTCCTCCTCATCCCACAGCTAGCCACTCTCCCTTCGTGCCTCCTGCCAGTGGGTCTGCTCCTTCCCCAGCTCTGCCCAAGCCCCGCTGTCCCAGTTTCTCCATCCCAAGGAGGGTTTACCCTGGGGAGCAGGTGCTGTGGGGCTCAGCGTGGTGCACGCTGCAGATCCTCCTGGTCAGAGCATGCTGAGACCATTCAGACCCATTTTGCAGGTGACTTGCAGCAGCTGAGGCACATGGGCATCCGCCAGTCCCCAGGCACCAGAGCGCCCATCCTCTGATGGTGGGCACAGACCTGGTGCTTTCTGGGGGCAGTGCTGGGACAGGGCAGCTACACCCCCTGTGCTGCCACCCTCACATGCAAGGAGCAGCTCGCACGTGTGTGGAAGGATGTAGCAGAGCTGATCCTGCTTGTTCCATCCCCACTGAGCTCCTCTTTTCCCTTTCAGCCTTATTCTTCCCCCCTTGGAGGTGCCAGGCACCTTACAGAAGCTGGACTCATCTCTGTAAGGCACCCTTTCTCTCCCCCTCCCCAAGTATGAGCTTCACATGATAAACCAAGGTGTTGGGTGGTATCATCATCATTAGGAGCAAACTGGCTTCTGTCCCAGAGCCTGGGGGCCAGAGGAGCCCTGTTTCATTGCCAGCTGGGAAGAGAGGGGGGAGCACTGCAACCCATGGGATGCCTTTGCCCAGATCCTGCTGGAAGCTGGCAGGGAAAGGACAGAGCAGGGAGCTGCACCCAGTAGCTGCTGTGGGAAGGATGCTGAAGGGAGATATGTGCCTGGATCCTGTAACCCCAGCCACGCACATCACTCCCTTCCCTGCTGCTGCTGCCACCCAGCTGGGCTCTGCTCTGCTCTTCTCCCCCAGACCCACTGCTCTGGTGCTCGCCCCGGCCCCTGGGAAAACAGGGCTGGAGGAGCAGGTGAGAGATGTGGGAGGGTTTTGACTAATGTCTCTGAAATCCCAGTGTTTACCCTGCAGAACCCCCTCCCTTCCCCAGGCATGGCCATGCAGCGTGGTGGGCGCCTGGCATCTGGGATAGGGCACCCAGAACCGGGGGTACCCCAGGCTGGGAGGGAGGGGAGAGGCTGCTCAGTGTCCCCCAGCTCTGCTCCTAAGGCTGCCTCTTACCATAAAGTGACGGATGAGCAGCAAGGCCTGCTGCTTAACGGGGACGGTGGCAGCATGCAGCTGGCTTAATAGAGATGTTCCTGCCTGGTGCCAGGCGGTTAAGTGATAATTAACCAGGTGCTCGGGAAGGTGATGCTGGAAGCCAGCCCCGCGCTGCTGCTGTGGGGTAGAGGGCTGAACACCCACTTCTGAGCACCCCAAACAGATGGGTGCCTTGACTGGGGACATATGCACCCAGAAATGTGCTGCTCTGCACCCTCAGGGCTGAGCAAAGGGGCCAGGGATGAGACCCTGGGTACGCCAGGGATGGGACTACTGGGCAGCTTTGGTTGCTTTTGGGCCCAAGGAGCCACAAAGCCATCCGACACCTGCCTGCCACCATCACCACGAGCAGCAGCCTTGTCTGTAAGGGTAAGTACTGCTTTACAGGTGAGGAAACTGAGGCACCAGGTGAGCAAGACCAGCATGTTTCTGCGGAATTAGGCACTGATAAAGCGCTGCGGTGACCTGGCAGCGCGCAGGGGGGGCTGAGCACTGTTGCCCAAGGGGTGAGCTGGCTCAGGGCGATCGTGGTGAGATGCCCCCGCTGCAGCGGAGGAGGAGAAATGCTGCTGGAGAAGCTGAGTGGCATCGAGGAGGGAGAGGCACCCACCGGAGCAGCACAGGAAGGGTTGTGCAGGCTGGGACCCTCCTGCTTGGCTCAGCACCGGGGAGCTGAGCCTGGGCTGGAAAACCAAGGCTAGGAAGAGCTGGTGAGAAATGTGGGAGGGTTTTGACTAATGAAGGCAAGGCTAGGGGAAGAAACACCGCTGGGCTCCAAGTGGGCAAAAGGCTGCCGAGAGAGTGGGGGAACGATCCTGCCAGGCCCCTGGGGTAGGGCAAGGAAACCGTGGGTGTAAACGGTAGCAAGGGCAATTTGGGATAGATCCCAGGAGAAATGCTCCAGTGAGGAGGAAGGCACAGGGAGATGTGGAGCCACCCCACCCTGGGGTCTGTAGGCTTGGGGGTGGGGTTTGGGGTCAGGTCTATCCTGAAGGTGCTCTGGCACTGCACACCCCAAGCAGCCGCAAGCCAGGCTGGCCAGGGCACATCTGGCACCCGCCTGGCTCAGCCCACCTCGCCCAGCTGGACCAGTAGATGAGGGGCTTGGCTAGCAGGTCCCTGTCCGCACGGCAGGGGCGGTCGGGGAATGCAACCCCTCAGCCCCCAGCTAGCTGGGACATGCCTCCAGGGGAGGCTGGGGCATCTGCAGCCACCGCTGCCGCTCGCAGGTTGTGTGAACAGGGTGCCTGTCGAGTCCCTCCTGTGTATTGCATTGTATTGTATTATGTTATACTATACTATACTATATTAATTACATTATATTTATTATATTATTAGAGCTGTCAGGCCAAGCACTTCAAGGCTGGAACCGTCAGCTTCACAGTTGCTTGGGTAACCTTAGCCCGTCCCCTTGGACAATAAATGGGACTGCAGGACAAGTATCACATGTGACTGTGGCATTTCAGTCCCGGTTCCAGGCCCAGCTGGTGGCAGTGGGGGTGACAACCATGGCCCTGGGGCGGGCCAGGGTGCTCCAGTGCTGGTGGCCCCAGGGCTGGCGAGGCATGGCAGGGTGGGCCCGCGGTGGGTGGGAGCAGGGGGGCGTGGGGCAGGCGGACACCGGTCCCTGGGGGGATGCAGGGGAGAGGGCCTCTGTGGGTGGGGGGTGGGGGGCAAGGGTGGGGGGGGCAAACTGCCGCGGACGCCTCTGTCCCCCGTGGGTGCGGGGCAGGCGCGGGTGCATGGGGGTGCATCCCAGTGTGGTGCAGGCAGGGAGGTGGGTGCGGGCAGGGGTCAGGCGTGCGGCCCCAGCCGGCGCCGGGTGATGCGTGGACACGTTTGCACGCTCGTGGGTGCCAGGGGAGGGGCGGGCTGTCAGAGGGTGCGGGGGTGGCGGGGTGCGTGCAGACGTGCAGGGCAGCACCCCCGGTGCACCGCACCGCCCTCCCGCCTCGCCCGGCCCGGCCCGGAGCAGGGGGGGCCGCAGGCACCCGCCCCAGCCCCGGGTGGGCTTCGCCCGTGTGACCTCATCGGCACCTCATACCCCAGTGGTGACATCATCGGGCAGTCAGCGGCCCCGCCGGGAGCCCGGGCTGCCGGGACGGGTCAGGGGGCGGGCTGGGACCCCGGCGGGGGCCGGGGGGCTGCGAGCGGGCGGGGCCGGGCAGCGCCGACCCCACGGGGCCGGGTGGGCGCTGCCACGGGGGCGGGGCGGCGGGGCGGGGCTTGCGGGACGGGGGCGTGTCCTCCGGGCAGGGGGCGGGGCCTGGCGCATTAGTGGGCGGGGCCCGCTCCTTGGGGTCTCCCCGACGGCGCCGTAGGGGGCGCGGCCTCGGCGAGCGAGGGGCGTGGCCCGTAGTAAAGGAGGCGTGTCCCGCCGCCCGGCCGCGGCGGCGGCGTTGCCCGGGGTGACGCGAGGGAGCAGCCGGCACCCCTGACGTCACCCGCGGGGAGGGCCCGCTCTCCCCGCCCCCACCAATCACCCCTCCCCCCCGCCCAGCGTCCCGCCGGCGCCGCGCCAATAGGCGGGCGGGGGGGGCGTGTCCGCCGGCCACCTCCCGCCAATGAGGCGGTGGCGGCGTCTCGGGGCAACAATGGGGGGCGCCCGGGGCGCACGTGGGGCCGGCGGCGGCGGGGGCGCGCGGCCCGGGGCGGGGGTGCAGCGCCGGGGCGATCGATCGCTCCGCTCGGCTCCGTCCCGCCCCGCCGCTGCCCCGCGCGGCGCCGGGGCACTCCCCGCCCCCGCCCTCCTCCCGCCCCTCCGGGCCCTCCCCCTGTGTCACGGCGGCGCCCGCATTCGGGGACGGGCACGGCGGAGGGAGGGAGCGAGCGAGAGAGCGACCGAGCCACCGGAGGAACGACCGACCGAGCGAGCGAGCGACGGCCGCCCCAGCATGTGGCCCGCCCGCGCCGTGGCGGCAGCGCGGCGGCGGCGGCGGCGGCGGGCAGGTGCGCGGCCGCTGAGACGGAGCGGGGGGGCGTAGGGGCGGGGAGCCGCCCGCCGCCGCCGCCGCCCTCGCCCGGCGCTGTCAGGTGCGTGCCGCCCGCCAGCATGGCTCCGCCGCGCCGCCGGACTTAGCGCCGGGCCGCCCCGGGGGGAGGCTGCCTCCCCCCCACATCCATCCCGCTTCTCCCCGCCCAGGTGCCCCGCCGCCCGGCCCCGGAGCACGCCGGTTCCCGGCCGAGGATGCTGCCCGCCGCCGGTCGCTCCGGTTCATCTGTTGCTGCCTGACCGCGCCGCCCGCCCGGTGCAGCCTCCGCCGATGGATGCGGCAGCCCCCGCGCCCTGCCCGCCCGCAGCCGCCCCGCTGCCTATTGTGCCGGGAACGACTCCGGAGCTCCGCGGCTGGTAAAAAAAAAAAACAAAAAACAAACAAAACAGAACAAAACAACAGAAAAAAAAAACCAACAACAACAAAAAAAACCAAACCCAAACCAAAAACCGACCCCCCCGTGGGGGCCGGAGAGGCGACCGATGAATATGCAGCACCCCCCCCGGCTCGTCGCTCCCGTCGGCCTCCCGCTCCCCGGCGCGGAGCCGGGCAGAGCCGCCTCCTAGAGCTCCGCCGGACCCGGGGCTGCTCCCCCGCCGCCTGCCCCCCGCCAGCACCCGGAGCGGCTCCTCCTCCCCTGCTCCCCGCCGCCCGAGCTCGGAGCCCTTCTTCGCACTCCTCTCCCTCTCCTGTTTTTGGTTTTTTTTTTGGGGGGGGGGTTTGTGTGGTTTTTTCTTTTTTTTTCTTTTTGTGTGGAAACCGACCGTAACTCCGGGGAGGGGGTTGTTGGGGTGGGGGGCGAGCGGCGGGGAGGGGACCATGGAAGAAAAGCTCCAGGCGCATCAGGTGGAGATCGACCCGGATTTCGAGCCGCAGAGCCGGCCCCGGTCCTGCACTTGGCCTCTCCCCCACCCCGACTTCGCGGCGGAGGAGGAGGATGGGGGCGCGGCGGGGGGACCCCCGGCGCTGGCGGCCGGCGGCGGCGGGGAGGGAGCCGAGAACGCGGCGGCCCCGGCGGAGCGCAGAGCCGCCGCCGCCGCCTCCCTGCCGCCCCCCGGCGCGGACGTCGGGCAGCTCCGCAAGGCCAAGACCTCCCGGAGGAACGCCTGGGGCAACCTCTCCTACGCCGACCTCATCACCAAAGCCATCGAGAGCTCGCCGGAGAAGCGCCTCACCCTCTCGCAGATCTACGACTGGATGGTGCGATACGTCCCCTACTTTAAGGATAAAGGAGACAGCAACAGCTCCGCTGGCTGGAAGGTACCTGACCCCCCTGACCCAAACCCCAGCGCAACTTTCCCCCTGCTCCCGAAGGCGCACCGTGCTCCCGATGCTTCCCCTGGGGCGGCCGGAGCTTGGCCCTGGCTGTGGGGCTGGGGGGATCCCCGCTTTCCTCGCGGTTGGGGGTGGGGGGGGGATAAGGGCTCGGTCAAGTTTTGGGGAGAGCCGGTGCTTGGTGGCGTTGTGTGTCGGAGCCGGGGTGAGCTTGTCCCTGGCCCACCCGTTGGCCTCGGGCTGGGTGGCACGGCAGAGCCGCCGTCCTCCCCGGGGAGGTCACGGAGAGGGGCCTGGCGGTGGGGAGCGCGGCCGCGGCCGGCTCACCCGCTGGCCTGCGAGCACCGGGCTACGGTGAACGACAATCCCGCCGCCACGGCTCTGCCTGTCCCTGCCCATGAGCACCCCAGCCATGCCAGGTCCCTGAGCGCCGGCGGCGTTCCCCGGGGAGGACAGCCGGAGGGAGGGCTGGCCCCAAACAGGTGTCTCTGGGCTGGCTTTTACCCAGTTCTGGGTAAAAACACGTACTTTTACCCCCAGTGTCTCCCTTGTCTCAGCCCCTGCCTTCCCCAGAGCCACATCCCCCTACTGGGGGGCCACGCAGGTGCGACACGGCCCCCACGGCCCCACGCTGGCTTTCCCCGGCTCTGCTCCCGCCTGGCACCGTGGGCTCCTTAGAAATCCCTGGCGCGGGCAGCAATCCCCCCTCTTGCTCGGTGCCACCTGGGGCTGCATCGCACCGATCATCGTGGCACTGGGCAAGGGTGTGGAGGGTGCCGGGTCCTGGGGGGGCTCACAGTGGCCCCAGCCCCTCGGGCTGGCGCTTGCCCGGCTCCGCGCTGGGAAGGGGGAAGAGATCGCCTGTGTCCAGATGGTGTCAGTAAAAAGGAGACGGTTTCTCTTAAGCCCTCCCCTAAGCCCTGTCACCTCCAGTGTGATTAGTGTGTAACGAGGCTTTGGGGGCTATAAAACCAGCCTGTGGTCTTGGCATGGCGTGCCCTGGCTCCGTCGGAGGCGGCTGGACCCGGTCCGTTTCGGGGGTTCATTCTTGGTTGTAAATTGGGCTCTTTTGGGGCAGGGAGGCCGGGCTCTATGTCTGCAGCACCTGTGGCCGGGCCGTGGGAGATGGCATTGCGTGGAAACTGGGCACCCTCTCTGACTTGCCCTGCTCGTGATGGGGGGGCAGGGGGCAGCCAGTGTTGCCCTGGTGTGGAGAGTCACTGGGGAAGGGTGTCGGGGGCTGCAGAGGCGGCAGTTGTGTGGGAGGCCTCTCAAACCTCCACCTGGGGTGAGACCTTGGGCGCTTGCCAGGGGACAAGGGTCTCCTCAAGGCTCATACCCATTGGGGACAGTGCAGGGGCATGCACTGATGGGGTCTGGGGACACGGTGGGGATGTTTGTCAGGGCTCTGTACTGGTGGCTGGGAGGGCTGGGATGAGGAGCAAAGGGATTCCCGGGCAGCTGTTTGTATCTCCGGGGGGAGCGGGATGCTTGGGGATCCCCCTGGCTGGGTGTCCCTGAAGGTCAGCCCGGGGGAATGAGGGGACGGAGGGTGAGGGGACGGAGCCATCAGCAAGTTTGTGTGCTCAGTGGCGGCCAGGCAGGAGCGGGGAAGGGGGACGCTCGTGTCTCCCGGTGCTGGCAGGTGACCAAAGCCATTGAGCGAAGCCCTTCCTGGGTGGGATGGACCCTGGCCGGGGACGGTGGGGCCAGCAGCTGTCCTTGTCACAGGCGAGAGCTGGGGTTTGACCCACCTGCACCTTGCACGGGATGGAGGAGTGACCCGTGTCCTCTCTGGGTGTGCCAGGGCTTGCCCAGGGGGACAGCGGCAACGCGCGGGTGTGTCTGCGCGGGTGTGCAAGGTGGCACAGGCTTCCTGTCCCGCCTACGCCGGCACCGGCTTTGGCCCCCGGGCAAGGATGGGTTGTGACGGCAGCGTTGCCGGCCCACATCCGTCCTGGCAGAGGCCACCCTCGGGGGCATCTTCCCAGGACAGCAGGAGAGGCCTTTCCCCCCGTCAGCCGTCACCCGGGGGGATCCCTGCTGTGTCCCAGAGGCGCGGGAGGGCCAACACCTTCTCCGGGCAAAGCCTCCACCAGGGAGCGTGTGGGAGCAACGTGGGTTGTTCAGCCCTGTCCCTTGCCCCTCACGCCCTTCCTGGTGCCCCTTGGCTCCCGGGGTAGGGATGGTGCCTGGCCTGTGTCCCTGTACCGGCACTGCCTGGCATGCTACCAGCAGAGCCCCATCGCCCGGTGTGGGGTTTGGTGGCTTTCTCGAGGGGCCTGTGTCCCTGGAGGCTTCGTGGTGCGTGATGTGCAGGGGGAAGGGATGGGCTCAGGGTCCAGTTGCTGTTGGGCACAAAGGGGCATTTGCAGGGGCTCCTCGCTCAGGTGGGCTCACCTGGGTGCACCCTGGCATGGGATGCTCTGCACCTTCCCGGCCCATCCCCAGGCCAGGCTCTGCCCATCTTGCCCCGGGCTGCGGGCAGGTGGCTCCGCTGCCCGGGCTGTGCCGCCGCTCCCTGCTTCCTCCTGGCAGCCCCCCTTGCCCCTGCGTTGGCACTGTGGCTTAAACCTCCCGGGCCAGCCCAGCGCTCGGCCGCTCGCAGGGCGGGTGGCTGAGGGCTGCCAGTGAAACGCCCAGCTTGACCTGCCTGTGCGCCGAGCCGGGCAGGGACCCTGGGGTCCGTCCTGATGCTGCAGGGGCCCGATCCCCAGCCGGGGCAGGCAGCGTGAGGGCTGGCAACAGCCCAGGGAGCACGGTGGCATGCAGAGACCCCCTTAGCTTGGCAGCCTCAACCGACAGCAGCGTGCCAGGGGTTTACCACCTTCCCAGAGCCTCGTGTCTCTCCTGGCTGTCCCCTGCCCCGGACGCCCTGGACGCCCCTGCGCATCCCTCCCCGGGGCAGGCTGGCAGTGCGTGGTGCTGCAGGAGCACCCAGAGCCCTGGACAGTCAATTTTGTAGTAACGAGCTGCCGGTGGCTTATTAAAGAGCCCCTGGAGATGCCATGTCCCTCCTGCCCCAGGCCTGGGAGAAGCATGGTGGATGTGAAGCGTTTCATTACTCAGCACAGTGGTGGTGGAGGGGGGTCTTGGGTAGTGGGATGCTCCTTTAATTAGCTCCTTCGCAGCCTCCCCACCCTGGGGAGAGAGGGATGGTGGTCTGGGAGCCCGGCTGAGGGCATGGTATCCCCACGGGCGCTGACTGCGCTGCTGCTGTTCCAGCTGGACTTCTCCAAAACCCATCCTGCCCTGCTCCAGCATTGGGGGACTTTCCCAGCTGGACCCCTTCTTGCATCCAGTCAGCCATGCGGGTGCTGCACCCACACCTGGCCGTGGTGTCCGATGTGACCATCAGGGATACGTTCCCCTAGGCTGGTTAGTTATCTCTTGGAGGGGAAGGATACGGGCGTGGGGGTGCATTTTGGGGTCAGGCCTCTCCGTCCCTGCCAAGCTGTGGGTTGCATTACGTGGTCTTACAGTGAGGTAAACTGCGGCACAGGATCCAAACACCTTGGCTGTGCTCAGCGTCACAACCAGGACCCAGCCCGGGGTGGGGGGGATGCTCTGGCTGCTTCCCCCCCGGGCTGTGCGTTCCCTGGGGCTCCCCGTGCCGCAGCGGGCTGGGCGGGCGTGCTGGGCTCGTGCACTGGGAGCTGCTGCTTCCCGACGCAGGGCAGCAGGCGCCTGTTGACTGACAGTTCTGCTTAATTAGGGAGTTGTTATTTTATCAATTCCAAAGCGCTTGAAGTTTTCTGCTCCAGCTCACGCTTTCCACTTGTTAATGGGAAACCAACACCCTCCGTCAAAAAGGCAGCAGCACTGATGCATTTTAAAGGTTTCTGCTTGCTCCGGTTTGACATCCAAAATATAACAATCAAGCAATCAGCTGGTGGATGCCTGTTTGATACAGCTCTGACAGCACTGAAAACCTTAATTTCCCAGCCCTCCTCTACACCTCCTCCTTTATATCCCTGGGTCGGTAGCGTGGCGGCTGCTCCCGGGGTGGGGGACGGGGGCTGCGGGGTCCTGCTGGCCCCATGGAGCACGGCGTGTTTGGGGCGGGGGCCTGCCGTGCAGAGACACCCCCACATCCACCCAAGTGCCACCTTCCCCTTGCAGGGCAGGGCAGAAATGAATTAGGGAGAAAAAGGGGTAGAAAGGGTGTTTGGGTAGGAGCATGGTCTGAGTGCCCGGTGCTGCCCGTGGGGTTGGGGTGTGCCGGGGTGCTTCTCCTCCTTGCTGGGCATGGTGGCCCCCGAGGGACGTCCCCATCTCTGTGCTAGCGAAGGGGCGCAGAGCCTTGGCCCAGGGCACAGCCCCACCAGGCACTGTGCGCACATGGGAAGGTCGTCCTTTAGGGGAGCTGCTCCTGGCTCTGCATGCTCGGGCACTGATGCCACCCCCTGCCCCAGACCCTGCCCTTCCCCTCCTGGATAGGGGCTAGTGCACCTGCCGGGGATGTTGCCCCGTGTGGCTGGAGAGGCTTGAAACCAATGCCTGGGACTAATGGGGACGACTTTCCCCTTGCAGGGGGCAGCTTGGGTGCCAGCGAGGGAGCGGGGGGTGCCACGGGGGCACTGGGCTAAGTGCGGGGGCTGCCTGGCCAGGGCTCCCATGAGGTGGTTTGGCTCAGCTCAGCTCAGCTCACGTATTCCCGTCCTCTCCATATATGGAGATTTTTCCAGTAGAACGGAGAGCCCAGTGCTCCCCGGAGAGCTGCCCGCAGCTGGGAGCAGAGGGGCCGGGAGAGCCCAGCATCGGGGGTGAGCAGGGCTGGGAGGAGCTCCTTCACCTCAGGGAAACCCCTCTGCTTCATCCCCCAAACAGCCCCCGATAAACTGCCCCGGGTCTCCGATCCCCAAAGGTGCAACATCCCTGGCCTCTCCCCAGTACCAGGGGACCCCTCCACCCTTTTCTGCGGCATGTGTGGGGTCCCCCTGGGGTGCTGGGCTGGGGTACCCGACCCTTTGGCATCCCAGGGCTGGAGCAGGGAACTCCTCGCCTGTCCCCAGCTTCACACAGGGATGGGGGAGCCTGCTCGCTTCCCCGGGAGCTGCCGTGATGTGCTCCGCTGCTGCTGGTGGCATGGCTGTGAGGAATCCCCCGGGCTCCTCTCCTCCTTCCCGCCTCATTTTTCTCTCTCCTTTTGGAGATTTTCATCTTCCTTCTGATTTTCCGCCCCCCCCTTCTTCTGGAATCGCTTTTCATGCAGCGCTAACTGCTGAAGTAACACAAACCTGCTAAATGGTCCGGCTTTATGATAGCATAAAAATGATACTACAGCAGTGAGTGGGGCTTTATTAAACCCAAGGGAAAGGCTCCAAATGAACAGCTTGCTCTGCTCTTAGCTTCCCCACTGCACCCCCCACCCCCCCCTTTATTTTTAATAACCGCTGGAATATAAACTACAGTTAAGATCCTGCGGACTAGAAGCCCGCTCACAGCCCGGCTTATCTCTGTCCGTCCCTGTGCGCATCCCTCCCTCCCGCTTGCCCAGTGCTGTGATGGGAGGACCAGCATCCTGGGCTGGGAAATGAATTTCCCTTGTGCTTGGCTTTGTACTTGAAAAGCCTCATAAATATTTTGCAGGGATGCCGTGCAGCCAGTGGGTCAGGTCAGGCGTGATGCGGGAGCGAGCTAGAGCTCCTTCGCCCGGATTCTCATCCCAGTGGGATCCTGACTGCGATGCTGCTGGCAGCGGAAGGTCCCCTGGGCTCCGGGAGCAGGGTTGGACCCATGTCACCACAGTGTCCTTGTGGAAGGAGCATACAGGATGAATCTCCCCTCCCCACCGCCACACCGGGGTCTGGAAAAGGTCAGACCCCCTGCCCCAGACTGCCCCCTCCATCCCCAGGGTCCACTCGAAGCCATGGTGTCACCGT
This sequence comes from Phalacrocorax carbo, assembly GCF_963921805.1. Classification (NCBI taxonomy): domain Eukaryota; kingdom Metazoa; phylum Chordata; class Aves; order Suliformes; family Phalacrocoracidae; genus Phalacrocorax; species Phalacrocorax carbo. The sequence goes on along the minus strand of NC_087534.1, from coordinate 7,543,897 downwards.
GCCCTTGGGGTCCCCCGTGGGTATGCTCTGGAGCTGGGTATGGGGTCTCCCTCTGTCCTCCCGCACCCACCGGCAGTGGGCTTGCCGCTCTCCCATCGCATTACTTTTAATTAGCCCGACACTTCCCAGCGGCTCCTCTCTCCCGCTGAAGGTGCCTGATTAGTGCCGAGGTGAAAGGCACTTTGGGTTACGGAAGGACACGCGGAGAGGCTCGCCTGTCTGCCGCTGAAGCTCATTTTGGACAGCATCTGTTCATTATTATGTGGTGCCTTGGCCGGGCGCCAGCCAGGAGAACTGAAAGCCCCGGCACAAAGCTTGCTTTCACCCGCTGTGGGGAGGAGGAGGAGGAGGAGGCAGCCGGTGTTGGGAGGGGGCACGGGGACCCCCAAAGCATGGTGGTCCCTTCCCTTCCCCGCGGGGATGCTCCAGCATCCCGGAGCATCCTGAGCTGTCGCCGGCTATGTTCTGGCTGTGAGGTGTCCAGCCCCCCTGGGACCACTGCTGTCCTGCTGGGTGGGGGCTGCAGCGGGGGGCTGCCCTAGATGGGTTAGCAGCAGGACAGGGTGATGTTGGGGTCTGCATGGCTGGTGCGTACTTTTTCAGGAGGGTCCTCATCCTTCCCCTCCCCATCACCCGACGGCTGTGCCCCTTGGGGCTGCGCGCTGTGCTGGGGCTCAGCGGCAGGGATGCTCCGGGGCTTTGGTGCCTGTTGGCCCTCTGGGTTCGGGTGCCGGGCTCGATGGCACTTTGTACCCACCAAGCCAGGGATGCAGCAGCGATACAGCCTGGCCTGCTGCTCCCCTGGGGCCTGCGGGGCAGAGGAGGTTTCCCAAAGAGCCCTGGGTGCTGGCAATGGGGACGTGCAGCGGGATGGCTCCGCCACCTGGATACCCTGGTGCTGTCAAACCCTTGCCCATGCCTGCCCGCGGGGCTGGGCAGACCCCGGGGAGCTGCAGGCAGCGATGCTGGAGGGCATCCACCGCCTGCGCGTGCACGTCTGAATTTGCACGTGTTCCCTCGCACGCCTGTGCGTGTGCGTTCGGGGCGCGGCGCGCGCACACGTGGCTCACGTGCGCCGGGCTCGCCACGCGTGCGCCCACGTGCGCTCGCTGCCGCGCGCTGCAGTCGGGTGCGCGTCGGGCGCGCAAGAGCGGCGCGGGGAGGGACCCTCCGGCGTGCCTTGGGCTGGCTCGTGCTGCCCTCCTGGGAGCGCGGGCTGGTGGCAGCGTCCCCCTGTCCGTGGGGACCGGGGGGGACAATGTGGCCTTGCCGTGGGATGGTGGGTACCGCAGGGCCTGGGTGCTTTTGAAGGTATGGCTGTGGCTCGGTGGGTGTGGGGGAGCCCGAGCTGGGGCGCTGAGCAGCCACCTTCTATTTGCTGGGAAGGGGAAAAAAATACAGCAAAAAACAACCCAACCCCCCCCCCCCCCCCCAAAAAAAAAAAAACCAAACCAAAACCAAAGAAAAAAAGCCAATCCCAAGAAAGAGAAGAAAGGCGAGGGTTGTTCGGAGCCGCCTGCCACCTGGCGTGGTGCCAGCCTGGGGATGCTCTGGAGCAGACATGCCAAGCTGTAATTGCAGACAGGCTCATTTCAAGAGACAAGACGGTTATTTTTAACTCGCGTTAAGGTAATGCACTGATCTCCTGCCTACTGGTTCAAAAGTTCAAACCCCGCCCGCTTTGCTCGCCCACCCCATAGCGGTACCCCCTGGCCGGGCTCCGGGTGCCCCCCGGGAAGGCGCAGCCCCTTCCCCGCAGCCCTGTGGTCGGGCAGCCTGGCGCTGCCAGCCACCCTCGCCCTCCCCGGGGCAGCCTTTGTGTCTCCTGGGGAGTCTGGCTCCTCCTCTGCGGGACTGGGAGGAGGCTGCGGCCGAGGCCAGCCCTGGGGTACAGAGGAGACGGGGGTTTGGGGGGGCCGTGCCAGTTCTGTGCCCAGCCTTGGCGCTGCCGAGTTCCCCTAGGGATGATGTTGGGGTTGGGCGCTGCGTGCCAGGATGCCGGATCCTCCCCAGAGCCCGGCGGGAAAGCCTTGCAGTGCTGCGACTGGTGGCACTGCTCGCTCGCGAGGTCCCCAAGTGCTTCCCAGTCGCAGTCCCACGCGCTGGTGGCCGTGCCGCCCCGGGGACTGCTGGCATCTCCTCCGGCAGCCGGGGCTGGCAGGGTGGTGCAGGGGTGGTGGGACGCGGGTTCCCCCCTCCTCGGCCTCGCTGGGCATCATGGTGGCGGAGGGCTGAGCCTCTGGGCCACCCATCGGCTGGATCGGCTGCTGAGCCTCATGCTCCCAGTGCCGCTTGTCGGTCCATGCTGAGGACCCCGCAGGTGCCTTGGCCCAGGCTGTTGGCAGCGGGAGAGCCCAAAAGCCAGGTGTGGGGTTTTATAAACTATTTTTTTTTCCCCTTAAAACATATTGCAAAGTGTAAGGGGGGCCTGTCTCTGGGTGCCCTGTGCTCCTGGGGGAGCGGCTTTGCTCCCCATGGCTGGGGAGAGGGATGTCACCAGCTACGTGGGACTCAAGTGGTGCCAAGCCGGGGTGTGTGGGGACAAGCCTGGCACCTGCTCCCCGACCCTCTGACCAAACCATCCAAAGCAAAAGGGGAGGAGGAACACCCCACAACACATCAGGTTTGGACCTGTAATAGCTGTAATTAATCCTTTGCTCCCCCCATCAGCCTCCCCCAGGAGCTCAGCCGCTCAGAGCTGGCGGGAACAAAGCCCTGGGGCGCTCCTGAGCAGGAGCAGCGTGTCCGTCCCCCTGTCCCCAAATGCCCTCTCGCCCTGCTTCGTGGCGTCAGCAGTTTGCCAGACGGCTGGGAACTCCCTGCATGGCTGAGATGTCTTTTGTCCTCGTCCGTCACATGGCCGGGACCGCCAGCTGCAGGCGCTTCGCTGCTCCCCGTTCCCGCTGCCGTGGTTCGGCATTTCCCTCCCATCGGATGCAGCTGCTTTTAGCAGGAGCGCTGAGGTCTGGGGGGAACCGAGGCGAGCTGAGACCCACTGGCCACGATCTGAGGCATTTTGCCGCTCGTCCAGGCTCGTCGCTGGCCCCCTCGCAGCGCATCGTCTGTCGGAGCTGATAAACTGGGGGGAACAGCCTGGCTGCGTCAGCGGGGAACTGTGGGGCCATTACATGTAATGAGTTCCACAAGGATGGCATGGCGCGAGCCGCAGGGGGAGCCTCGCCGGGTTTATCCCTGGACTGTGACCCCAGCAAGGGGGGGACATCTCCTAGCCCAGCGGGGCGGCCGGCTCCACGCGCTGCGCTGCTCCGCTGCGATGGGAAGGGCTGCCCGCGGGGACGGGGAGCGGAGGGGGACCGGGGGGCCACGTGGGTCCGTCAGCCACGTCCTGGTGTCCGCCGATGCTGGGGGCGAGTGCTGCGTCAGTGTGCGCTGATGTTTCAACCGCCCCCGGAGCCTGCCCAGGCTCCTGAATGTGTTTGGTAGCGTGGGACTGGAAATACCCGGTGCAAGCCCTGGGGATGGGAGAGCTGGGGAGGCCAGACTGGGATGTGCTTGCTCAGGACCACGGTTGTGACCTCTGTTAGCAGGGGGTCCGCTGGCTCCTTCCCTCTGGGTGCAGGGCGCTGGGAGCCCTCCCACCCCATGGCAGCGCCGCTTGGAGGTGCTGAGAGCCGGTGGCTGTGGGGAGTGGGTTTGTACAGGGTGAAGAAGGGCTCTGCAGTGCCGCGCCGGTGGGTTTGGGCAGCCAGGACGCCCGCTGTCACCTCCTGCCTGCAGCCTGCCCGGCCGGCAGCGGCCCTCATGCCCGCCCTGCCCCAGGTGGAGGGCACGTGCGGAGATGCAGGGAAGGAATTAACAAGCTTGCGGAGCGACAGGCTCATAAATTTCTGCTTTTTTTTTTTTTTTTGAGACTGTCAAACCGATGCCTGTCCCAGGGATGTAAGACAGCGTTTTATTGCTGCCTGCTTGATGGTTGTTCCCTTCTCCTCTGCGGCTGTGATTTATCTCTGCACTTTGCGCTGATTGGATTAGAAGTTTAAATGCTAAGGGTGCATAACAATATATTTTTCTTATTAATATTAAAAAATCATTATTGGATTTTTTATAGTTCTGTTTTGAATTGAATCCCCTTGCTTGATTTATTCTCTCTCCCAGAGTAGAATTTAATGCTAATAGGAACAATCATTGCTTTGTTTTGAATCTTTGACTGTTTGGAAAACTTTCCCTGCAAAGGGAAATTACAGCATTATTAAGAGTCCATTAAAAGAGGGTTTGCCCATTCCTGGCTATTACCTGCGAGCTGGAGAGAAAACAAAAAAGCAAAGACAAAGAGTCTCTTTTGCAGGGCTTTCTGCTTACACCCTTCCCTAGGTGTAGTGCAATTATTGTGCCAGTTACCGTAATCAGCTCTATTCTATCGCAGTTATTAATTGCAAGTCCCGTCCGTTCGATTTCTTGCGGGATGCCGGGCGGTGAACACGCGTGCGTGGCAGCGGAGCACGACTCGTCCGCGCTCCCCTACGCTCGGGCGAAAGGCATAGCTTGGCTGCCCGTGACAGGGACCATGGGGCTGCTCTGCTTCCCGCTGGATTTCCTACTTGTACGAGGCTGCAAGGCTCCAGCAGGCAGCGGGGCTGGGCACATGCTGCCCTGGAGAGCAGCGGCAGGCAGGCGGGAATGGGGCAGGGGCCGGGGTGGGGACACGATGCCAGGCAGCTGGAGACGTGCCTGGGCTCCACGCACGGCGCTGGGACGGGCGCAGCGGCAACGGGGAGCTGTGCCAGGCTTGGCCCGCGGCCGGCAGCCTTGGCAGGGGGAGCGCAGCCTGCCCGGGCACGGCTGGGGCAGGCCTGGTCAGCCGCGGCCCCGAGGAGAGCCGCGGCGCAGCGGGGAGCCTGGGGTGTGGGGTGGCTGCTGGGCGTAGGTGGGAGCGGCAGGAATGTCAGCCCGAGGCACGCAGGGTCCCGCGTCAGCATGAACCTCCCTGCGGCACCGCTCCGTGCCAGGCCACCCTCTGCACCCTGCTCCCCAAAGCCTGCACCCTGCGCCCTGCACCCCGCGCCCTCCACCCTGCACCCCACAACCTGCACCCTCTACCCTGCACCCCGCGCCCTCCACCCTGCTCCCCAAAGCCTGCACCCTCTACCCTGCACCCTGCGCCCTCCACCCTGCTCCCCAAAGCCTGCACCCTGCACCCTGCACCCCGCGCCCTCCACCCTGCACCCCACAACTTGCACCCTCTACCCTGCACCCTGCCCCTCCACCCTGCACCCCACAACTTGCACCCTCTACCCTGCACCCCGCGCCCTCCACCCTGCACCCCACAACCTGCACCCTCTACCCTGCACCCCGCGCCCTCCACCCTGCTCCCCACAACCTGCACCCTGCGCCCTGCACCCCGCGCCCTCCACCCTGCACCCCACAACTTGCACCCTCTACCCTGCACCCTGCCCCTACACCCTGCACCCCACAACTTGCACCCTCTACCCTGCACCCTGCCCCTCCACCCTGCTCCCCAAAGCCTGCACCCTCTACCCTGCACCCTGCCCCTCCACCCTGCACCCCACAACTTGCACCCTCTACCCTGCACCCTGCGCCCTCCACCCTGCACCCCACAACTTGCACCCTCTACCCTGCACCCCGCGCCCTCCACCCTGCACCCCACAACTTGCACCCTCTACCCTGCACCCTGCCCCTCCACCCTGCACCCCACAACCTGCACCCTCTACCCTGCACCCTGCACCCCACAACTTGCACCCTCTACCCTGCACCCTGCCCCTACACCCTGCACCCCACAACTTGCACCCTCTACCCTGCACCCTGCGCCCTCCACCCTGCACCCCACAACTTGCACCCTCTACACTGCACCCCGCGCCCTCCACCCTGCACCCCACAACTTGCACCCTCTACACTGCACCCCATGCCCTCCACCCTGCACCCCACAACTTGCACCCTCTACCCTGCACCCTGCCCCTACACCCTGCACCCCACACCCTGCACCCTCTACCCTCCATCCTGCGCCGTGCTCCCCAAACTCTTCTCCCTGCACCCTGCACCCCACACCCTGCACCCCCAAGCTGGCATCTCATACCCTGCACCCCACACTCTGCACCCCAAACCCTGCACCCTGTATCTTGCACCCTCCACCCCTCACCCTGCTCTCCAAACCCTGCACTCTGCACCCCAGAACCTGCACCCTCTACCCTCCACCCTCTACCGTGCTCCCCAAACTCTGCACCTCGCACCCCACACCCTGCACCCCACACCCTGCACCTCGCACCCTGCACCCCACCTGCCCAGGCTCCCACCCAGACATCTCTTATCACAAACCTGTACCCACTCCCACTGTGCACCCCATACCCTGAACCCACACACCCAGAAACCCACCCGTGCTTGCTGGACACCTTGTACCTGCACCACCGCCCGCCTACCCCCACCCAGCCCAGCCCATACCTGGAGCTCAGCTACCCACCGTGCCCTCCCTGCTTACCTCGGGCTGCTGGGGCTGGCAGGAGGTGCAGGCAGGGGGGCTGCGGGCAGGAGGGCCCCCTCCCACACTGCGCCATGGCCGTGGCTTTCCCCGGAGCTGCCGGGCCCCTGCCCTCTGCCCCACGCATCTTGTCCTTGGTGAGGTCCGAGGCACTGCCTCAGGCACTGCCACCTGCCCTTCGGTGGGATTCACAGTTGGCCCAGTGCGCCCTGAGCACTGGGAAGCTCCATCTTCCCAGGCCGCTGTGCCTGGGTGATGATGCCCACGAGCCCTGGCGTGCTCAGCTCTGCCTCCCTGACCCTTCTGTTCTCTTTGGGTTACGGGGTGTCACTGCAAAAGGCATCAGCTGTGGGGGGACACCCCTGTCCCCCCTCGCCCTGTGGCATGCCAGCACGAGCAGGCAGTAGGACGTGCACCCCCGTGGGTCGGGCGGGTGGCATGCCATCCCTTGGGGACCACCCTCTGCTGTGATGGGGCAGGGGTCCCCAGCACTCCTCTACATCCTGGCCCACACCGGTGTGATGGGTGTTGGGCGAGCTCTGCCACTCACCCTGCTTTTCCCCCGCCTGCTGCCAAGCCTGCAAAGTAGGTTTTTTTCCACCGCTGTGGCAATGCACGCAGCAAAACAGCAGCCCTTACTGTAATGAGAAAATGCCAGACGGGTGCGTCAGATGCCGGGCTGAGGGGAGCTAACCCCGCCACGCCGTGGGGTCTGGCTCACCCTGGGGATGGGGCGAGGGGGTGCCGCCTCAGACCCCTCTGGAGCTGCGGGATGGGCCCCTCCTTGCATGCCGTGCCGGGAAGATGCTCATTCAGAGGTGGTCCGGCCACCTCCTCGCTGCTGCCGACACAGCGCCGCGGGGCACACCTGTGCCCCCCCACCCCGTGCTGGCGGGTGGCACCGGGCACGGCCCTGGCAGGGCTGCTGGTACCCGCACGGCATCCCTGGCTTCCCAGCAGCGTGTCCTTAGGCATCCTCCCACGCACCAGGATCGCCTGGCCGAGGTTCCCCGCGCCCCATTCATGGTCAGGCAGTGCTGAGATCCCGGTGGTAGGATTTGCTTGCCCTCCGTACATATTTTTTGGCTGAACCCCTCTTGTTTTTCCTTCATCCCAGAGCCTGAGCACGCCAGCCAAGGAGCGGCTCTACAGGGAGGCTGCCTGCCAGGCCCCCGAGCCGGCTGCGAGGCCGTAGGATTTATGGCAGCGGCAGCCCCGCACTGGGCTTGTGGTGGCGGCTGGGAGTTTTGAGGAGGGGTCCTGGCATGGGGGGATGCAGGGGGTACCCCCTGGGATGCTCGATGAGGTGCTGGCATGTACCTCTGTGCCTGTCCTGCTGCCCATCCCTGGGAGGCAGGGACACGTCTCCCAGCCCATGTGGGGCTCGGGGGGGTGACCCCATTGCTGGGGTTTGGGGAACAAGACAGGGAGATGTGGGGTACGGTGCTGTGGGAAGGCTGGGAGATTCGGGTACAGGACTATGCAATGTGGGGTGCTGCAGCCACCCCGGGGCAGCAAGGAGAGACATGGGGTGGGCAATGCTGGCAGTGTGGTCCCAAAAGCTCCTGGGTCCCCAAAGCTCCCAGTATAACCAGCAAGGCCCCAGCAAGGTACGGAGCTGGGGGGTCTGGGGGAGGCCCCCCCAGCCAAGACCCACAGGTGGCTCAGCAGGGGGGTGGGATGCCCGGGGTCCCCTCCTGCCTTGCTGGGGCACCCCCATGGTGGTACAGCCCCAGCGAGATGGGGCCAGTGATGGCCTCGGCCCCTGGGACTCCCCCTGGCCCCAAGCCCCCTCTGCAGCACCCATCCTGCTCGTGCCTGCAGAGAGCGAGCAGAGCCAGGGGGGTGCTACAATCATCATCGCGCTCTGAATAACTCATAGCAGCATTACTCCAACAAAGGCTCTCCCTGCCCCGGCTCCCCACCACGCACTGGCTGGCTTTGGGGGTGCCATGGAAGGGGGAGGGAGCAGGCTGGCTGGCGTGGGACAGCAGGGCGTCACTGCTGCCCGCTGCCAGGGGTTGGGGGTGTCGCGGGCAGGGGATGGAGGAGGGGGCTGGCGCACGTGCCCCCGGCAGCACTGCCATCCTCCCCGCTGCTCCCCCACGCTGCGTGCCTCACTTTCCTCCTTGTCACTGTGCCAGGGATGCTGGGGTGGGTAGAACAGGCAGGCAGGTTGGTTCTCGGCCTGGCTCGGGACACCTTGGCTTTTGAAGGGGGGGTTTCTGCACAAGCACACAGCACCGCAATCCCTCCAGCCGTTCCTGCAGGGCTGCGTTTGCCCCAGGGCGGTCGAGACCCCATCGGCTGTAGGGCCGGGAGCTTGAGGCTGGGAGCAGCGAGGGGTTAAACGCAATAAAGCCGGTGTGAAACTTTTGGCTGGGGAGCTGCAGGCAGAAAGTGCATTTGTAGCCGCAAGTGGCCGCCTTGAAGACGATCCAGATCTGTCTGGGAGCCGTCTGCTGCTAAAACCCTTTGATCCACTTACTTCTCCCCGGGGAGCTCCCTGCAGCTCTGGTGCTAATGCCCCCGTGGCGACAGGGGTTTAGCTGCCAGACGGATGCAGGAAAGACCCCCCTCCTCCCGCTGCCAGGGAGGAAAGCAGCCGCAAAAAAAAAAGGGGGGGGGGGGTGTCAAAAAAAGAGGTGCTTTGGGACACGGGAACGATACCACCAGGTTTAACCTGTGGTGTCCTGGGGGTGGGAGCAGGTTTGGCCATTCCCAGGCTGGAGCAGGGATGTGAGGGGATGGAGGGGTTGGAGGGAGAGTCGCTGGGTGATGTCGGGGCATGGGGGAGGACAGTGGTACTGTTGTGGGGAGGGTTTGCATCTCCCCAGGACTGCAGGTCGGGGGGCTGCTGTTGTACCACTTGGCAGCCAGACCTGCTGGTGATTTTGGGGGTGATGAGGGCCCTGAGCAGCTCTGCTTGGATGAGCAAGTCCCTTCTGCCTCCCTGCCAAGCCCCCAGAGCAGGATGCACCCTCCCAGGGCTGAGGAGGCAATGGTGGCATGTGTGGCTGTAGGGATGCTCTTGGGGATGCAGTTCCTATTCATCCCCACCCTTTATAGCCCCACGGCCTCGGTTTGTGGGGCAGGAGGACCAGCTTCATGCCAAGCTGCGCCCAAGCGTTTGGGGTTTATCCCGGTGTGTATTTGTACCTGTTCCCAGTGTGTGCAGCACTGGGGCCCCCGTGCTGGCCGCGCTGTGCCAAGCCAGCAGGCATGGGGGTGGCTCTTGGGGTTAGTGAAGGTCTGGGGCGTGGGGTTTCGAGTCAGCTGGGGAATGTTTGCTGGTGGGGAGGTTTTTTTTCCACAAAGGAAAAGCAAATTTGGGTCAACTGGCCCAGATAGCAAATTGGCTGAAAGGGGAAGGCAGGAAAACTGGCAGCGCTGGGTAGCCAGGAGCCGGCTCCCGCAGGGCTGAATGACATATCGGCAGTTTTGGTGCGTAGCGATTACTTTGCTTTTATTATAGGAAATGTTTAAAGACCGGGAAGCTGAAATAAGCTGCTGTACTGGACCTCAAATACCCATTTTCCAGTTAGTGTCAGGACTTGAAGGACGTGCTCAGCTCTCCTGCGTGGGCAGCTCTGTGTCCTGCCCTCCCCAGACCCTGTTGCGGGTGGGCTTCACCCCTGCAGCAGCAGGGATGGGTGTCCCTGGGGTGCCCTGGGAGGGGAGCAGCGCTGCACAGCTGGGACAGCATCAGCGTGGGGAGTGATGGGGCTGGCATGGCGCCGAGCCCTGCAAGGGGGAGATGTTCTCGTGGGCTCTGTCCTGCACCCCACATAACACGCGTGGGCGAGTTAGGGATGCACCCGTTAACCACGGGCTGCAAGTCTGTGCACGGAGCAGGGTGAGGCCATGGGCAGGAGAAGGGGCACCACGTTGTACTCCCTCCCTGGGGGTGGTGTTTGGGCGCTGGTGCCCTGGCGGGTACCCGATGCCGCCTGTGGTTTCAGAGATGCTGGGCTGCCCTGCCAGCACGATGGCATCGCCTCCGCTGCTGCCAGCAGCCCCAGCCATGCTCGCAGGGAAACAAAAAGCCATGGAAGCAGCGATGGCGCTGTGGGAGAGGCCAGGGGACAGTCGTGGCTGGGGACGGTCACGGCCGGGTCTGGAGGGCACGCAGAGGGGCCAAAGGGGTGGGATGGAGGTGTGAAGGGAGGCGAGCGGGGAGCAAACAAAAGCTGCATTGAGCGACAGCACCCGGCCGCCCCGCCGCCAGCGGAGCAGGAGCCTGGCCAGGAAAAACAGGGCCTGGAGCGGGGAGCACATCGTGTCCCTGGCTGGGGCCGCCGGGGCCCTCGGTACATTCTGTAGCGGAGGAAGCTGGCGCAGGGACGGGCTGGCTCGCCGGCCGCCGCAGCGCAGCTGACCCTGGCGGGGAGAGGCGTGGGGGGCTTCCCGCCCCCCCGGGTGCTGCACCCTCTGACCGCATCGCTCGCCAGGGCTAATTGTCAGTGTAATGAGCCCCACTGAGACCGGCCAGACCCCCCCACTCGCTCGGGGGGGGGTCGGAGGCTCCTCGGTTCTGGGTCAGCACTGAGGGAGGAGGTGATGGGGTTGGGGGGGGCCCGGGGACTGGCTTGCAGACAGTGAGCGGGCGCCGTGCCCAGGAATTCGAGGATGGTTTGCAGGCTGCGCTGCCCAGGCAGCAGCGTCTAATTCAATTAAAGCTCAGTGTCACAAAGCCGGGAGGCCGGCAGCGCGTGGGAGCCGGGTGGGGGCCCCTGCGGGGAAGGCGGCCGTCTGAAGGGCTGCCAGGTCCCCTGGGAAACAGCCTGGACGTCAGTGGGCTGGGGGTGTCCCGTCCCCCCCCTCCAGCTTCTGCTGGGAGATCTGGCACACTGGGCACAGGGTCGTACCCGGGCCGGCGCCGCTGGCAGGTGCCCACAGCTGGGGGACCCATGGAGCTGCTGGGGGTGTCACTCGCCTCCCCATTAGCAGGTATTGAGGCATGGCCCTGGGTGCTCGGACCCCTCGGGGTGGGCTTCCAGGTGACAGGAGTTAGGAGCAGCTGCCTTTTTGCAGTGACATGTGGCTTCCCGTTGCTTCCATGCCTCCTCCCTGTGCCCCAGCATCCCCCGGCCCCTTGCCTGGCTCCCTCTGTACCCTGTACACCACCTCACCTCCCCAGCCCCACAAGCCCCATCCATGTCTCCCCACTGCAGCCCTGCCACAGTCCCCATCCCTTTAATCTCCCAGAAAAACCTATAATAAACAACCAGGAGGGTTGCGGATGGGGTTCAAACCCCTGTGGTTCAGGTGCAGGGCATCATCTCCCTGCAGTCCAGGGCTGATTTGTTCCTGGTGGTCCAGGCACCGGTTCCTCCTGCCCCTTTTTGGACATTTTGTGACCCCCCTGGACACCCTTTTCTGGTGGCTTTGTTTCCAAGTGTGTGATTCCTCCAGCCGAAAGACAAGACCGTGCTGGCAGCATGGACCCAGGAGGGTCCCGGGACCTGCGGCAGCGAGCAGCTGCGCCCAGCAGCCCATGGCATCCCTGCCAGTTTGCAGGCAGGGCAGGTTTTCAGGGGCTCTTGCTCCAGAGACACTCGGCAGCACTGAAAAACAGTCCCGAGGATGCTGCCTCGAGGCCTGACCTGGAGCATCTCCACCCGCCTCCTTGTCTCCCTGGCAGGAGGGGAGCCGGCCCCCTCGCAGCACCCATTGCTTGGGGTCAGAGTGGCCCCAAGGGGCTGTGGTGGACCCTCCCTCGAGCGGCTCTGGGACTGGCTGCTCCAGCAGGCTCTGGCTGATGTAATTTTTGCCATTACAGGTAAAATTGCTCTGCCTCGGGTGGCCAAACTCCTCCGAGACCAGCAGGAGGGGGACTGTTGTGTTCCTGTTGCTTTGCAGCATCCTGCAGGGAGCCCTGCTGCCTCCCCAGGTGTGTTTGGCTCCTGCTCGGGCTGCGTGCAGTTGCTGATTCATTTTTGGAGCTGCGCTGGGGGGCCAGAGGCTGCATGTGCCTTTTCATTCCCCGGCAGCCCCGGTTCCGGCTCCGCCAGCTCACTGCCCCTGGTCCTGCTGGTTCTATACCTGGTCTGGATGCATCCCTGCAGCCGGTTACCTGCAGCCGGTGCGTGTGCAAGCACAGCCCAGAGACCACCATGGTAGGCTGTGGCTGTGGCTTCCCTGCCACCCTGTGTAATCAGATAGGGCTCGGAGAGGGGGGCCACCCTGCCCAGGGTAATGGTGCATCCCTGGTGGGGGCAAGCAGCGGAGATTTACAGCTGGGAAAGTTTCGGGCATCAGGGGAAATCTTGGGGCGTCCCTGGTGCTTCTGAGCCCTTGGAGGGAAAAGCAGAGACTGTGATTAATCCAAAGGCAAGCCGGGAGTGCTGTTGGGGGAGCAAAGCTCCCCCTCCCTGGGGTGGGATCACTGCCAGCCCCCCGGCAGAGCAGTGAAGGATGGGGTGATGCTGGGGAGCTGCAGGCTCCCTTCGGGGAGACACACAGAGGTAGCGGGGGTAGCAAAGCACTTGCATGGGGCCAGGGGCGCAGTGCCGCCTCCCTCCTTGCTGCCACCAGCCCAGGAGAGCAGCCCCAGGCAGGGTGGCAATTTCCCCAAGGGGAAAGCCCCTACCAGTGCCTTGGAGGGGTGGCAAGGTGGGGGCTGACCCTATCAGGACCCCCAAGGCACATGCCTATGTGGTGCAGGGCAGGGACCCACTTGCAGGAGAAGACAGGCGAAGCCGGGGTGCATCGCTGGGCCCCCCCGCTTCGCCACCTTCCCTTACCTGTGGGATGTCGCCCGCCGTTTCCCTGGCAACGGCGACGGCATCCCGAACACCTCGGGCAGAGTTTCCCTGCCTCCCCTGCGATGTCATCCGCCGTTTCCCGGGTAACCCAGCATCCGGGAGCCGGCTCTGGCAGGCAGGTAGAGGAGGACCTCAGCCCACCCACCGCCTTCTGCTGTGCCCAGCCATTCGCCACCTGAAAGCAGAGCACCCGTGGAAGGGCCGTGCCTGTGCGGTGGCCTCGGGTGGCCTCGGGTGGCTCTGGCCGAGCGGTGGTGGTGGGCTGGCTCCGCTGACTCGCTGCCTCTGGCCCTGTTGGTTTTATACCTGCTCTGGATGCGTCCCCGCAGCCCCCTGCCTGCCCATTACCTGCAGCCACTGCGTGTGCAAGCGCAGCCCAGAGACCACCATGATGGGCTGCAGCCGTGGCTTTTCTGCCACCCTGTGTGATCAGATAGGGCTTGGTGAGGGGGGCACCCTGCCCACCCTGTGTCCCGCCCCATCCGTGCACAAAGGGCTGGGGACTGTGGCTGGGCTCGTGGGGAGCTGTGTTCCCAGGGGGAAGAAAGCCAAGGGAGGTTGGAAAGTGTCTGGGTCAACAGGTAATTCCCTTCCTGGTCACATTTGAGCAACTGGTCAAATGTGGTTAATCTCCAGGAGGGCACTGATGTGGCACGTTGAGCATCCCACTCTGTGCTGGTCCTGGGGCTGTTTTCCTCCAGGCGATGCCCTTCATGCCGTGAGCCCATCCTGGGACAAAGGCACTGTCCTGGCAACTGGCATTGCCCCCCCTTGCTCTATGAGCAGCTTTGCTGCTCGTTCCCAAAAGCTTTGCTCCATCCCATCCCAAGTGGCAAATCCCCCTGCTCCCAAGGCAAGTCTCCGAGAGACCAGGAGCCCTGCTAAACCCCGCCGCAGCAGGGTTAAGCGCTGGGTCCTGGGGTAGGGGAGGTCGGGAGCCCCCCGGTCGCCGGCTGGGAGCACCCTGGGGCGGTGGCAACCCCAGGTGCTTTCTCCACCAGCAGTTCAGGAGCCTGGAAAGTCCCTCGCTGACACAGCAGTCCTCAGCCCAGCCCGGGCCAGCTGCAGGGGCCCCAGCCCAGGCACCGAGGCGGGGGGGCGATTGTATTTGGATGAAACTGGAGCCTGCGGCGCGGCAGTTGCCAGGATTTCCCCGTGGATCCTGTGCTCTGCCCTGTGCGCTGGGGCTGGGGATCTGAGCGCAGGCAGGGACTGTCTGCTGGGGGGTTTTGTGGGGGTTCCCCAAACCCCCAAACCCGTGGGGGTTCCCACAGCCCTGCTGGCAGCCAGCCCCTCTCCTGCATGACCCCTGCTTTGGGTGCGTTGCCTGGGGCAGGAGCTGGCTCGCTGTGCCCCTGCCTGTGCTGCCTGCACCGAGGGCATCCAGCAGCCGTATCCTGCTGAGTCCCCAAGGCAGGGGGATGTCCAAGGCGGGGTCCCCCCTTTCCAGATCCACCGGTGGGGCTATGCTCAGAGCACCAGCCCTGCAACGTACGCATGCGTCGGTGCAACCCTGCGTGCGCGAGCGAGTTGTATCGGTGTGGGGTGATGCCAGGAGTCTGTAGGCTGCCCTGTGCCTTGCTCAGCCGCGGCAGCAGGAGTCACGGCAGGGCTGTGCAGGAAGCCCAGCGACCCAAAAGGGCTCAGCGGGTGCCCGGAGGCTGCAGGGTGCCAGCAGTGCCTGTGCACCCTGTAGGTGGGGAGCATCAGGGCACAGGAGCCGCCCGCCCCGGAGGGTTTTACCCTGCCCTGCAATAAATGGCACAAGTTCCCACGCTCGCCAGGGCACAGGGCGGGCTTGCAAGCCCACCCGGCTCGGCTGGGCAGCTGGTGTGGATGGGGGAGGCCTCCACTCCTCCTGCTCCCGGCACTGTGAGTAAGGCAGGCTGGCGAGACCCTGGCACGAGGAGCTGTGGGGGCGGCAGCGGGGGGGCCCTTAATTAGCAGGTGCGAAGCAAGCTGCCGCCGGTCGGGTCAGCTGAGTCACCGCGCAGACGGCATCCGTGCAGGGGCGTGCGCCGGTGCACGCAGGCGTGGGTGATGTGGGGCACGGGGGGGTGGGCGCTGGGGATGGGGGCTGTGGGCTAGGGTGCAGGGAGGGGGTGTGTGCATCGTGGGGAGGAGTTGGTGGGTGTGCTGGGGTGCACGTGTGCAGGGTGGGTGTCCATGTGTGATGGGGAGAGGTGTGTGATGCCCCACTGCAAGCTGGTGACATTTTGAGGAGGGCTCAGGCTCCTCCAGCCCTGGGATGGTGGCTGCTCTTGCAACCCTCCCTGGGAAAATGCACCTTTTTCCATCTCCCCTCCCAGAGCGCGTTTGCTTTTGGCTTCTGTCCAGCCTCAAGTGGGGGCTGGGAGCTCGCTGGCTGGAATCACGTGAGGCACTGTGATGGGTTCCCCTCCCAGCTACACGGGGCAGAGCAGGGATGGACCCTCCCATCCCTTTTTGCCTCCAGGACCTTCTCCTGCCCGTGAGCCCTGCCAGCTGTGAGGCCCTTGCCCCCTCTCCGTGCCAGTGACTCCTAAGAGCATCCCCTTCTGACCCACAGGGCACCCCAGGGTGCCACCAGCCCCCTGGCCATCTCCATGTACGCCGCAAGCTGTGAGCAGGCAGCAGGGCGTGAGGGCTGGGGAGGGCTGGGCTTCCCTGCGGCACGGCCTGGGGTTCTGGGACATGATGGCTGGGCAGAGAAATGGCCATGGAGCCGCTCTGCCAGAGACTTCCCCTGCCACAGCCCCCTCAGTGCCTCAGTTTCCCTCGGCTGCAGGCAGCCTGGGCTGTGTGGGTGGGGGCAGCATCCCCCCTTCTCACAGCTGATGGGGCTGAAGCTGCAGAAGCATCCCCGGGGCGCTGCAGTGACCTTGCTACACTTGCGTGACTGGCTCACCGAGCGTGTGCTGGGGGAGCTTCAAGATGCGATGAACACACCACGCGGGATGCTCAGGGCGAGCGGGCTCCAGTTGCCCCCCCCCCGATGTCTCGCCGTCTCTCCCAGCAACGTCTGCGTGCGGCTGGGGACGCGCAGTGCAGCCCTGGGCACAGACCCAGGCTTTTTGGCTGCCTGAGCGACATTAAAGGCGTGGTGGGCTCAGCCCTGCCAGCAGCTCCTGTCCTAGTGCATCTCGCCCTGGGGTCTGCGTGTGCGTGCATGAGCGTGAGCGCACGGCGCGGCAGGCAGCTGAGCCTCCCTGCCTGCGTGGGACGAGCAGGCAGCGATTCGCCTGCTGTTGTCACCAGCAGCCGCCTGCTCCGCATGATTTGGGGGGACAGGGCTGCTTACCAGGGGCTGTTTTGGAGGTGCTTGATGTCCCTCAGGGCTCTGGGGCAGAGGGGACCGCACTCGGTGGCATCTCAGCCATGCCAGCATCTCTGGGTTGCCTTTCCCTTGGAGGGGATGTGGTGCACGGATCAGGACCCAGCGCCTTTGAGCTTGCCTGGGCCAGGAGGGACGTCAGCGTGAGGCCTTTTCCCGCTGTGCTTCTGGCTGTGCAGGGATGTGGTGACAGCTGTGCCAGTGGCTCACACCACTGCCTCCCTGTCCCAGTCCCCGTGGGATGCTGGCTCCAGGCGTGGGGTGCTCGCCCCCTCAGGCGGGTGGTCACCGGGGTCTCTGTTTCCCACCATGGCTGGTGCTTGCCTGTCCTAGGTGGCATGGTGTCCCTGGTGACATGGGGGTTTGTGCCCTCAGTGTCAAACGCACGCATGAAAAAAGGAAGTTGGAAGCGGGAAAAAGGAAGTTACATGGGTTTTGGAGGGTTTCTGTGCTACTGCCGTGGGGTGCTGTGGCTGAAAGAGCTGCTGTGGGGCCAGCCCGGATGATGCTGGGGGTTGCGACGTCTCACAAGGCTGATCTAGGTGGGGGGGCTGGATCCGGCCCAGGGCGGCGCTGCCATGGGCTGGGGTGTGGAGCAGTGTCCTGCGAGGGGGGCGGCAGCGTGGGGATAGCAGGGGAGGCGCAGGAGCCTGCCAGGACAGGCAGGGGTGCCACGGGTTTGACCAGACCAGGTGGACCCGATGCTGCCGTTGGCTGGAAATTGCTCAGTATTTTCACAGACATTTTTGAAATAGTGCCTTCTTGTAACGATTCTGCAGGTCCCCATGATGAATATTTTCTCCTCTCACTAAACCCTCCCCTGCCCCACTTTTGTGGCCTAAAACCCGCAAACTAGCACAAATATTTGTTTTCTTGAACAACTGGGATTTTTTTATCGAAATAGAACTGTTCCATGAGACATCTTTCAGCCAAGAGCGTTTGGAGGCAGGGATGCCTCTGCTGTCCTGGCAACCTGTCTGGTCCCCATCCACCTCGGGACTGACAGCCCCAGTGCTCCCAAGTGTTTGCCATCCGTGCTTGCTGGTGGCAGGATGAAATCTCTTGTAGGTATTTGAGAAGCAAAAGGCACCTTTCTGTGCACGGCCAGACCAGCCTCTCATTTCCAGGGTTTGCTGCCCTGAGATGACTCTCCATGCGTCTGCCCAGGGTTTGCTGCCTTTGCCAGGGAGTTTGCAGAGCACGGGGAGCCCGCCCCTGCTCTAGCAGCCAGTGCAAAGCTGCTGAGGCCCCGGGTGGGCAGCTGGGACACGGCATGTCACGAAGGGTTTGGCTTTGCTCTGTGAGCCCCTCGAAAGGCCCATGGCTGGAGCTGGAGGGACTGGCTGCTCCTCCGAGCAGCCCTGCAGGGCTGGTCCCTGGGGATGGTGCGGGGCCACGGGGCTGGCAAGGAAGACCTGGAGCAGAGCAAGTCCTCAGGGGACACGTGTGCCCCAGTGCATGGCTCCATGCCCAGCTTTCCATGCTTTTTTGGGTACAGTCCAGCTCTGATGTAGATCTCAGGCTGAAAAGCAGGGCAGCCTTGACCGAGCAGGCAGGGGAGAGGACAGGGCTGGATACAAAACCCACCAGGGTTTGGAGCTGAGCCGCTGCTCAGGTCAGCGTGGTGCTGCACGTGGTCGGTGCGTTCGGGCAGGACAGCAGTACAAGAGTGATGTGTGGCTGGGACCCACGGCTTCTCCCAGGCAGCCAGGGGACCCAGAGATGGCATTTCATGGCACCCCATAGAATGGTCATCTCCCATGGGTGCCTGACCATCGTTCGTAAAGCAGGATGTTGCAGGCTGAGCCCCACTGCTTCCCTCATCTTCCTCCTGCGGGCTGCAGGCAGTGAAGAGGAGGTGAGTTGTTTCCCTCCTGGGAACAGCCAGCTCCTCTGCCCAGTGGGGTTTGGACCCCCACAGGGGCTCAGCATCCTGCTTGGGGTGCCTTCTGCATCCCTTGTGGGTGCCGGGTCTCCCCGGGGTCTCTCAGCACGGTTTCATCTGACTTGCCTTCACATCTGCAGCAGCTCTTATTTGCTCTGGGTGTACCGAGCGTGGGTACAGGCAGGGCTGCCTGCGGGTGCCAGGGCACACGTCCCCAGCCAGCCACAGCCCCGGTACCAGGCCAGCGGGGGTGGGGGGCAGCCAGCAGGGAGTTAAAATGGTACCCGAGGAAAAGCGAGTGCGGCTGCTTTAATTATTTGGCTGCGGTGAGAACTTGGTGTGGAGGAAATTGAACCCAGGGGAAAAAATACTGTAATTTCATGCAAAAATTACATGGCAGCTCTGAGTGATTTACTGCAGCTATTTTGGTGGCCAGCTCTGGGGTGTAATTAGAGTATTACTGGATAAGTGGCTGATGGTGGAGAGGGTCTTTCCAAGGCATCTCACCTGGTCTCGTATGTTGGAGAGGGGTCCAGACAGGCTGGGATTGGGATTCTGGGAGGGGGCATGATTTGTCCCTGGAGGCAGGGGGGCTGGATGTCTCTCAGCTGGATGTAGGCACCTTGCAGAACATCTCTGGCTGTGCTGGCACCTCGTATTGCACAAGCACCCCTGGCACCCTCAAGGGCGGCTCCAGGTTTTATCCAGCTCTGGGGTGGCTTGTGTGGGGGGACGGTGCGGCCGTGCTGTGTGGGTTTCTCAGGTAAGGGGTTGTGTAGGCTCAGCCTCACCAGGTGGCTGTGCTTGAGGGGGGTTCTCAGCACGTGGCTTGATGCCATGGCATTTTATGGGGAGCTGGGAGAGCACCCCAGCTGTGAGTGGTGGGATGCTGTGATTTGGGATGCTGGGGCTGGCTGGGCACTGTGTTGGACCGGGAGGGCAGGTTGCTGCCTGGGGCTCTCGTAGAGCGCTGCAAAGGGGGGCAGAGCTCAACCCCATACTCGCCCTGTGCGCAGCAATCCCCTGCTATTGCTAGCCCCACAGCCCGTCCTCAGCATCACCCACTCTGAGCAGGATGAGCAGCAGGGTATGGCACGGGTCTCCTGAGCAGTGTCATGCCCAGCAGCATGGCGAGGTCCCCTTGCCATCTGGCCAGGGCAGGTGGCCCAGCAGCCTCCGGTTCTGCTGCAGCCCGAAGGCGAGCAGACAGCCGTGCCAGGGCCAGCCAGCTCGGAGATGTGCAACGCAGAGACACAGCTCGTCTGGTACCTAACCCTGCTTCCCTCTTTTGGCATTGGGTTACAGGGCAGGGATATGGGACACATGTGGGGCTGGAGGCAGGCAGGGGGTGGGCAGAGGCTCCGGGCTGTCCCCTGCCTCCCGCCAGCCCCACACTGGCGCCGCTGTGCAGCCCGCAGGCAGGGACCCCAGAGCCAGGGAGCGTGTGCCCGTTACCTTGGCGTTGGGGCACGCTGCAGCGCCAGCCCAGCTCTGCCTGAGCCCTGTCTCTCGGTGGCACCCGGTGCCAAGGCGAGCCTGCAGCTGGGCTCTGTGCACTCACTGCTACGTGATTGCACCCGTGCGATTCCTGCCTGCTTACAGGGTGCTGGGAAAGGACAGGCTCCCCTGAAACATCCCTTGCTAGGCTCAGCCCTGGGCTCTGCACCCCGAAAGCGCAGCCTGTGCCTTTAGCAAGGGAGTCTGTGGGGACAGTGACACCATATTGGGGCCAGGCCACCACGTGCTGAGCCCCCAGGCTCCCACAGAAGAACCCCCAAGCTCCCCAGCCCTGCCTGCTCTCTGCCCGCTTCCCTGGGAGGCCAGCGCTCCTCGTTAGCTGCCGCCACCCTGGTGTGATCTAACGAGCCCTTTGGGGAGCACGCGGGGCGGGCCAGGCGGTGCTGGGGCGATTCACGGAGGCAGCAGTTCTGCCAGGGATGCAGAGGGATTACCGCATTACACATCGCAGCCGGGGCTCTGCCTCTGCGCCCACAGCCCCGCTGGTCCCCCCGGCAAAGCCCGGTAGCACCGAGGGTGATGGTCCTGCTGGGAAGGCAGTGTGGTCCCCGCGGGGTGATGGTCGGGGCTGCCCGGTAGGTCAGGGCTTGGGATGCTGCGGGGTGAAGGGACCTCTCCCCTGCCAGCCACGCCAGGGACCGGCTCTTCTGTCCCCTTCTGTCCTGAACCAGCTTGGGAACGGCCATGGCTGGAGGAGGAGGTGTCACGCAGAGCCCCAGCAAACTCAGAGTGGGTTTGGGGGCTCTGCTGGCTCTGTCAGGAGAAGCCCAAAGCTTTGGCCAAGGGAGGAGCAAACCAGAGCTGGGGGTGTCTTTGAGCAGGCTGTGGGAGCTGAATTTACCATCCAGGTGTCCCGACAGCACTGAAATCACCCCATGCCAGTCCTGATATTGTCCCCATACCTCCATCCCCTTCTTCTCCCTGGGCTCTGGGGGCACATCCCCTGAGCCACCTCACCAGGACCCGGTGGCTGAGCTGGTGTGAGCTCCACTCTCCATGGTGGGAAGTGAGGAAGATGCTGGTGCTGTATTTGTCCCGTTTGGACAGCAGGGAAAGGCTGTCCCACAGGGCATGGGTGCTGTGGGTGCTCCCTGGGCTCTCAGCGAGGTGCCCAGGATGGGGACAAGGCAGGACCCGCCAGGGCAGGGAGGATGCTCCTGGTTTTGAAGGGGACGTGGAGTGATGACAGCTGGCTAAAATAAACCGGCTGCCATGGAAACGGCAACACTCCCATTGCAACGTGATAGCAACCAGCTGTTTGGCAGCGGTGGTAACCAGGGCCGGGAGAGGGATGCTCGGCCGTGCCTGCCATCTCTGCTTCAGTGGCACTGCTGCCACTGCTGGGATGGCTCCAGCCTGGGGGTAAGGAGTTTCCTGATGTGGCCGACCTGCCCTCCGCCAGCTCCGTCCTGGCTGGGAGGTGTGCAGGGGGGCGTCTCACCCTGCTCTGCAGCCTCAGTGTGCAGAAAAGGCTGAGCCAAGCACCCACCCATGGCTCGGCACCCACCTGGGGTTCTCCGTGTTGAGCCAGGGTGCGTGGAGGCTGCAGAGCAGGGATGCCCGAGCGGGCATCCCCGGCCGAGGGCTGTGGAGCAAGTGCTGGGCATGGGGGGCTGCCCGGTGGGGGGGCATGGGGAGCAGTGTGTGGTTTGATTTGCGTCAGTCATGTCTCCAGTGGGTTTGGGAACCGCTTGCAGAGCTCGTGGTCAGGAGCGGGAGGGAGGCACCGAGCCAACTGTGAAACACAAAATCAGCTGCCAAGTCCACAGGGGTGGCGAGGGCGGGAGCGCTGTGCCAGGGCGCAGCCTGGGCTGCTCCGGGGGGGCTGCACCGGGGATCAGACCTGCTGCGAGTCACAAGGAGCATGGCAAAGGTGGGCCAGGACCGGCATGGGGCCAGGCAGGGGATGGACTTCGTCTTGGGGACCCATCCAGCCACCACAGCACCAGCCTCTGTCCTGAAACCTGGCCCTGAGCCCAGGCAGCCACGGCCAGGCTTAGGACGGGGCTGGCGAGTTCTGGCAGTGGGTTTGGGAATTTCACTTGGAGCTCCTCCTTCAGGAGAGGTTGGTCTGCAGCACACCATCACCCAGCCCTGGGGAACAGCAGAGGGACACGGGCAGGGGGCCGGACAAGCATCTGTCACAGCCTGGCTCTATGGTGTGTGTTCCCAGCTCCAAGCCCATGCCCCAGAGCATGGGGCTTGCCTGGAACCATCCTTTGCCCCACAGCATTGTGGATCTGTGGGGCAGTGCAAGGCTGGACCCCCCCCGCCCGGTCCCTGCCAGGCTCTGCCCCTGCTCTGCCCTGAGGGGTGGCAGAGAGAGGGGCTGTGGGGTCCCCCGTAAGTCCCAGCTGTCCCTCTCCCCCCGCCCCAGCACATGCCTATGGGATGATTAGCCTAGGGGCTGATTAGCTGCTCCTAATGAGATGCTGGCTGAGCGTTGAGCTGGCCGTGATGTGTGAGGAGGCGGGAGATGCTCTGGCCCGGCCATGCTGAACAGCCTTCAGGCTCCTTGCGTGTCAGCCACCTGCGACGGAGGGCGCGGGATGGACACGGCCCGTCACGCCTCTAATGGGCATTTGGTTCAATTAGCAGCATGTCAGACCGGCTCTGCTCAGGCGACGCGCTGACCCGAATACTCTCGCCTCCGCTCGGCAGCCGCCGGCGAGACCCCCGTGGCGGGGAGGCGGGCGCCCTCCCGCTGCCCCCGCTGTGCCCTTTCTGGGGGCACTGGGCAGCCTGTGCGGACCCCCTGCCCAGCTCCAACAGCAATGCCCCAGGGAAGGACGTGCTCGGGGGGCACATCCCTGGCTCCCCAAGGAGGGGTGTCAAACAGGACGCGGGTGCCAGCTGTGGGGCAGCGAGCTGGCTTTAGGGTGCCCGAGGGGGGCTTATGGGGGGTTGCGGGGGGTCTGGATGTAGGATGCTATAGGGCACCGCAGACAGCTGATGGAGCAGTGCAGTGGCTTTGCTGTAAGGTGCTACAGGGCACTGCAGAGATATGGCTGTGGGGCACAGCACGGGGTGCTGTGGGGCACAGCACGGGGTACTGTGGGGCATTGCAGAGAGCTGGTTTGGGGCCCTGTGTGGGGCGGCACAGAGGTCCAGCAGTGGGGCAGGCACATGGCTACAGGGCACTGCAGAGGGCTGCCAGGGGTAGGAGGGGGCGGCGGGGGCTGCGATGGGGCAGTAACGCTGTAGGGCAGTGCAGAGCACCGGCTGCAGTTTTGGAGCAGAGGAGATCCCGTGCACGTGGCAGCTGCTCAAAACGGCCTTGCCGAGCCCTGTGCTGGGGGCTGCTCCTTCCCATCAAGCTGGTGTGTGCTGGCCCAGCCCCGGGGGCAGCGGGGAGACGGGGACATCACCCGGGCCACTTGCAGCAGAGTGGCAAGTGGGGATCCACAGCCCTCCTGAGCCCCGTGTGCTGCCGGTGCCAGGCTGTGTCCCATCCTTGGGGAGTTGGAGGAACCTTGTCACGCGTTAGGCTGGATTTACAGCCACCCAGCTGCCCTCTCCCCTTTTTATCCTCTGTGCCACTTCCCGCGGTGTGAAGCTGCGTTCGCCCACCCGTGGGAGGAGGGCTGCCGCGGAGCAGGCTGATGTGCCTGCAGCCGCCAGAGGTGATGGGGGGTCTCATCCCGCTCCCTGCCTCGGGCTCGGCGCAGGGGTCTGGCTGCTGTCAGCACGGGGCATCTGTCCTGGTTGCAGGCATCTTGGGGTGATCAGCGTCCTCCTGGCGCGCGGGGCGCGATGCTGCGGCGTGCCAGTTGCCATCTGCTTGCCAGGCAGGCGTGGGCCGTGCTCGGCATGCAGCGCTTCAGTGCCAGGGCTGGTGGACTGGGCACAGCCACCAGCTGCTTCAGGCAGGACGGAGGGGACAGAGCCATGCTGGGGTGGCACAGTGACGCCAATGGCGGGGAGTAGGGCTGGCCTTCCCCGGGGGATGATGCCAGGAGGCCATGGTGATGGCCGTCCTGCACTTAGGTGCCAGTCCCCATGGGCAGTATCGTTTCTTGGGCAAATACGATGTCTTCGGGGGTATCGCTGGCGACCGTCCCACGGCACCGCCACCCTTGGACGACATCCCCCGGGATGAGGCACCATCAGGGCTGCCAGCAGCCTCTGACCCCTGGAATATTTCCTCCAAAGCTGGCAATTTTTATGTGTGAGAAGTAAATAAGCATCAATTAACCCCCGGAGCCATCCTCGTGCTGCCGGAGAGCAGCCGGCAGAGCGCTCGTTAGTGTCCCTGTCGCTGCTTCCTCCTGTTAACCGGTATATGAATCTCCTCCAGGTAACAGGCTCATTAGCTGGATGGACCAGCAGCCTGGGACAGATGTACAGACCCCGGCTGCGGGGCTGGGGCTCGCTGGGAGCGCACAGGGTCTCTGAGAGCAGGAGTGGGCTGTGCTGACACAGGGAGGGGAGGAGGCTGGGGTTTGGGATTTTGGTGTTTTGTGGTTTTGCTCGAAAAAAACCCCGATGACGTGGGGAGAGCAGGCAGGGCTGGCAGCCCAGGGACAGTGACAGGGACAGCAGATGGGTGCAGGGGATGTGGCAGGGAGGGGGGCAGGTCAACAGGGCCCCCTCATTCGCTCTCCCCAGCTCTGGCTCAGACCAGGGCTTGTGCAATCCTGCTCTTGCTTGAATTGCAATTGTTTCTCCCGCCCCGTGCTCTCCATGGGGCAGGCGGGAGGACGTCCAGGCCCCCCTTGCACCCCAAGACCTGTGAGCACCCCAAGGCTGGAGGAGGGACCGCCGGGACACGCTGCTGGGGTGCTGCTGGCGGTGGGGATTAGCAGGGTGCTTGGGATCCTGCAAAAGGGCACCTTTGGGCTCATCTCGGGGTCCACCAGCACCCCGCGGCTGTGCCAGCACAGCCTCACCAGACAGCGTCTGTCCGGTCAAAAGGACACCGGGAAAGGCTCCCAGCACAGCAGCAGCAGCATCACTGCTGCCAGATGCAAATTGATAGTCAAGTCACTCATCCAAACAATGGGGTCCGGCTAATCCTTTTACAATGGGACTAATTGCTAATCAGACCGATTTCACACTGGCTGTTCCCCTGACAATGAGGCTCCGTGGAGAAGGGCTCCTGGGGAGGGGGAGAAGGCTCCACGGGCTCCCACCAGCGCCTCCATCCCCCTGCCAGGCCCTGCAGCAGGGCCAGCCCCCAGCAGATGGGCACCGGGGTCTTCCAGGTTGGCAAAGCCTCCAGCAGCCGGTGGCCAGGGGCTGGCATGGGATCCATCCTCATCCTCCCTTGGTGTCAACCAGGGCTGAGCAGGGCTTGGGTCCACCTTCAACACCTGGCAGCCCTGGGGCCACCTCCAGCCCTCGCCTCCACCACCCAGATCATCTCCTGCTCATCCACAGAGCTACGGGGGCGAGGGCAGGTGCCTGAAACAGCGGCATGAGCCCTGGCACGGTCTGGGTGCGTGTTGGGCACTGATGCTCCTGGCCCTGCACTGCTTGGGTACCACAGGGCTGTGGTGCCACGTGGGGCTGGGACGCTGGGAGGGTCTCTGTTTTTGTGAAGGGCCTGAGCCATTGAGCAGGACAGACAAGGACGGGGAGGGAGACATGGCAAGGGTGCAGGGCATGGCCAGCCCTGCAAAGGTGCAGGTTGCTGCAAGAAGTTTTGCAAGACTTTGGGTCACAGGGCAGAGAGGGGCAGGGGCGCAGGTATCTTGGGGACCTTGGGCCTGGTACCAGCCTTCGCCTGCTCCCCCTGCCAAAATCTGCCAGACCCTGGCGCACACCCCTGCCAAGGCAGCTGCTGTCAGGGAGATTTTGCCAGCCCTGATGTCCCCTGCACATCACCCCACTGCCAGGGGCTGGCCGGGAGCGGAGCCCCACGTTTCGGGGTGTGCAATCATGTGCTGCTCCCGTCCAGCCTGGGGCTTGGGGCCATGGGACGCCGGATGCTCGTGGGGCTGCCGGGGCGGTGGCGGGTGAAGCAGGTCCCTGCCTGTGTGGTGTTAATAAGCTCCTGGCCCGCCCCCGTGCAGCCCGCTGCCCTGCGCCGTGCACCCCGAGCCACGGCCAGCCGAGCGCGTCGGGGTGCTAATGAGGAGAGAGCCGGGCTCGCCGGGCCTTGCACTTAATTGCTGCTGTCTTTTGGCTCTTAATGAAGCTCCGCTGCAGAAGAGCCAGCAGCCTTCCCTCTCCTCCTCTCCCTTGGGCAGCCTGACCCCACCAGCCTCCCCCCAGAGCCATGTCCCCTGCCTGATGCCAGACTGGCCCTGGGTTCATGGGTGGTGCTGGGTGCCCTGCGCTGGTGCTGTGACATGGGAGAGGCAGTAGCAGAGGAGGAGAATAGCACAGTGCTGGATGTCGCCCCTGCCCAGCTGTGGTGTTCCCAAACACCGCAAACACCATCCCCTCTCTCCATGCTCTGCACGGCAGGTCGGTCCCAGCGCAGAGGGCTGCAGGATCTCCTGCCTCCCAGGATGAGCAGACCCTGGGAGCACCAGCAGGGAGGGACAGGGGCCATGCGGGGGGTCCCCACTCCTGCCTGGCAGCAGCTGGGCATCACCCCAGCAAGCCCTGCTCAGGCACCCCCATCCCCCTGGGTGACCGTGTGTGTGTGCGAGGTGGCACCACGGGGCTGAGACGGCTGGTGGCTCTGGCTCCGCGAATGTGGTGACGGGCAAGTGCTCTGCTCCTGCCCCTTGCAGTGCAGCTCAGTCACATGGAGGGGAGCTTGGGTCATCCCGTGGTTCAAAGGAGAGGTGTTTGGAGGGGAGTCAGGGAGACCTGTCCCTGCCAGGCAGGCTGGCCTGGAGCTCAGCTTGCTCCAGCTGAAGGCAACGAACATGGGCATGAGCAGCCACCACCGTGGAGTGCAGCACGTGTCCCAGCCTGTTCCACGAGCCACAATAGGCATGGCCTGCCCTCTCCCAGCTGTACACGGGGCTGTGCAGGAAGGGGTTAACGGCTAGCCCATACCTGCAGTTGCATTTTAAAGATGTGAAATTAAAGCCCGTAATTTATTCTCCCCACACACGAAGGAGCAATTAGTTCTAAACACGGCTTAATCAGTCAGCGCGAGATTGATTTCTGTAGACTTGGATTTGGTGGCTGCTGGCGAGGAGCCAGCCTGGGAGCAATCTCCAAATAAATGAAGTGCAGAGAAGTAAGCCATTACATAATATGATAGATGAGGCTGGAGCTCACTCGCCTCTTCATTAGTATTCCACTGTACGCCAGCAATGGCACCAAACTTTCTCCCTGGCACCTTGGTTTCTTGCTCCTCCTTGTCCCTCTGCCCCTCCTGCAGCTCGGCAGGGGCAGGAGGAGCTGCCTGCCTGCCTTCAGCAGCCCCTGCCGAGCCCCGAGCCCGCGGGCAGTGCTGGAGCAAGGGTCTCTACACCACGGACCGATGCCTCTTCGGGATGCTCTTCCCTGGGTCCTGCGTCTTGCCGTTCCCCTCTGGGCCCTGGGGAAACTGAGGCGCAGGGAGCTGGAGTGGCATCCCACGACCTACAGATCAGCAGCAAGAGGCAGATGTCCTCATCCCCTCTCCTCCCCTGGTCAGAGCTTGGAAGGCATCACCCCGGGGTCACCCCAGCCTGTCACCCCACGGGGCGGTGGCAGCTGGGCACACTTGCGTTGTGACATGGCCCCTGGTGCGAGCTCCCTGCGTCCGCCTGCCTTCTCTAAGGGCATCCCCAGCGAGCTGCTCAGAGCCACAGCAGCAGGCAAGAGCAAGAGGAGCAGAGCGTTGCTCTCAGTAGGAAAACCCTTCAAAGAGCTGGATGTGGATGCAGGGAGCCAGAAGTGTCTGGGGAGGGAGCACTCCCTGAGCAGCCCTTGCCTGGGCAATGGGGGCTGTAGCGAGGTTTGCAAACCCGCCGTGCTGTGGTGCGTGAGCCGCTCGGGCAGGGTGCGTGCCTTCCGCCCCTGCCGCTGGACCCAGCCTGCAGACACGCAGAGAACCAGGCTCGCTCCGCCTGCGCCCCCGGCCCCATTTGCAGGGGGGGACAGGCCTTTTGGGGACCAGTTCTCACACGGCGCTGATGCATCGCTTTGGGCGGTGGCGGTGACAAAGCGCCCTGCGCAACGCGTGCTTCTCCCTCCCCAGCGATGAGGGAGGAGGGGGGCACATCACAAAATGATGCCAGGCAGGGAAAAAGCGGTTTGGAGCCAGCTCCAGAGGGTCGGTGCCTGGCGGCGTGTGGGCAAAGGGGGGTCCCTCCGCCTGTGGAGCTGGTGGGGTTTCTGGCAGTGGGGAGAGTGGGCTGGGACCTCTGCAGGAACGTGCCGGGGCAAGGCTGTGCTGGGAGCATCCTGGTGGGCTCTGCTTGGAGCGAGGGTGGCCAGGGCTGGGAGGGACGGAGAAGACCTGGACCTCTGCACGGGCATGGTGCAAGGCCTGACTCTGCCGCTGTTTCCATTGCCTCCTCACCCTGTCCTTCCCCAGGCTCCTGCCAGGGAAGAAGAGTCTCCTGAGACCTGGTGCAGGTCCCCAGGGCACGTGCTGAAGACTCCCCCCCACTCCCTGCTGTGACACTAACTGTGCTAACGATAGATATCTGATGGATGCAGCAAAGGGCCATGACCCATGGGCTCCCAGAGGTGAAATTCCTGGCAGTGCTGTGGGAGAGACTCACCAGCTGAGCTCCCTGAGCCCTGACCCCTCCAGCAGTGTCCCAGGGGATGGAGCCCAGGTCTCCCACGATGCCCCGTGCCCCCCCAGCCCTGCAGTCATCCCCCCACTGCCCAGGGTGCTGGAGCCGCTGCTGACCATCCCTTCTGTCCTTGCTGTCTCCACAGAACTCCATCCGGCACAACCTCTCCCTGCACACCCGCTTCATCCGTGTGCAGAACGAGGGCACCGGCAAGAGCTCCTGGTGGATGCTGAACCCCGAGGGCGGCAAGACGGGGAAGACGCCCCGCCGGCGGGCGGTCTCGATGGACAACAACAGCAAGTTCCTGCGGATCAAGGGGAAAGCCAGCAAGAAGAAGCAGCTGCAGGTGACGCAGGAGCGTGGGGAGGACAGCCCTTCCTCCCAGCAAGCCAAGTGGTCAGAGAGCCCCGCGTCCCACGCCAGCGACGAGTACGACGCCTGGGCGGACTTCAGGACGCGGGCCAACTCCACGGCCAGCACGCTGAGCGGGCGCCTCTCGCCCATCATGTCCAATCATGAGCCGGATGAGCTGGAGGAGGACGACGGCACCCCCTCCTCTCCGCTGATGTACCCCAGCCCCTCCAGCACCATGTCTCCTTCCCTCAATGCCCGCTGCTCCGTGGAGCTGCCCCGGCTGACCGACCTGACTGGCACCATCAGCCTGAACGAGAGCCTCGGGGAGAGCATGTTGGAGGACCTGCAGGATGGCTACACCATGAGCCCTTCGCAGCAGCTCCCCCCGGCCGCCCTGCGGCAGCGGAGCTCCAGTTTCACCTTTAACTCCAAGTGCTCCACCATGGGGGCCGCCACCAACACCTACTGCGGGACTATCTACAGCCAGCCAGCCATGAGCCTCATGCGCCGCCTGCCCATGCAGACCATCCAGGAGAACAAGCAAGCCACCTTCTCGCCCGTCAGCTCCTACAGGAACGCCTCGCTGCAGGACCTGCTCTCCTCCATCTCCTACGCGCACAAGGAGAGCATGGTCCCGGGGGACCTGCCCCTGCCGCAGGCCAGCCCCATGGTGCCGGCCCGTGGCCACAGACACAACCCGCTGCTGTGCGGGAGCGGGGAGCAGGGTTTGTCCTCCTACCCGTCCCACTCGGGCTCTCTCATGAAGAGCAATGCTTTGTACCACCCGTCACCAGCCGGTCACCACCCTGCGGTCAACACCAGTGCCTTAGCTAATCCTGTCAGCCTTATGAGCTTGCCCAGTGACACGTGCAGCATGACAGCCATGCCGCACCACGGGCATCTGCATTCCTACACTAATAACCAAGGGGCACACATGAGCTTGCTGGATTCGCTGCAGGGCCCCTACCCGGGGGCCGTCCACCCCCCCGTGTTGGGCCAAGACAGGTTCCCAGCAGACCTGGACCTGGACATGTTCAACGGGAGCCTGGAGTGCGACGTGGAGTCGATCATCCTGAATGACTTTATGGACAGCGACGAGATGGACTTCAACTTTGACTCGGCTCTCCCGCCGCAGAACGGGCTCAACGTGCCCGCGCTGCCTGGGGGTCCGCAGCCCACGAACCAGAGCTGGGTGCCCGGGTGACGCCCGCCCCGGGGTGGGGGGCTCGCCGCCGAGAAGCCACGAGGGGAACATTAAGACTAACTTTTTTTTTTCCTTTCTCTTCTGCCTTTGTTTGTTAAGATGGGCTAGAGCCATCGGTCTGAGCTTGAGGTCGATACACGAAACACAAACCGTAGGGTCAAATACTGAGACGGGGTAGGGACCCCAGCCCTCACGTGTGCCCAGTCCTCCCGTGAGCATCCTCCAGAGGACGCAGGGCAGGCGGGCGGGAGAGGCAGCCAGAGCCAGGCGGGTCCAGGGGGAGAGCAGGAAGGGAAAGCCTTTCCAGACGGTCCCAGTGCTCCGCTGCGATGGTGCCGGTTTGATTTGTCCTTGGGCTGGGTGACGGAGCAGTGGTGGCTGGTGGCGCAGGAACACCCTGCATGGGCATCCCTTTCTGGAAAGGGACCATTTTCTCCAAGCCGCCTCGGGAAACTAGTCCTCCAAGTAGAAGTGTCAGGAGTGGGGACCTTGCCGCAGGGCAAGGAGGGGCTCGTCATCCCTAAATCCTGGTGGAGATGTGAACTCTGCCAAGCCCACACGCCCAGGCCACCTCCGCTGCGGGTCTCCTTGCGTGGCTCCGGGCAGGTTTTCTTACCAAGCAGTGAGAAGCGGGGTTGATGATGGAGGGAAGGGTGTGCAATCGGCAGCCCTTGGGACAGCATCTCGGCAGCCCACGTGCCCACCAGTGCCTGGGGGTACCACGGTCACGCCTGCCCATGGAAAAGCTGCGGGAACCTGCCTGGAGCAGGCGCGGGCACCCTCCTGCATGTGGTGCACAGCCATACACAGGGTCCTGCCGTGAGTGATGTGCTGCTGGCCTGGGTCCCCCATGCTGGAGGCTCAGGGGGAGCTCAGAGGGGTGGTGGGGGGGGGTGTATTTGTTTGATTTCATGCACTCTTTTGCCATTGAGTTTTTGCATTGGAAGGAAGAAAGGGTTGAGCTTAGGGAGACGAGGAGAGAGGCCATGGGCAATGCCGGGGGCTGCAGCCCATCGCACATCTCATCTTGGCTGGGTCATGGCTTCGGGTGTCAGATGATGGGGTGGAAGGTGGGGGGCTGTGATGTGGGTCATCCTCGAGAAGGGGATGTGTGCGTGTGAGGAGGGGAGGGATCTGGCGGCCAGGCCTCCGCAGGCAGGTGGGGTCTACCGTGCCCCAAGCCTAGGTGACCCATGCTGCTGCCCCCTCAAGCGGAGCTCAGGGAAGTTCCACAGGGCTCACAGCCAGGGCTGTGGGGCTTCTGCGGGGTCGCTACTGGTTTCAGGAGTGATTCCAGCCAGCAGCCCGCATGCCTGTCCCGGAGGGCTCGCTGCCCATCCCCAGGGTGCCAGGAGAGCTGGTCCAGGGAGATGGCAGCAAGAGGGGTCAGCCCTGGTGCACCCAGCTGCCAAGGGCCGGTGCTCCATGGGGGTGAGGACCGTGAGTCACAAGTGGTCCTGCCGTGTGTCAGGAGCCCAAACCAGCCCCACTGCTCTGCTGGGCAGGGGTGGGCTGGGGACCCACTGCCGCCCCGCACAGTGGGGGCGAGGGCTCCCTGCTGTGGGGCAGCTCAGCCCTTGGTGCAACAGGCTTTTTGGAGTGGGGAAACCAGGCAGGCTGATGGGCAGCTGGAGTGGCTGGTCCAGAGGAGATGGATGGGCTGGGAGGAGAGGCTGTGGGAGCTGCTGCTCTGTCCCACGGGGCTCTCTGCACAGCCCGTCTTCCTCCTGGGCACCACAGGATTTCTCTAGGCCTCCAGCCCCTGGGTTGCAGTAAGGGTTAGTCCACTGAACCAGCACATTTTCCTGGCCCAGCTCCTCCCTTGCTCCAGCACCACCTCCTCTACCATGGTGCAGTGGCTGGGTCCCACCGAGCCATAGGGGAAGCGTGGCTGCTCGGAGCCGGGGCAGGGTCGGACCCGTGGGTGGGCACCTCCTGCTCCCCTCCTGACCCACGTGCCTGTGGCAGTGTGACAGAGGAGCCCCATGTGCCACCGTTCACCCTCACCCTGGGCACACGGCGGACGTAGTCTCTAAAGACATTCTTACAGGTTAATTAATTATGTTTACATTATTTGATCATGTACAGAATTTAATATATTCTATTATATATAATCTTTCTTGAATGCTTTTTTAAAAAGGATTATTCTTTGGTCAGGATCATTACCACATTCATTTTATACACCACCTCTCGTTTCAGGCATATTTAAAATTGTTGGAAACCAATTGCAAATGGCTACTTAGTACCCGGCACCCCAGCTCTGCACACGGGGTGTGAAGGACTGCTAGCGAGGAGAGGCACGGAGGGCAGCTGGGGCTGCCACGGCAGGAAGGGGGGCTCTGCCCCCCAGGCACGGGAGAAGGGGAAGGGGTCCCGGCTCTTCCAGGCGTCCGATCTCCAGGCACACATCCAGCAGCACACCAGCACGCCGGGCAGTGCAGGCCAGCGGGGGCTCCCCCCGGCGTTCGGGCATTTGCAGATGGGATGCTCAGGCACAGGGACCCCCCCCACACCCAGAAACCCCTTTGGTGTTGCAGATACGGGCTGACCATCGTTGCGGAGGGGAAGCTGCACCAGCAGTAAGAGAAAAGTCCCCCCCTTGTGCCGCGCCTGCCCCGCTCCCCCCCGCTCGCCTCCCCCTGCCCTGCGCGTGGTGCCCCCGGGCATCCACCCCCGGGGCACGTCCCATTGCGAAGCTGTCTTTGTGGTTCGTGACAGTGGGGTTGTCGTGTGTGCGGTGGAGTCGTGTTGGTAAGCGTCGTGTGTACAGTCGTCGTGCGGTGCGAGGGATGGCGGGCAGCGGGAGGTGGGCACAGAGACCCCCCCAAAAACGGCTGGGACCCAGGGAAATGGGGGTGGCTGGAGGGGGAGGCGAGACGGGCTGGCCCCGCCATGGCAGAGGGGAGTGGAGCGGAGGGGCTGGGGGATGCCAGGAGCACGGTGCCCAGGTGGGGTGGTGGTGATGGCACGCGTGTGACAGGGCCATGCTTCGTGCCCGTGGGGCAGGCAGGTCCTGGGGGGGCCGGCGCCGCCGTGCCCCTGCGGCTCCCACTGCCAGCACTGCTGCGAGCACGGGGAAGGGGAAACCAGGGCCTTATTTCACTGTCCGGCGGTGGCAGAGGCTCCGTCTTCCCTCTCTGGAAACATCTCCCCGAGCACAGGCCACCTCACATCCCACCTCGCTCGGCTTCAGCCTCCCCGCTCCATCACCCCCTGTCCCCCCCCGGCCCCCACCCTGCCCTGCTCCCTCTCATCCCCAGCCCTGCCCGGAGTGAGGAGCCGGCATCGAGGGGACGCCGAAGGGGCCCCACCGGTTTGCTTCATACGGCGGTCTTCGGTCCGTCCTTTCCCTCGTATTTATAACTGTACAGACTGGGGGGGAGGGTCTCTGACAGGCGTCATCTCTCACCACGCATCTATCGTAGGCAATGGTAACTTTCTTGATCGTGCTATTAGAGTTTGTGTATGTGGCAATGTAAAGAACTGTGTATAGTGCATTGTACAGCATATTTTCATGAATAAAATTGTTTTAAATATTACAAGGCAGGGCTGCTGCCTTCAATGCTTGCCGGTGTCTGGGCTGAGGCAGGAGGGACGGTGAAGCTGGGGGAACCCAGGGCGAGCCGCTGAGGAGAAGACGTGATGCTTGATGCTTGCGCCCAGCCCGGCGACGGTTGGGCTGTGGCGGTGTCCGTGCAGTCCCACCTGGACACAGACCTCTGGACATCGCTCTTGGCAGCCTATAAATATACACATTTACTGACTTACCGATATTTTCTGCAGCTGACAGCCTGCCTCAGTGCACCGCTGCCCGGTGCAGTGGCGGGTGACAATGTCCAGCTCATGGAGGTGCTCATGTCCTGCGCCCACTGCCCCAAGCCCCTTCGCCTCCCAGCAAGGCTCCCTGGGTGCAGCCCCCCAGCCTGGAAATCCCCTTTTTCAGCAGCTGTTGGAGCCGTTTGGACTGAAACTTCCCCTTTTGTGGGTGAATTTATTTCCTGCCCTGGAAAAAAATGCCAAAGTGACTGGAGGCTTTGGCTTCTATTTTGGGTGATGATTTAGGGTCTTGGGGCAGAATGGGTTGGGAAAACACCTTCAATGTTCTGGGCTCAGGTTCAGGGATGGGTGTCTGCTCTAAGACCCCTCAGTCAGCCCCAGAAAGGGGATTTGGCCACCCAAGGGGCTCCCCAGCACCCATTAAAGCAGGCTGGAGAAGCTGAAACAGCTCTGAGGTGCTGTCAGGAACAGAAAGCTGAATATCGCCCTGCTGCCAGGCATGAAATGGACTGAGGGGACGGGTCCCCTCCGAAATATCTGTGCCCACCCCAGTGGGCACCATGTGCCCATCCTCCCTCTCCTTGGGGAGATTTTTGGATGGCTTCTCCGAGGGGTCTGCAGGGAGGGTGGGACTTGTCCCAGGCCACTCAGGGAGGACTTGAATTCAACTTCTCCCTCAATGAATAGCTAAAACAAAGTGGGGAAACTGAGGCAGACTCCAAAATGTATTTTAAAAAGTCCCTACCACCTCCTCACCTACGCGGTGCCTGGGGGAAGGGGCTGTTGGCTGTGGTTTGCAGGAGTCTGTGCATGCCACGCACAGCAGCTGGGTTATATGCCTCCATATAACACATTGCACTTGTGGCCAAGTACCCCAGTGTCACCAGTTCAGCCACCTCCACTTGCTGGTGATTCAGGTGGAGTATCTTTCTGCTCTTGTGGATCTGGCATTGTCCCCATGTCACTGCTACGTAGGGAAATGCAGGCACGGGGAGTCCTGGCGAGGAGGCTCGAGGCACCCAGTTCTTGCCTACTGGTGGTCTTCTGGTAACTTGGAGAAAAAGTCATTAGCATGGCAGTCAGAGAATCACACAGGATCCCAGACTGGTGGGGCTGGAAGGACCCTCTGGAGCTCACCCCGTCCCACCCCTGCTGGAGCAGGCACCCCCAGAGCAGGGGCACAGGGCCGCGTCCAGGCGGGGGGTGAATGTCTCCAGGGAAGGGACCCCACAGCCTCTCTGGGCAGCCTGTGCCCCTGCTCTGGCACCCGCACAGGGAAGGGGTTTGTCCTCATGTTCAGGGGGAACTTCCCGTGTTCCAGCTTGTGCCCGTGGCCCCTTGGCCTGGCGTTGGGCACCGCTGAAAAGAGCCCGGCCCCGTCCTCCTGACACCCGCCCTTCAGATATTGATAAGCATCGATGAGATCCCCCCTCAGCCTTCTCTTCTCCAGGCTGAACAAGCCCAGGTCTCTCAGCCTTTCCTCCCAAGGGAGATGCTCCAGCCCCTGATCACCTCCGTAGCTCTCCGCTGGCCTCTCTCCAGCAGTTCCCTGCCCTTCTTGAGCTGGGGGGCCCAGGACTGGACGCAGCCCCCCAGATGTGGCCTCACTGGGGCAGAGCAGAGGGGGAGGAGAACCTCCCTCGCCCTGCTGCCCACACTCCTTTCCATGCACCCCAGGGCACCGCTGGCCCCCTTGGCCCCAAGGGCCCGGTGCTGGCTCAGGGTCACCTCGCTGCCCCGCAGCACCCCCAGGGCCTTCCCAGCAGAGCCGCTCTCCAGCAGGTCCCCCCCAGCCTGTGCTGGTGCGGGGGGTTGTTCCTCCCCAGGGGCAGGACCCTGCACTGGCTCCTGTTGAATTCCCTGAGGCTCCCCTGGGCCCAGCTCTCCAGCCTGCCCAGCCCTCGCTGGGTGCCAGCACAGCCCTCCGGCGTATCAGCCGCTCCTCCCGGCTCGGGATCGTCAGCGAACTTAACTCAGAGGAGCTCCCAAAGGCCTGGCACATCCTTGTAAGCTGGTCCCTACAGGTCAGTCCTGGACAAAACGATGAAGGGAGGAGGGATTTCAACCACTCATTTGCACCGCGCTGCCTCGGGGCACGCGGGACCCGGCACGGCAGTGCTGTGCTGTGTGCGCTGCACCGGGAGCTGCCTCAGAGCCAAGCACTCACACCAGGTGGGGAGTGTGGGGTCTGCCTCGGTGGGGCTGGAGGAGGGGTGCTGCAGGGGGACCCCTCCACCTGGCCGGAGGGAAGCGGAGGGGCCCCTCTTTGGTGTCTGAGCTCCCTGGGACAGGAGGGTGCTGTGGGACGGGATATGGCATTCGTGTCCTGAGTAGGCAAGGGGTGGGAGCAGCCTGAATGTGCTGCAGGCGAGCTGCAAGGGCCCAACGGGATGTCACCCTGGTCGTCATGTGGGGCTCAAAGGCCAAGGGCAGAGGAACATAATCCCAACGTTATTTGGGGGAGGATGCCGGGATCCAGGTGTTTCTCATGGGTTTCCATGGGGATTTGCACTTGACATGAAGCCACTCACACCTTGCTCTAAGGAAACGTGCAATGTAACACAGGATCCCCGCCGGCAGCATCTGCAGAGGTTATACGGCTGGCAAAGCCATGGTGATCACAGCAAGCCATCGGGTGCGGGTCTCGCCTCTGGGGTGGGTTTGGCTCAGCATTTTGTAGGAGCACGGGGCAGAACTGAGGACAGTGCAATCAGGACTGGAGCAAAAGAGACACCGGGAAGGGTTTGGGGGCTTGAATACCATTGCATGAGCTCCCACTGTGAGGCAGGGGCGGAGACAGCTGCTGCAAACGGAGCCCGGAGGAACAGGCACCCCCTTAGCACACAGCACAGAGATGGACACGTCCCACATAGCAGGGCCAGGAGGCAAACGGGGCCATGCAGCCCCTTGCTCCTCCGTGTCGTCTGTGCTGTGCAGGCTCCAGTCTCACCAGAGGCATGAAGCCAGGATGTGCTTTTACCAAGAGAAGATCCTTCACTCTTTGGCTGTGTCCTCCAGGGTCCCTGCCCAGATTTTACACCATCCACCACAAGGCATGGCCACTGGAGAAGCAACTCCAGAGAGCAGCAACGGAGGAAATGTAACTTTTATTCATGGTATCCCTTCCCACCAGCATGGTGGTTCAGTGTCCAGTGCTCCCCAACCTGCAAATCACACCCAATGCCCCCCCAAGCCCCACCAGTGACTTCCCAGAGGGACCTCCCTCCTCACAGTGGGTGCTGCTGGGATGCAGACAGCCCAGCGCATCCTCCCCATCGCTGTTGGGACTGGCTGGGAAGACGAAACCCCTGCAGAGCTCTGCAAGGGCAGTTTCAGCTCACTGCTGTGCAGCCAAGCCCATGAGCTCCTAAATGTGGTCTTAGACCACCCCACATGGGGGTTTGGGTTTTCCATTTTTGTAAGAAGATATCACACGGCACCCAGGTGACCCACTGCTGTTCTCCGTGTCCTCAGCAAACCCCACTACCTCTGGAAAAACTTGGAATCCTGGTTTTAAAGAAAAAAAGAAAAAAAAAAAAACAGGAAGAGAAATGTCAGGTTGGTTTGACAGGATCTATTTTCCATAAATCCCTGTTGATTGGCATTAATTATATCACCCTTTCTGATTCTTTATTCATTGCATTCCATATCAGCCGTTCCATTATTTTGCCTGGGATCAATGTCAGCCTGACAGACTTGTAATTACCCACGTCGTCCTGTTTCCCCTTTTAAAATATTAGGCCAACCTCCACTTTTCTCCCAGGGCCCTGGAAATTCCCGTGTGCTCTGCACCATTCCAAAACTCAACAGCAGCAGCCCAGGATGTGCTTCAGCCAAGTCTCCTTGCTGGTGGTTGTCCTCCCTGGAAGACTGCAAACCCCCAGTGCTGGGCATCTCCTGTCAGCTCCTGAGCACAGCCCATTGCTTTGCTCCCCATGGTTGTTCTCCTTCCAGATGCTCAGCAGAGCTGTGTGCTGACAGCTTCTGCCTGCTCTGCACGCACTGACCTTCTCCAGTGCCATCTCCTAATGCCACCGCTGCCACCAGGAGCCCGGCAGGCTCAGCCTTTGCGCAGCTCTCCGTGCACCCACAGCCCTCACGCAAGCGTGAGTCGCAGCCAGCTGTGAGGGTGGGATTTGATGTTGTGCCAAGAGGTCGGACAGGAGGGGTCAGTGGTTGTTGTGGTCTGAAAGGCAGTGGGAATGCAGCCTGGCTTGCTTCCCACCCAACCCCACTCCTGCTCCAGTGACACTCTCACCCCCTCTGCAGCAACACCCTTCCCAAGGAGCCGGTTGCTCTCCTGCAGTCATTTCAGCCCAAACTTCACTTCTCCCAGCTTCCTTTGACCCAGTGCTCAGCCCCACTCTTGTCCTCAACTCCATCTGCTCCCGGTGCTCTCACACTCCCAGCTCTACCCAGAACTGGCCTCCACCTCGAGCCTCTGCTCCCAGCCAGCTCTCACACCTGCCTGCTCCTCCCTGCAGTCCCTTCTGCCACTCTCTCAGCCTCACAGCACCCGATGGGAAGACGAGCATCACATTAGGGTAAAGAACAGGTTCCCACCAGTACCACTGTCATGGTGCAGGGACGCTCTGGAGGCAACCAGTCCACCATGCAGATTTAGGAAGCCAGGGTGATGCCCTGGCGACCTGCTCTGTGGATATGCCTTCCCAGCCATGAGCTCAAAGCCACCCTGCAAATGCACAAGCCATCAACCAGACGTACTTCCCAGTGTGACTCTCAGGCTATGGATGATTTCCATCTGACTGGAAAGACGGACTGCTCTGCACATGTCCCGCCCTCTGTCCTGCTCTGGAGGAAACGGTGGAGCAGGACCGTGCGGCAGCTGCATGGATTTGAGTCAGGAACAGCTGCACACAAGGTGCTGGCAGCGCCCTGCTCCCGCAGAGCAACAGAGATGCTCGCAGTGCCGGTGACTGCTGCTCTGCCAGCTCTTCTAGTGTCCCAGTCCACAAGGATGCACTGTGGAGGTCCTCAACTGGGACGGACATCAGCTGGAGGTGAAGGGGATACCAGATCACAGTTAGCTGGGCAGAGACCTGAGCTCAAATTCAGCTCGGGTCTCAAAGATTCCATCTGGGGATGTGGAACAAGGCTGGGAGTCAAGAGCTCACCAGCTCATTCAGTCAAGAATCCGCCAGCTCATACAGGACTGCCCTGACCTGGAGCCCTTCGAGAAGTTGCATAAATCCCATGGTCCATGAGAGCCTTTCCTTCCCATCCCACCTCTCAAAGTGAGCTGGATGAAGCCTGCAGGGCTGAGGATGGTGTCTGGCTTGGCCCAGGCCTGTGCAGCCTGGAAGGCATTAATTTATATCACTGGGAAGGGGATGTTCTTCAGAGAGTGTTACCCAAGACTTGTCCTCCAAAGGGTGCCCAAACATCCCAGCAAAAAGGCCTGTCAAAAGAGCAGGAGGTACATGTGGACCCCTGAGCACCCATGCAGAGCTGAAAGGAGGGATGCGGTCTTGAGGGGGAGCAGAAGGAAGCAATGGACTGGGTAGGGGCAGAGGGGGTTTGGTGGAGTCCCTGGTGACCTCCTTAGGAGGCAAATGATCTGATATGGGGAGCTCTGGGGTGTGAGGAGCCAGGGCAGCCCAGTGAGGAGGTTCTGGTTCCCACTGATGCCAAAGCCTTGATCCTGCCACAGAAAGGCCTTCACTGGGACTGCCCAAGGTGTACTGGGTGAAGGGCAGGGAAAGCCATGCACCCACCATCACCAGGCTCCCACTATTACCGTGCTCCCACCAGCACCATGCTCCCACCGGCACTGTGTGCCCACTGGCACCGTGCTCCCACCATCGTCACGCCTGGCTGCAAGCCACCGTTGCCCTGTCCCATTCCTGCAGCCCATCCCAGCAGCACGAGGGAGGAAAGAGGGGTTTGGGAGTGGAGGAAGGCTGAGCTCATTCAAGCAAGGCTTCATCGGGGATCTGTGTGCCGGTGGGAGGCGGGGAGCGGGCGCAGCCCCATGGGGAGCAGCGCCTGGCTGAAACGTGCTGCTGCTGCTGCGTAGGAGGAGGGACGGGCTCATCCTGCCAGCCCCGCAGCAAAGCTGAGCCACCCCAGGCACTGCCCGTGTCCCTTCCCACCCCCCAGAGCGTGCAGGGGAAGGAAAGCGAGAACGGGATCCCCACTGAGACCCGGGGAGGGGGGAGAGGTGGAAATCCGGCAGCTCTCCTGCGGTCCTCGCTCTCCCACCCCACGCCGGCTCTGCTCTGCCCACTGCCTTCGCCTGCCTGCGAGGCAGGGACGTCCCCGCGGGGTGAAGGGGCACATCTGGAACTGCACAGAGATGTGTCCTCATTTACAGGCTTCGGCCGGGAAAGTGGGAGGGTCTCCCTCAGCTGGGGCTCTGCCTCTGACCCTTCCCACCCCATCCTGCTTCGGCAGAGCCGGGGCTGGTTTCATCTCGCTGGTGTTGGCTGCAGGCGTGTCCTGAGAGGATACTTTGACATATTTTACTATTATGTGAGATAACTGGCACTTGAGAGGCTTAATTGGAGAGCTGCAGAAGTGTGCTGCTTTCCACTCCTTTGAAGACAGCAGTCCCTCCGTGGCCATGAATACTCTCTCCACTGCACCAGCAGCCTCCCCATTGCCCTTGTGTTTTGTTAACTCGGCTCCTCAAAGCTCCTGGATGAGCCGGAGGGATCCAGCCCGCAGGCGCGTTGCTACTTTACCCCTGGAGCTGAAGGTCAGGTCCTGGGTGTCCCGTGGCCGCCGGCGGGATGGGAGCCAAGCCGGGGTGCGGCATCCCCCTCCCCACGATCCCACGGGCAGATGTATCCACAGACGCCCTCGGAGCATGCGGAAGAGGGTGAGGACAGAAGGCTATAGACAAATAAGGAGGAAAGCCTTCAGGAGCATGTGTCTGTCATAAGATATTC
Organism: Phalacrocorax carbo; assembly: GCF_963921805.1. Lineage (NCBI taxonomy): Eukaryota > Metazoa > Chordata > Aves > Suliformes > Phalacrocoracidae > Phalacrocorax > Phalacrocorax carbo. The sequence goes on along the minus strand of NC_087534.1, from coordinate 7,503,081 downwards.
CCTTGCAGAAATCTTGGAAACCTTAGAAAGAGTTTTTGCTCAATGTTATTAATTAAGGCAAAAGAATCCCCATATGGAAAGAGAAACAGTCAAGTTATATTTTTGCTAAATACGCAGCACCATATGGTAACATACAGAAAATTGGCCACATAGGCAGCCTAGAATATATGTTACCATATGTTCATATGTACTTTATAATTTCTTTGTTTTTGAAAGAGGGCATTGTCTTATGGGGCAAAAATGAGCAGCCCACCCCAGGGAGAAGAAGAAACATCACAAGCTGCTTTTGCTGAATTAAGCCCAAGGAAGCAACCCAACCACCTGGCCTGAGGGCTGCCTGCGCAGGCAGGACGGATAAGGCAGCACGAGGGCAGCGTGAGCTTCTTCCCCACTCCAGATCCTCCACCGTCCCTCCTTGGCGTGGGCGGCACTGCTAATAACCTGCGAGTGCAGGCTGGGGGACCCGGAGGAGGAGCGACGAGCCTCCTGTTTGTGCTGTCCCCAGGAAATCTTAATTCCCCTGCAGCAAAAGCAAGAGGGAAGAGAGGGAAAGATCTGCTGGGAAAGCAGTGAGGACCTTGGGAAAACATGAAGAGCATCCCTCCGCAGCCTGCGGGCGCAGCCCAGGACCCCGTGCGTGCCGAGGGCCGGGGTGCCGCCGCGGTGTGTGAGGCGTGTCTCAGGAGCACAGATTGTGCAAACGCGTGTTCCCCTGGGGAGGTGGCAGCGGGAGGAGGGGTGTACATTTTGCACGGCGTGTGGGTGGGTGTCCACCCACACGTACACACCCCGGATGCTTTTGCATCAGCTGTGTTGCATCTCACAGCCCCCCAAGGGGGTTTTGCGGAGCAGCCGGGTCAGGAGGCAGCTCAAAGTGAATCAAGCTGCAGTCGGAGCCTGCTGGCACCTGGGTGCTGGTGACTATGTGTGTGACAGCCACAGTGGCGTGCACGGGGGTGGCTTCAGGGCTGTGCCCACATGTGCTAACCTCTCACTGACCTTGTTCCCCAAAGCAAGCGGACAGAGGACCTCTGAACAGTGTGTGCATGCACTTGCATAGGCACAGGCACGTGCGTGCACGGGGAGGTGTCATTTACCCCATGGGAAGCTTGTCACAGTGGGAGAGAGCCCATGGCATGGCATAATGCACCCAGAGACCAGGTCCTCAGAGACCAGAGACTCAGGTGTCCCCCGGGAGTGGGAGGGCGCAGTGCTGCCTCCCCGGGCTCCCTCCATGGGGAAAGGCCAGCCGTGCCCTGACGGCAGAGCGCTGGCACAGGGGTTTGCTGTGCAAAGGTGCCCAACATTTGGCCCTGCTCAGTACAGCCCCAATCACTTCACTAACTGCTCTTTTTTTCTGCTCCATTTTCCCCTCCATCTACCCTTAATCCTCCTCCAAGGACAGGCTGGAGTTTTGCCTTTCCAGGCTGCTGCAGCCGCCTTGCACAGCGCTGACCTCGGGACCCCGAGCACAGCCCCAGCCCCAGCAGCACCCGGCCGGCTGCGCCCTGCAGCTCCTCACGAAGCCGTAATTTAATCCACAGCCCCGAGAGCAGGGTTTCAGGGCTTGTGGCCTGCTGATTAATAGTCAGCGAGTCTGTGGGCTCCTGGCCTTCCTGGCTGCCCTGCGCTGCTGCTGCCGCCGCAGAGGTTTAATGCAGAGCTGCGGAGCGCGCTGCCTGGCTGGGTCTGCGGAGAGCGGTGTGGGCAACGCTCTCCGAGTAGTGACAATGCATCCCTGCTCCCAAAACCACCAGTACCCGGGGCTGGACCCTCAGAAACCCTGCCTGGGGGGAATTGTGGGGCCACAGCCAGGTGGGCAAGGCAGAGGTCTCTGCTAGCAGCCACCTTCGCTCCAGTCACCACTGGATGTTTGGTCCCAGGTCTGTTTGCAACTCCGGTGCGCAACCCACAGCTCAGCTCTCTGCTATGAATACACCTGGCAGCTGCTAAACACAAATGCAGGCCTCCTCTCCACATCGAGCACCAGCCCCTCTTGCTGGAGGTTACTGGGCTCTGCTTGGGCCGCCTGCCCTGCTCCGTGCGTGGAAGGGACTCGACTGCAAATACCTCCCTTGGTCCCAGGAAAGTGAAGACTGCAGCAAGCTGCGAGTCCCAACGGGGAATAAAGGCTGCTCCTGCCTGAGTATGAGCTGAGCAGGTGACACCTGGTGTTCCCATCCCATCCAGTGTCCAGGGGGCTGTACCCACTCCACACCATCTTGCTTTCCTTCAGGCAGGGGGCAGGACCATCGCCGCAGAGTCCCGCTGTGCAGGAGCATGTCATGAGCTGTACGGTCTCCAGCGCCTGGTGCTGTGGTTCAGATGACTGGGAGACGCGGGAGGCCTGAAGTCTGCCCAGCCCAAAAGGGCTTCATGGGTTATGACAGGCTTGGTTTGTGCAGGGGAGTGTGCTGCTTGTGGGCTGAGACCCTGCACCTTGTCTGCAACCACCGTCCTGCAGGAGATCCACGGGGTGTCCAGGTGGACGTGCACCCCAACCTCCTCGAACGACGCAGGGTGAGCACGGGCAGGAGCTCCTACCTGTGCATCCACGTGGGAAGTGTTTTTAAGGGGATGAGCTTTTCCTCACCAGCTTCTTACAAGCAGGGGGGCAGGCTGTGCCTGGAGGAGGGGGGCTGCAGCCGGCAGAGCCCAGCACCCAGGGCTGGGATGGGGTGCAGGGTGCGGTGCATGGCGGGGCCGAACCAGTGATGCTGGGACCACGTGTGCCCTGCGAGGCAGCCTCCAGATCTACAGCCGTGCCATGACACCGTCCCTCGGGGTGGACAGAGTGGGACATCTTCGGCTGGATGAGGGAGCTGGGAAGAACCCTTTGCAAGGGGGTGTCCACATCCCCAGAGAGGAGAGAGCTCTCAGGGCGGGGAACAGCATGCAGAAGTAGCTAGGGCTGAGCAGAGGCCCCGTGCCCCCGCCAAACCCTCATCTCGGACCACAAGCAGGGGGAGGCAGCCCTCCCCCCTGCCTTCACGCCTGCCTCGAAGGCCAGCAGGACCTCCCTCTCTGCCGGGGCAGCCTCTCCCTGGCACGCAGCGCAGCTGCGAGCCCTTTGTGCGGAGGTCTGGGTGGCTACCACCGCCCAGCCAGCCCTCCCCACCGCCCGCGGCGAGCCGGACTCCACACCCGCAAAGGCAGGGCTTGCTTCCAGCCCCACTTCTAAGCCCCCCCTCAGCTTTGGAGGAGCTTCATTAAAAGGAAACACAAACCAGAAGCAGAAGGAAGCACTTTTAAGTTGCTGGCAGCTTTGCCTGTCTATGAGTTATGAGGTCTTGCTTTATTCATGGGGCAGAAAAAAATGCTTATCTCCTCAGAGTCCATTATGTTTCATTTGGAGCCGGGTGCAATCGGTGCTTTGGCAGAAATATCCCCCTGTCCCGCTCACCCTCCCGAAACTTTATCTCCCTATTTCATTACTGGGAGTTGTGCTCGCCCTGGTTTATCAGCAGTGATGGAGTGGATTGCTGAGTTCTCTGCTGTCCTAGCAAAAATGAGGATGGAGACATTCTGCTCCAGGTTCCTGCTATTTTCAGAGACCTTGACTGCATGATTTATTCATAAAAAAGCCATTATTTATGCCAAAGAAAGAAGACAGAATGGGTTAGCTTTTTAAGTGCTTATAATGCATTATATGGTACCTTAGCCTGCCAGACATCATTTATAATTGTAGAATCCCTTAACCTCCTTTTTCTCTTTTTCCTACCCTTCACATCAGTGCGGAGGGTGATAGCAAACTCGGTAATTAGCAGAAGTTGACAGATGTGGCAAGGAGAGGTAAGGTGAAATATCATCGAAGGAGACGTTTCTCCAGCACCTAAGTGAAGAAAGACCCTCCTTCTTCCCAGCCTTGATCTCCCAGCACAGGCAGCGCAGGGAATTGAACGCCACCACGAAGGCGTTAGCGCACGGGGTCTGACGCCTTTATCCATCCAAGCCTCCAGCTCCCAGCCTCTGTCTTTTCCGATGGCCTGCAGGTATCCCAGCCCGTTCCCATCTTGAAAAGGGTCCTGAGAAACCCATCCCTGCTCTCATTGGGAGCCAACATCTTCGGGTGCTCCAGGTCCCCACTGCTGCCACGGCCACCGGGGCTCCTGGTGGAGGCTGGCCCAGCCCTGGGGCACCCCGGGAACTTGCTGTGCCACAGATGTTGTGAGCACCTGCTCACCCTTGCTGCAGTCCCAGGGGACTTCAGGCCCCGATCCCCGCTTCCTTAGCTCTCGCACGGTGAAAACAAATGTCAGGACAGCATCAGCCACAAAGAAAACCTCCAAAACCTTTAAAATATGATGGAGTTAAAGAGCGTGGAGGCCATGGGCTGAGGCTGGGCTGAGCTCGGGGCTGGTGCAGCAGCAGGAGCTCAGCCATCCTCTGCTAACACTGTAGTAGCTGCCGGGGCCACAATTTCTCACCGATGGGAGCTCCTGGAGTTTTACTCCTGCAGCTGAGAGCACGTCAGACCCTGTCGCTTGAGCTGGGTTGGATGGGTCCCTCCCAGCCAACGTGGTCCTTCTTCACTATTTCTACCGTCAGCCCTGGCCACGCAGTGAGACACGCGTCCCAGGCAGCACCAGCACGGCTTTCTGTCCCCAGAGCTGAGCCTTCTCATGCAAAACAAGGCACTAGGGAGGATTTTAAACAACTCCATGTTTCCTGGATCTGCTGGTCTCATGTAGCCTGTGTCCCCACATCACTGCTAAGGGCCTCGTCAGGGCTGAAAGGGGATTATGCCCTGGGTCTTGGGGGAGACCATGGCATTCCCAGTATAGCCCATTCTGGGGTGAGCAGCTTGAATTCACAGGTAACCAAATCTACTGTGTGTTTGGGACCAGCCTGAGTAGCTGGCTGGATCCAGCCTTTGCAAGGACAAAAGGAGGGGAGAGGGTTGTCCCAGCAGCATGGGCAGTGCCAGGGAGGGAAGGGGCTGTTTCCCCAGGATGTGGAGGTAGGGAGGGCTGCCTGGTATGTTTCCCTATGGGGTGCAATGTGATGGCCAAGGGGACAGAGCCCCTCACCATGTCACCCCAAATCAGAGCGGGGGGCCATGCTCTGCATGTTCCCACCTGGCACGAGGCACCCATGCTCTGGACTGCGAGACCAAATGCAAGAAAAACAATTAGTTACTTGGAGGTGAGAGGCAGCCTCCCCCTCCGGCTCCTCGTCTAAGCTGGTTTTAAGTAGGAGAAAATCCCCATTAAAAGGCAGTACCATTTCCAAGATCCTTGAGTTCAAAAACAGAGACAGAAATCTCAGCTCTGATTTTGCTTTTTAAGCCTAAGATAAATAAAAATGTAAGAGACGGGAAATAATGTAATGTAATCATCAAGGAGAAGAGAAACCAAAGGCTCAACTCTCACACACACATGCAAATATAAACACACACACAGAACACATTTTAAAACCAATTAAAATCCCTTTGCAGAGAGAGCTCTTTCACCCACTCTCCGGGATACAGGCTATCTGCTTCCTTGGCGTGCTGTATATGAATAATTAAAAGCTAAACATATGTTAAAAAATGCAAACAGTACATGATCCTGGAAAGTTCCCCTCCTTATTATTATTTCCACAAGAAAGCTGTTAAATGGTTATAAAACCCGTGAAATACGCCAACCTTGGCATGTCATGCGATTCCCTGCTTTGGCTAGGAAGGAGTTAAAACCATTTGGCAGAGACTAACCCATTAGGCCTAATAATTATGAAATTATAGAGGTACTCAGGTGACTGTTAATTTCACACATACTGTTCAGCTCTGTGGCTAATGAGAGCCTGAAGAACTCAAGTGCCTCATCTTTCTTGTTGAATGGTGACCTGCAATTAATGAGCTTCTGCAAGAAAAGGCAGCATTTTGCACTTGGGGCTAATAAGATGGCTTTTGTGCAGCAGCATTGTGATACCAGGAGCTTTCGAATGAAGATTAAGAACTTTTCCCCTTATTTATTTATGAGCACTACACAGTCCAAGAGACCACACATGCAGAGAAGCAGCCCTGGTGTGAGTCTTGGAAGAAACTTAAGAGCACAGTTGCTCCGAGGCAATGGCAAAAATCCTCCTTCTCCTGCGCTGGGTAGTAATAAAACGGAGATAGCAGGGAAACAACTGCAGTGCGATCACCCGCGATGGGGAGGAGCAGGGCAGGTGTGGTTCCAGGAGAAAGAAACGGACCGAGACCCCCCCGTTTGCCCCCATGGGCGCGCACACACTCACCCATCCCTGCAACCCCAAAATGTGCCCCTCGCTCCTGCCTTCACGGCAACCTCCGGTCAGGGACCTGCACTGCGACCCTGAAATCAATCCCAGAGGTTTCCAGAGACGCTGACACAATTCTGCCTGTTTCCAGCCTTGCATTAGTGCTGTGAAAACTGGATGACTGCGAAGTGCGTGCACGAATCCCCGGGCCTGTAGCTACTGGGCAGCAGCAGCCCAGTTACCCACCGGAGAGTCCCAGCCTAAACCCATCGGCTGGCCGCAGCTCTCCAAGTACACAGATTTGTTAGAAACCGGGATCTCCCTGCCCTCGCTCTGTCACTGTTTGTGTCGTTATTCTTGGTGGCAGCATTATCATAATCATTATTATTAACACCAATTTTATCTTTAAATGCCTGCTCGCACTGACATTTGCTTTATACACACACACACGAAGTAATAAACCCCTACCAGCCAATGAGCCTTTTCAGGGTGTTCACTCAGTCACCTGTATCTGAGCAGCTCGGAAATACCTCCCTCGACAGAACTGACCATTTTTCCCTCCTTCAAGTGGCCGCCTGAGTCTTGACCTGGCCCTGAGCTGGGGCGTTAGCAGAAGGAGGAGAAGCTGGCCCAGGACGCAGGAATGCAGAGCAGCAAGCTGGGATCCAGGAGAGCAGGGCTGCCCCCCCAGTCTTTGTTCGCTGGCTGCGCATGGGCTGCGAGCCCGTCCTGCGGAGGTCCAGGGGTGCCTGGCTCTGGCTGGTGCTCCTGCTCCCTGTCAGTAAAGCCTGTGGCCTCTCCAACATTCCGAAGACTCCAGCTGATCTGCCAAGAGTTTCCTGGGTAAAAGCCTTATGGAGGAGATCGCTGAACACTTTCCTCACCAAGGTCTGTCCTCTTTTATTGGGTAGGTACTGGTTCTCCATGGCCACATTCTTCTCATTATATTTTGCCACGACGAGGTGAGGATGGTGGGTCCAAAATGCTTCTCAGGCCTCCGCTCTGCACAATCGGCCGTGAAAGCTCTTGGCCCCAGGCAATGTTGTTTGAGGGGAGCACTCCTTGCTCTGGCAGCTCTCTGAAGACGCTGGCTGTTGTCTCTGTGCCTTCAGAGGGTGGTTGCTGCACTGCGGGCATCCCCCAGAATAGTCACCCCCTGCTTGACATCCCCATGCCGTGGCTCATGTAGGAGCAGAATAAAGAATGGTTTATGGAGAAGCCGTTGACCTTGCTCCAGCACATCCAAACCTTTCTTTAAAACCTGCTGTGAATGGCTGCTCCTTCACTTGCCCCAGTTTCTTTGAGGGTGCAAAGAGGGCGCAGAGGTCTCTGCCGGGTGGGTGGCTGGTGGGTGTCTCCTCACAGCAACTGCTCTGCCGTGATTTCTAAAGTCTAATCTGCAAGTGCTTTGGACAAGAATGAACCTCTGCCCATGACACAGAAAAGCCCGTGAGGCCCAGTGCTGGCCACACCTATGGGGTGGCCAGGGATGACCATCCAGAAGAACCTGCATCCAAAGGAAGACCTCCTTTCTGCAGAGAGCAGGTACCGGTGCCCCGTGATCCTGCAGAAGCTTCTCCTCACCCGGCAATATCGCCCACGTCCTGCTCTAGTTGGATACCAGATGCTCACCCTGGCCTGGGTGAGACAGCAGAAATTCAACTTCTCCAAAGTCACCCCACAAACACCAGCCGCTCCATCAAACTGCAAGGAGAAGGGCTGTTTGGGGAGTCAGGGCCATCCCCAGGGCCAGAGGCCTGCTGCCGTGTGCGGCGTGCGCCCCTGGGCGAGGCGAGCGGCACTGGGCTGCCCGAGGGCCGTTGGTACCAGCAGCCGTACGCTCAGAGGTGCCCATCAGCGCCGGCTCCTCTCTTTGTGCAAAGCGCCGCACCCGCGCCCAGCGGGGACACCTCCACGCAGGCAGTACCACACCGCACAGGCAGGCTCTCCTAACGACCTGCGGTCCCCTGTGGCTCTCTCCTGTCGCTGTGGGTGTAACCTTGGCCTTGTGGGCAACCAGCCACGTAACCACGGCTCTGCTGCTGTGGCCCAGGGGCAGAGTTAAGGTCGCCCCATGGGTTTGAGGAAACCATCTTCTTTTCCAGGAGCAGCGGGTTTCACTCTGTCAATACATCGCGACTTCCCACTGCTTCCCTGTCCCCACGCTTCAACCTCCAGCATCACCAAACCTGAAAATTGCCACAAGCTCCCCTCCCAGCGCGTTGCCCTTGCCACGTTTCTCCCTGGCAGGCTGCATAGCCTGGGATGCTCGTATAGGAGATACCCACGCTTCCTTGTCTCACATCCTTCCTCCTCTCCCCTGTGTGACAGCAGCACACACTCTCATGTCTCCATCAGAGGACGCACGTCCCCAGCCACCCATCAAATGCTGAGATGCTGGTGCACACTGTCCTTGGGGGCACACTCCCCTTCGCTGTGGTTTGGAAGCAGCCAGCCTGATCCACCGAGATGCTCATCTGTGAAGCAGCAACCTGGGGCGGCACAAACTCGTTTGCATCCCAGTGTGCCCCCCCCGGCCCCCATCGGGGACCTCGGCGAGATGACTTCTGCCAGCTGACAGAGAAAGAGACGTGTCACGTCAGGGGGAGCTGCACCGTGCTGATGAGCTGGAAGGAGGACGTGCGTGCTGTCAGGAGCTGGCACGCCGCTTTCCATGGGTGGCCTTCGGTTGTTTTGTGGTCTTATATTTAAAGTCAATCATGTGGCCGCGTGCAAGGCACCCTTCACCGGAACGGGGAGGAAGAGAGGCACCGAAATGTACCTGACAAGGTGGGCGATGACTGCCCTCCTGCAGAGCCTTGGATGGGCTGGGGGAGGGAATGAGGAGCTGCAGAGGAGGTTTTGCTCCCTTAGCCCTGTTGGGACAGGGAGGGCTGCGGGGCGGCTGCCTCCTCCCAGCCCTGTACAGCATCTGCTGCTCTCCTCCCAGGCCTGGCCAGCATCTCCTCCTTCAGCCAGAGACAACCTCCATCATTGCCTCCCCTTCTCCCAGGCTTGCAGCTGGCAGAGATGGATGCTCCCTGGCTGCTGAGTCTCTCCCTCCCCCATGAAAACTGCATTCAAACATTTTGCTCATTGGTGCAATGACAAAATAAGAACATGCATTTGAGTCTCTAAAAACATCTTTCTGTGGAAAAGCAGGAAGCCCAAAACTCATAACACTACATTTGGGTAGAGATGCACCCACAGCTTAAAAATTGAAGGTGTTCAGGTGGAGAAAAATGCTATTTTAGGAGTGTCTGGAGGTCTGCAAGGGAGCCTTGCTTTAGCCCAGCAGCCCCTGTGCAAGTGCCTGTTTTCCTGCTGGGGTGAATCTGGCCTTTCCCTGTCTCAGGAGGGACCATAAGGCTGGACCAAGATCCCCTGGTCCATCCGCTGCCCACAACATCGTTTCCCTCTTCTTCTTTGGGCTCAGTCCATTTAGGTCACTGTTTTCTTGACACGTGGTACCCAAAGCCGATGGCTTCCCCGGGGCTGAGATGGTGCATCTCACAGGCTGTGCTCCTGCGTGCACACCCCAGGAAATGCTTGGCCATGCTGTCCTGTGGGATTGCTTCAGCTCACTGTTGGGTTTGCCTTCACGGACCCCCTTCCCTGTCTCGTTCCCAGGCTGCTAATGAAGAGAAAATCATACTGGGGCCGGGAGGACCCATCAGTCCCTCAGGCAGCCCAGCCCTGCTGCCATGTAAAGAGCTAATGCATCTCCTGCAGAGCCTCCCAAACACCTCGTACTGCCCGACGTCTCACTTCTCTCCCATCCATGTTTCCGGAACCTGCCTGGGAGAATATCTTGAGAAACCCTGTCAAAAGCCTCACGCATATCTGGATACATGACACCTCCTGCTTCCCCCTCCGCCAGGCCTGCTGCTCGGCTGTACGAGGAAATTAGATTGTGCGACACACTTTGCTCCTGACAAACCCAGGCTGGTTGTTACTCATTTCCTTGTTATCTACTACAGACTTGCAATAGCTTGTTTGATTAATTGTTCCAGTGCTTTCCGGGGAACCGGAGTTAAGCTGCCTGGTAGGGAAGTCCCAGCTCTCCTTCCCCGAGTTCGCCCTTTCCCGACCCCAGGAGCTACTTGTCACGGCTGGTTGCAGCCCCAGGATGACCCTGTCCCAGCTCCGAGACCCCCCAGGCCCCACCAGGTTAGCTGCTGCCCCTGCATTAGCCTGAGAGCTTTCCCCATTGCCACCCAGCCTGTCTGGACAATGAATGATGGAGACAGTAGAAATACCTTCACCTTCCTCCAGCCGCTCCTGCACTTCCTCGCAGAAGGGTCCGTCTGATGCCAGTGTACCTGGGCACCCCAAGGCATCTGTTCAGAGCTTCAGTGTGTTGTGGAGGGACACGAACGGCTCCTGTCCCCCTGTGCCTGGGACCTCGGCACATCCTGGGAAGGGGAAGGGCGGGTTTCTGCTGTGCTACCCTCGAGTCAACCCTCATGCCCCTCTTGGAAAGTCCAAAGGCCCTTGATCAAGTGTGTGGCACCACTGAAATCACACTGTGGAGTATAGAGCATCTCTGCGAAAGCAGATGTCTTCTGCAGCACACACAAGGAGCTGCACAAGACCTGGGTAGGAGAGATGAAGGCAGGACCTGTCTCGTGTCCACCAGCAAGTATGTCTCTTGTTGATGACGATGATGGAGCCTGCGCAGAGCAAATGGAGCAATAGGGGGTAAGCTGCAGGCATGCTGGAAAAGGAGCTGGCAAGGTGGCATCGCGGCCATCGTCATCCTTGGCAGGGCCAGGGGGAGGTGCAGGGAGCTCTGGGTGGAGCAGAGTCTGTGAGGAAGTGGGTGAGGTGGCTGCACTGAGCAGGGCTGGAGGGGGCTTCGGGAGCCTCAGCAGAGGAGGCTGGACCCCAGCTGAGGCTCAGCACCCTGCACTCCGCACCCTGTGGTGGGGAGGCAGGGGGGGAGGAGGGCACGGGGAAGGCACTGCCCGGCCAGATCCCCCGCAGTGGTCCTGCACCAGATAGAGCACAGGAGGGTGAGCTGGGGACCATGTCTGGGGCATCCTACAGCCTGCTCTGAGGTCCCTTCCCCACGAGAGGGGCTGCACCTCCTTGGTGCAACTGCAGGGCTGGGAGGCTGGTACAAACCCAGCACGCATGTGGACACTGTATTGCAGGTTGATCCTTTCCCCTGTCATTCACTGCCCTTGATGGAATTTTTTCCCCATCTGAGCATTTGGCGATGTCACAGGATGTGCCATTTGCACAGTCCTGGGTCATTACCAGGAGGCAGCCCGGCCCCAGCAGTGCTGCCATCCCTCTGTGCTCAGAGCTGGGGAGGTGCTCCTTTCTGGGATGCCTTTGGCGCAGGAGTACAGTGGGGTGACCCCCCCCCTTGGCTCTGGCAGACTCTGAGTGAAGATGTGGTGAGAGCAGCTTTGCCCTGACTCTGCAAAGGAGCTGGGGCATCAGGGGCTCTTGCCAGCTTTGCAATAAACTTACCGGCTGCCCTTTAGTCTCCCCGTGCCTCGGTTTCCCCATCTGCATGATGTAGGCATTGAGTTGTCCTGAGGGAAGGGGGCAGGCAGGGTGGTGGTACCTTTAGCTGCAGAGTCCTTGTACCAGGCAGAGCTGCAACATGCACATTTATGTGGCCAAGGAAGTGAATGCCGAGGAAGCGCAGGTGAGATAAGCAGGTCCGTTAGCTGCACAGAAATGCACATGGCAGAGTCCTCGTCACTCCAGAGCACGGGGCAAAGCCATCGCTGGAGCTGACACGTACTGGACTGGAGGAAGCCCTGAGGTGAGCCCCATGTGCAGTCAAAGGGCAGGAGAAAGCCCTGCAGCGAGACACGCAGAGCCCAGCCTGCACAGCTTATCAGAGGCAAGACCGAGAAGTGTTTTGATTGCAATGTGTAAGTGCCTTCACAGGGATAAAATCCCAGGTAGTAAAGGGCTCTTTAATCTAGCTGTGAAAGACAGACCAAGAACCAGCAGCTGGAAGCAGAAGCCACAGGAGTTATATACAGAAAGGAGGCACGTTGTTAATGGAGGCAGAGAGAGGGGATCGAGTGCCCAGGGGTGACGCAGACCAAGGCTGGGCACCCCCCTGGCAGAGGAGCTTCACTGAGCGTGGGGCAGGGGAGGGCAGAGGGGCTGGAGGGGGAGGACTGGATCCCTGCATAGGGGTGGTCAGACCGATGATGGCAGGGCAGTGTAGCCCTGTAACGAGGGTGGGGAAACTGAGGCAAGGAGGGACAGAGATCTAACACACAGGTATGTGGGTTTAGGAGGGCTGCATGTATGCACATGCATATCAAGTGTCTATGTATTTAGGTGTCACACTGCTGACACCCAGTGCCATTTGGGACACCCGGGGGTAGCCCACCTGGCTGCCATCTGTCACGTCAGAAGGGCACAGGTTGCCTGTAGATCCTGTGTCACATCTGCCTGCCCCGTGGAGATGTCTCAGGTCCCCCAGAGCTTCTTGAATTGCACAAGGCACCTCTGCTGCGTGGCTGAATTGCACCCCTCATTTGAAAACCTTGCTATTGGCAGCGTAATTACTCTGCATAAACACTCCCAGCACCAGTCAGATGAGCTACACCATGTTTCATGTACCTCTCCCCAGGCACTTCATTAGAACAGCCCAACACGAGGACTGCTCTGATCCGAAGCCCCCCTGGCAGGCTCCCTCTTGCCTCCAGAGAGCTGGTGCGATGCGGTGCATGCATCGCAAGTGTGGCCACTCCGCGTTAGAGCACAGGTGTTCAGGTGGTACATCTGATACTGAAGGATTAGTTCAGTCGTGTAATGAGGGGCTTAAGTACTCGGGTAGCCCTGTCCCTGGTGAGATAGGCAGGGGTCTGAGCCCTGCCGGGTCCCTGTGGGCCAGGTGGTGCTGTGAGACTGGGTTTGGTGGGGTGAAGGTCCAGATCCATTAATGCTTGAAGCACCTTTGTGTCAGCAGGGATTAGAGGGCAAAGGCATCCCTAGCCCTGATGTCAGATGTCCTGCCAGCATCCCGGGCAGCTCAGTGGCAGGCTGCTTTCCCTGATTAGTAGGACCAGGCTTGGAAATGTCCCCCAGAGCTGTTGGTCCATGTGAGGGCACCAGGCACCCCAAAACAGCCCCTTGTGCTGCTCAGCCAAGCCTCATGTCCCCACAGACCGGGTGACCTGGTTGCTCCTGTCCCCTCCAGTGCTGGAGCAATGCAGGGAAGTGAAGCAGATGGAACGTGTGCTCCCTGCCCTCATTAGACGCAGCCTTCACCCCAGCCACGGCTCCATCTCCTCTGAAGGCAACGTGCAAACGTTGGTGCTGAAGGGTGCAAATGAAGGTGCTGGCCTCTGCGAAGGGTGCGAGAGAGGCGAGCCCCGCTGGCTGTGCTTTAGGGCTCTTTTAGTTTTATGGGGCAGAGCCACATGTCAGTGCCGCTTCGGTTCCTGCCACTGGAGAACCCAGCTGATACAGAAGGGCTCATCTGAGTCGTGGGACTGTGCTGTCTGAGGAAGGCAAACGCTGGGAAGACTTTAACTTTCTCTACTAAGGGAAGATTTGTGTCCTTAGCAGCCAGAATGGAGCCTGGGAAGCAGCAGGAGCTGAACAAAAGGCTGTGCAGTGGAAAATGTGTGCTCGTAGATACCAATTCACACCTGTTAACTGCTGCGAGAGGCTGCTGGCAGCACCAGGAGTGCCATTTGAATGAACTTTGCACAAGCAGGTGTGCCATTTATCCATTGTCTGGAATCACCGAAATGCACGCATGACGTCTCTGCCCTGGCAGGATTCCCACAGAAGCGGCTGCGGCAAGTCTCAGCTGGCTGCGGAGGGGAGCTGGGAGATGCCCTCGGTGCTGGCACACCAGCCCAGGGAAGGGCTGCTGTGCCCAGGAATGGGAGCTGCTGGGTGGCTGTGCCTGCCAGAGGAGCGAGCTCCACGGCCAGCCCGGTGGAGAGAGCAGATGCTGCTCCTGTGCTGTCTTGCAGCAGAAAAATGGGGATGAACCTGTAAAAGCCCGGGTAATTCCTCAATTTACCCAGCTTGCAGCGGGCTGGGGAGGAATGGCAGGGTCACAAGCATTCAGGAGGCTTTCCAAAACTGTGTCAGGGCTCTGCATGTATCACCAGCTACGTCTCTGGCCAAGGAGCTGGGAAGCCACCTGCCAGCCTGCCTGGGAGGTTTGGGGACCCTGTTTGCTGGCAGGTCTCCACCTGCACAACCTATGGTGTTGACAAGCCCCACTGAGCACTGGGAGGGAGCCAGCATCTGGCCGCTGACCATCTCTCTCCTCCTTGGCTCCAGCAGCACAAAGGGCTGCAAATCGCCACTAAAAAATACTTAGTGCGTGCGCGCGTTCTCCCTGTCACCTCGTCGCTGCAGTACAGTCATAGGTTACTGCTCTGCAGAGCGTCTCGTGCCAAGCATGTGCCTGTCACACTGTGATGCCAAAGAGATGCCTGGTTTTGGCTGCCACCTCACAAGCCTCCTCTGGGAATCCTTGGCTCCTACCCCAGGAAAAAGCCCCTGTGACCAGGCTGGAAAACAACGCTTCCAGGCTTAATTTAACAGCCCCGCCAGGGACCTCTAAACCTACAGAGGGAAGACTTCACCCTAGGGGAAGATCTGGCAACCAGCAGTGAGTTACAACTGGGAAAGGTAACTTTTTCTCTAAAAGAAAGGGTATTTATTAGACGGGGAACTGAGAGGTGTTTGCAGTCAGAACAGCATGGTAGCAAAGCCCTGGCATGATCCTTCATGTCCAGCCTCCTCCAGGCAAGCCTGCCCCTGCCTTCTTCTCTCTCAGGTGGTTGCTTTGATCCCCTTGCTGGGGAGAGGTACCTGGGTCATTGCCAGGGGCTCCTGTCCAGCACATGTTGCTGCCATCCTCTCCAAAAAGGCACTGGGTCTCTCCCACTCCAGGCATGAGCCCACAATATAGCCCCAAGCTCAGGCACCCAGCTGGGTGGCATCTCCTGCAGCCACCCAACGTTAAGCCGTTGGTGCTTTGAGACCCCCACGGAGCAGCGCAGAACAGGAGCTTTGCTCTGCCCAGAGCTGGCAGTCCAGCACGCAGCTGGCACGGTGACAGCCCCAGCGGAGCGGGGACATGGCACCCCACCTTCCTCGGGACGGCCGGCGGAGGTGAGGAGCAGGATTGCAAGAGCAGGGGCAGAGCAAAGGAGCCCTGGCTGGAAGGAGCAGGGCCAGGGGAGGGTCTGGCTTGCAGGAGTCTCCTAACAACAACCATCTCTTGTGGCTTTTCCCCAAGGGCACTCCGGCGGCTCGGACCCGCTGGCTGGAGAAGGGCTGATGAGCTGCAGATTGCACCAGCTGCAGATGCAGCCTGTGGCGTTCAAGGACCAGGATGCGGGGAAGGGGGAACAGCATGCCCATGAGCCCTGCTCCCTCCTTCCCAAACCTGTCCTCAGCAGGGCTGGGGAGCCAAAGGGGACCACTGCCCCTTGCCAGAGCAGCATCTCCCTCCCCAGCCCTCTCTCCAGGAAAATTTCACCTAATGGCCCAGAAAGCACTGGGGAGACTGGGATTTGCAGGAACTGCTCACTGGCCTTCCTCCAGCCTCATCAGCATGACAATTGCTCTCTTGCCTGCTCTGGTTTAGATCCTACCCTTAGCATTTAACCACTCCCCATTAATTTCCGAATTGCCACACACATCGCGGAGTCATTTCTTCCCTGCACCGCTCTCAATGCGGCGGCCGGGCGCTTCCCAGGGAGGCCGGTGCCGGGGGTGCCGCGGGGCAGACCTGACTGCGGACCCCCGGTCCCGGGAGGGAGTATGGGAACAGGAGGAGAAGGGAACTGGGGACCCGCCACTTGGCTTTGTCCTGTGGCAGACACATGGAGCACATTAGCAGCCTTTCAGTGGAAGTTTGATCGATGGGGAAGGCTTTCTAACTGACTATCAAAGCACGCATGGTATGTGAGAAGCAGACACCAATTAGTGATGTCTTTTTAAAGGCTGCCTTGTTAAGAGGGGAATAAGGGGAAAGAATGAAATTGGCCAGAAAACATGGAGCTATTTAACCTTAATTAGAAGAAAGGTGTGGGCTTTGTGAAAAGGCCATTTCTAAAAGGGGTTTTTCTCCCTGGGCATAAAGAGATCCTGCCTACTTGTTAGAGACTTGTTAGAGTTTATAAGACTGGGCAGGAGGCTAACTTGTAGAAATGCCTTTTATGCCACTTGAATGTGTGGCTTGCTTATTATAGTCTGCCATCCTGCCAGGGTGGCTGGTGGAGAGGAGAAAGCAGCACTGCCAACTGGCTATAAATTTCATGAACATCATAAATGTAAGTGCTTTCTGGAGAGCTGTACAGATTGCACATAAAAGTCCCCCTTCTGTCCCTGTAAACTAAAAAGAGGGCTTTTTTGGCAAATTAAAAATTGTAGAGTGTCTTCCATGCTGAGCTAGGAAGCAGCCAGGCTACAAATCCACAGCTACAAAGTCGCAGCCGCACAGGGAGGTCTCCCGCACACGCTGGCATCGCCGCTCCCCGGCAGCGCCGTCACTCGAGGGAGAGCAGGACCGAAAGCCGAGGGGGGCTGGAGCCAGCTCGGGGGACCTCAGCACCAGGACCTGGGGGGAGGCTACGTCTGCCCCCGCTGCAAGGGCTCCCAGAGGGTGGTGGACCGTGCCACCTCGGTGCCTGTGCTGCTGTGTCGCTAGGTTGCACGCGGCTGCGGAGGCAAGAGAGAGATTTTTCTAAGAGCTGTGGATTGAGCATTGCTCCTGCCTCTTCCCCAGTCTTCCCTGTGACCTCGGGGAGCCACAGCACCTTTGGGGCTCGGTGTCCTGGCCCTTGGCTGGTCTGGAGCCGGCAATGCCCGGACACGAGACGTGTTGCACGCGGGGCTCGAGCGCACCAGCCCCTCCAGCAGCTCAGGGGCTGCGTGGCACCGAATCAAGGAGTGCCCTTTGAGATGGGAACACGTGCTCTTCCCCCTGCTGTGGACCCTGACACTGGACGTGGTAAATAGGCACAGAAAGAGGCATTTTCTCCGTCAGCTAAACAAGACGGTGCTTTATCCCCGCCGCTGCTCCGCTGCGCACTGCTGGGCTGTGCAGCCCTGCCAGGAACATTCCCAGCCTGCTCCCGCCGCCGTCCTGCGCAGCCGTTAAAGACACAGAGCTTTGCCCCTCGCGGGGCTGCTGCGGGCGTCAAGGATCCGTGTTCGGATGGCGCCTGCTGTCTGCATATCCAAGTGAGTTCAAGTTCTCACTGCACGTATCAGAGGGGTTTTTTTCTTGCTGCTTAATAAGGACCATAAATATCATCTAATGACTGCATAGAGCAGGCATTTAAAGCAGTCAGGACGCACACACGCACACAGAGTGTGCCCCCCACCAGCCACCTGAGTCCTGGGGGCAACATGTTCCTACACAGAGAGCAGGAGAAAGAGCTTCCAGCCCAGGCTAATGGCCATATCCAGGCTAGCAGCTCCCCGTGCCGTGGAGGGGGGTATTAAACCTCTTTGGTCTTCTTCACCGGTGACAGCCATGCCTGCAAAGCTGCAATGCCTCAAGTGCTTGCTCAGGGTAAGAACTGCTTTTGTGGGGCACGGCCAAGCGGGGCTGGCCAGGCGTGCCCCGTGCAGGCACGGAGCGATGGAGCCCTGCCGTCACCTGGCTCCAGTGAGACCAGCTGTGCCAGGCTGAGGTTCCTTTTTAGGCTGCTGCCTGTGCACCGTCAGCATCTGCTGGGATGCCCAGCTGGGCCTCGGCTCTGCTTGGGTGCAGTGGATGGGGAGCGCAGCCACGGGGCCTGTGCCAATGAGCCCCATCGGCTGGGTTGCCCAGCCTGCAAGGTGGGGGATGCCACATGCTTGACACCAGCATGAGCACCAGGCTCACCACCTCCAGGAGGTCTCTGTGGAACGCTGTGCCCTCCCTGGCTCCCAGCAGCCCCCAGGCTCCCTATTCCCCAACAGGGCGCTAAGGGACTTGCTTATCTTTTGTCCCAGGTTTCCTGGGGTTGTAGAGAAGAGCTTTGGAAAATGCACTACATGCACACGGGCAGTGTTAGCCCCGGGAGCAGGCCTGGGCTCTGTGGTTCTTAAGGTGGGAGGGATGTGGTGCCATTAAATCAAATTGCCCTGGGAATCACCTTGCTAAAACAGACCCATTTTCAGCTAGTTGTTCGTGATCCTCTCTTGCCAGTGCTGGGCCCCTGCAGGATTATGCAGGGATATTTCTGTCCCACCAGGCAGCTTCAGCCTTCACTCCTACGGGCTGTCCCCATGCAAACATCAGCCCCTGCCTGGAGGCTTGCAGGCAAGGGTGCAGTTTTTCTCTGCAGGAGACCGCAGCGTGCACAGCTCCCAGACGCTCTGCAGCTTCACTCCCGATGTGCTGGCATTGCTCTTGCTCCTTCCCTCAGCCATGAAACGGGTCCTGCCATTGCACCTCCTCCAGGATCTCCCTGAACCGAAAGGAGGGGTGTGGGTGCCAAGCCCTGGTAGCTCCTTTCCCTTTCTGCAGCGTGCACGAGCCCGAGATCCCAGGACTGGCAGGGGATTGTGGCTTCAGCTAAAGACCAGGGCTCACCGAGGCCGCCTGCTCCAACATGAAAACATGGCAGTGTGCGAAGGAAGCACCCTCATGCTCCGATCCAGGGGACATGCATGTTTCTTGGGGCTGAGCACTGATTCCCTTGCAGCCACTCAGTTTCCCAGTAGCGAGCGGCACGTCACACTTGGGATCCTTCAGGCATTGCGCTGTGGATCTGGGCAGCCCCCCTCTGTGCCTGGCTCGGGTGCTTCCCCAGCGCAGGACTGGCATTTCCACCGTGCGCTGTGGTCCCAGCTGTGCAGAAGAGACTGTTTCTGCGGGGAGAACAACCTGCGATGTCGCGTGATCCCGTGCACAGGCACGCGGCCACCGACACCGCTAGAGCACGGCTTCGGCCTGAGCCAACCGGCTCTCAGGCACAGAGGAGACGCAGTGTGGGCATGGAGTCACAGACCACTGGAGGCCATTCCTGGGTGCAGGGTTGGTCTCAGCATCCCGCTTTGGAGGCTAAGGGGATTCCCTGGACATAGTGGGGACCTGTGTTATGCTTTCTCTGGCCTCAACACCTGCAGCAACACCCCTGGGCACGCTGCAGTTGCCATGTAGACACAGTCAAGAGGGTGAGCCCTGCATTCGTCGCTGAAGCGCGAGGCTGGGCTTGCCAAACTGGGGCCGTGCCAGGATGTGCCGGAGGTGAG
The DNA here is from genome assembly GCF_963921805.1 of Phalacrocorax carbo. Lineage (NCBI taxonomy): Eukaryota > Metazoa > Chordata > Aves > Suliformes > Phalacrocoracidae > Phalacrocorax > Phalacrocorax carbo. The sequence continues at coordinate 7,483,674 of NC_087534.1, read as the reverse complement.
CAGCGGCGTACCTGCACGCCGTGCCCTGTACACCCCCCTGCAGTGGCACCTCCTCCCCAGCCCCACTTTTGGCAGCTCAGTGCCACCGTTACCACCTCTGTGCTGATGCTCCGAGATGCCGCAGACCTTATCCCTCCCCAGCGCTCCCCCGTTTAACCCAGGGCTGTGTGTGTCCCCGGGGGACGAGTGGGTGGCAGCAGCAGAGGAGGGCAAACAGTCCGGTGCCAGCCGCACCCAGCTGCGGGGACGGGAGAGGGTGAGGTTCCTCCAGCCTGTCTGGAAGGCAATCCTCCCCCAGCAAGGCTGCAGAGACCTGTCAAGGTTTAAGGGAATAAAAACAGCGCTCATGAAGGGGTTGCAATAGCCCAGCGTAATGTGTGGGCAGCTGACTGTGACCACGGCTTAGGACGGGGCTGTCACCAGCTGGGCTCATGTCAGCCTGTTCCCAGCACAGGAACATGCTTTAGAGCACCCCCGGGGGAGCACGGGTGTCCGTGCAGGGCTGAGGATATGCTGAAACCACAGCTGAAGCCCTGTGCAGTTTTCCTGGGCTGCACCTCGCGGGCTTTGTACACCCGCAGTGCTGCCGGGCTCAGGCAGCGGGCTTTCTTTAACCCACTCTGTGGATGTCTGTGACCCCCTGCAAAACCTTGCCATGTGGAGATAGGCTTGGATAAAGCGTGACCTGTCCTCAGATGACTGAAGCTAAACTAAAATAACCCCAGCCCAAGCCAAGTTGAACTGCCAGGACAGCCTTTTGCATCAGTTCCCTAAATTAGAATAATACTGAAGTGAAGCTGGCATGGGGACAAGCCTGGCACTATGAGGGAGGCAGGAAGGACACCAGCAAATTCCCAGGCCCCTTTCACAGCAGTGGGTTGGGCTCTCTCCAGGGTGAAGAGGCTCCAGGTCTCTGGGGCCAGGGGCCACATGTCAGGGCTGTGGCAAGGCTGTTGGCCCCGCCGCCCGGCTCAGCATCCCCCAGCCCCTCGCCCAGGGGTGCTGCGCCTGCCCACCCAAGTGCACAGCCCGAGGGCAGCTGCCTGCCCTGGAGCCGGCTGCCTCTTGCAGGCAGAGAGGGCACGAGCGCTGGCAGAAGTGGCTCTTGGGAGCGCTGCAGCTGCTCTCCTGCAGGATGCTGGCTCTTTTTTCCCCACTTTGAGCAGGGAATGAGTGCTGAAGCCTGGTATGCATGGGGTGGGGTTGCACCGAGTCCTCCATCACCGCAGGTGTCTTTGGGGACGAGATCCTCCCCCAAACACCCCACCGACCCCTGCAATATGTACGGGGGAGCGCTGCAGAAAGGGGATGGTCCTGCTGCATGCAGTGAGGGGCTGGAGCAGAAGGCAAAGGCTCCCATCTCAGCTCTGCCCTGCGTGGAACCCAAGTGGGGGGTCTGGCCTGGGGACAATTTATGTCTCTAGTGGTGCTTTAAGCCAGCAAAGGGCATGTGGCGACAGCTCTTCACATGGTCTGAGAGAGTGGGGAGGTGCTGTCTTGTGTCAGGATCTGTGGGATTTGGAGCCAAGCAGGGATGTCTACCCAGATAAGAGGGGCAAACCTCACCCCAACGTGAAGGGGATGCTCCAGGCAGGGAGCACCCCTCAGCACCTCAGCTTTGCTTCAGGCCTCTGACTTGCAGCCTCCGGGCTTGGCAGAGGAGTTCTGGGAGAAATGAAGTTTGGCCTGTGGTTTGAGGAGCTCTGAGAGGGCCTGTGGTGTCTGTTTCCAGGGCAAGGGAGAGGGATGTGGGTGTACCAGGAGGTGAAAGACAGCTTGATTTCCCCCTCTCCTTTGACATGTCGGGGGGGCTGCCTGGAGCCCCGCTTTGGCCCAGGAAAGGCTGGATGGTGGCTGTCACCCTCTGTGCACTCTCTGCAATTGCGCAGGGTGCTTGGGATGGTGCGGACCCTTTGCACGCACCCCAGCAGGAGGAGCAGTGTCCAGCAGACCTGTGCCCCAAAGGCAGGGCCACGGGCACAGCAAGGCAGCAGGGCTGCACGACAGCACAAACCAAAAGTGCTTAGAAGGGCTCTGCCATGGCTGGAGCCGTGCAGCCTGCTCTGCTGCTTGGTCTGGCAGGGAGGAGGCAGAGGGTGGGTGGAGGCAGGAGCAGGCAGAGATGTGTAGGGGTAAATCCCTGCTATAGTCATGCCAGTGCAATGCACTGGGTGGGAGCGGAGCAGAGCCAGGCCCTCACACAGGTTTGGGGGTGCCCTCCAATTGCCAAGAGCCCCCCAATTGCCCTGGAGAGTGTCATGCTGGTGATGCCACCAAGCACAGCCAGGTAAGATGTCTTGAAAAGCTTCATCTAGACAGCAGCCAGCCACACAGGTCAGTAGCAAATGAGTACTGGGTTTGGGCTCCGGGAGCAGCAGAGGGTCTGCAGCTGGCCGACCGTGGGGCCCTGCCACCCTGGGGTGGCACCGCAGGGGCCCCCCAGCTCTCCCAGTGACGAGAGCCAGCTGCAGAGTGCCAGTCCCCTCCCTGGAAAACTGCCCTGGCTTTGAAGCACAGTTCAGTCCAAGTGAGGACAAATGCAAAATGTGAGGATTTTGGCAGGAAAAGATTTCCGGGGAAATTCCAGCCCGGCAGAATGGAGACCTCGGCACACACAGGAAGGGGGGTGGGGCTGGGTCCCTGGAGGCAGGGACCAGGCAGTATCGCTGTGATCTTCCCTCCCTGGAGAAAAAAAGAAATCAGCAGGCAGTTCTCCCCACAGAAACGTTTCAGTGTTGGAAGAGAAGCCAACAAGCCATCGTCACCCCCGGCAGCAGGCGCTGCCATCCCGGATGCCGTGTGCAGGGCAGATGGAGCGGCTCGGGGGGGACCTGCCACTCAGCCACCAGTGACACCAACCCCTGTCAGCAGGGCAGTGCCAGCTGATGACAAGCAAATTGCTGGCTGCTTTAGGGGCGTAGCTGTTTTTCTGGAATTGCGTTAGGGAAATTGGATGCCTGGCATAACAGGGTGCAAGATTTCCCCTGCAATCCTTGCAGAAATCTATGGGCATCCTATGGGTGGGTTCAGAGGATGTGTAGAACTGAAGTTCAAATCAAGTGTCCTTCAAGGCTGTTATTTAAAATTATTTTACTGTGTATGTGCAGCTTGAAAAAAAACCCAGAGGAACCCTTAAGCTCCTGATTAATGCCTCCTCTGGTGGCATATTGAAGTCACACTGGGCTACACCGTGCTTTGGAGAAGCTGCCCAGCACCTCTTCCACAGCACTCGGACCTGCAGAAACCCAGCTGTCCCTCCACGGGCTCATCCATCACCCATCACCCCACTAGGAGGAGCAGCCCCACTTTGCCTCCAGCCTTGGGGCCCCCAAAAGAGGCCCAACCCCACCCAGGAGGGTGAGGGAGGCCCCCCAGCTCCCAGCCAGGCTGGTCAGCAATGCGCTGCAAGGTGTGCGCTGTGCAGTGTGACCATGGGCCGCCACATCAAGGGCAGGGTGAGCAGCAGGGTCAGGCCAGCACCGTGGCCCCCAGGCAGCTCGCTGGGAGCGCTGGGTCCTGGCTCTTGGAGGCTCTGATGAGCATCCCGGCATGCTGGCTCCTTTTCTGCCTGTGTAGACCCTTCCATCTGTCTGGCTGACAGCTCCCGGGTCCTGCACTCCCTCTCCCCTCGCGCTGATGGAGGCGGTTGCCCCCATCATGTTCGCTGGGATTTCTGTACCCGCTGCTGGGTTGCTCTGAGCTGATTCAGTAAAGCAATCTGTGGACAGGACGGTGGCTGATGTCTCTGCACTCAGCTGCCCGGGGCAAATCTGTCCTACTCAGGGGAGGGTGAAGGATGGGCAAGAGTGTGTCAGACTGAGGGGTTTCTCTGCCCCAGGTCAGTGTTGCTGGGTCAGGTGCAGTGAGGCACCACCCCTGTCTTGCTGGGAGGGAGGGGAAGGGGACAGAGGGTCCTGCAACCTCGCCAAGGCCCAGCCTTCCCCAGCCTTAGCTACCGGAGGCAGGAGGTGGGTGAATATTTTTCATGATGCTTAAAACTCCCAGGAAAAAACCTGAAAATGTGGCAGAAAGGTCAGAATCCAACAAGGCTTTTGAAGGATGTGTCCTTTAAAAGACGCACCAGGCTATGCGAGCGCTGCCTTCCCATGGCCTCAGCACCTGCACTGGGAACCACTGACGCTGGGGGAGATGCTGGTAGCTGCTGTTCCAGTCTTCTTTGTGATCTGGAGATGCTCTGGCAGCTGCTGTGGGGCAAATAACTGCAGGGGGGTGCACAAAGGGCCGGCCGAGAACACGGGCCGGGCATGGCTGACATGAGTCACCGTCCCCGCGAACAGCTGCTGCCTGTTGGGTCAACGTTACACATGGGTGGTGAACCAGCGGCAGGCTGAGCCCGGCGTGGCACCTGTGACGGGATGGATGAAGGCTCCACGGGGCAGAGGCACTTGCACGGAGAAGCAGGGGAGCTACTTGGAGAGGGTAAAAGCAGTGGTGTGAGACAGCCCTGTGAGTGCTCACGGGACAGGACCGAGCCGTACGGGGCAGAGAGGCTCCAGGGCTGAAGGTGTGTCCCGGCGTGTGAGGAGGTCCTGCACAAACCCTGCAGATCCCAAAGGTTTCTGCTTTAGGCACCAGCGTCACTCTGCTCCAGCGGCATGGCTGAGCCAGCCTCGTCCTTGGGGGGCGAGATCAGTGTGGCCATAGCATCAGCAAAGCTCTGGCACGCTGCAGCTGGCTGACCCCGGCCCCGGGCAGCCTTGCAATGCTCCCTGGTGGTGTTAGCTTTGATTTGCTCCACCCCAGAAGCGACTGCGTTCCCAAGATGAAGCAAAAGGCGTGTGCTTTGCAAAGCAGGAGGGATCCATCCTCCCACTGCAAGCACCACTGAAATGCAGGCTCCCAGCAGCACTGGACCCTCCGTGGGCCTGCCGAGCGCCAGGCTGTGCATCTGCTGAACCTGCGGCCTCGCCGGGCACCGTACCAGGCAGCTTGTGTCACCTGCCTCTCCTCGGGGATGGGTGGGAAGGTGGGAGCCACGGTGGCCCTTGATTTCCCATCTGGACCTGTGAGCTAAGAGGATCGGATGGTCTGTACCTCAGAGCTCTCTCCAACTTGGCTATTTCTTTGTGCCTTAAACAGCAATTAAGAATAAAAGTGGAGCTGCCTTTGCCTGCGAAAGGCTCTGTCTGACTCCTGTCTCCTTACTGCAGTGCTGCTCTGATTTCCATCTCATGCATATCTTATTTAACATTCTGGATACTGTTTTGAGTGCCCCAATATTTTAAAATAAATTGCTGCATGTAAAAGACTTAATGTCACATTCTGTTATTCTGACTGTTAAAAGAAAAGTGAAATCTTCAATGGGGCTAGTGGAGCAGAAGCAATCACACAGAGGGAGGTCCTATTAATGTGTATTACGTTTCATTATTCCAGCACTGCATGTCAACTAGCTTCTCATCAGAACTCACGCAACAGATCACAGTATTAACTCCTTGCAACCAAACGGGGGGCAGGCTTTTTAAACTCTTTCTGTGCTCCTCGCTTCCCCGGCGTCGTCTCTCTGATGCCGTTCCCATGTCCTCAGCGCACACACGCACGCTCCTGCGCACGCTCCTCGGCACTGCAGCCCAGCCCGGCCCCCCGCAGCCTTCCTCCCCGCTGAGGAGGAGCGCAGGGTGGGAGCGGGCTGCACGCCCCAGCAGAGAAGAGGGGGGCAGCCACGGAGACGGGAGAGGGAAGGCGATGATTGAGAGGGATGTGTGCAGGGAAAACAACAGGGAGAGGGTATGAGAGATGATGAGGAGAGGGTTGAGACACAAGAGAAGAGGGTCCCCTGTGCCGCCAGTGGATGCTGCCTTCTCCCAGCTCCCCAGGTGCATGAGATATCCCATCAGGGCAGTCACCCCGGTGGCTTCCTACCCCTGAAGGTCTCTCCAACCCTGGGTAGTTTGGTCTCTCCAGCCCCTGTCTGTTCTCCTTCCCATTCTCCTGCCGGAAAATGCTCCCTGGACAGATCTGCAAAGCACCCACTGGCTTCAGGGGTGCGATACGTGCTGCGGGAGACGCACCCTCATGGGGAAGGGAATGTGGGGAAGAGGAGGCAGACTGCAGTCTTGGGTCAGACACACAGACCGTGGGTGAAGGGGAGGTGGAGGGAGCCACCGGATAGCTGAGGGGATGAAAGGAGGCTACAAGGAAGGAGCCTGCCCTAAATTACAGGCAGCCCCAGCAGGGTTTTAAGCTTCATGTTTCCCCGTTCTCTGTGATGAAGAGACTCCAGGTCCTTTGTGGTCCATAAGGAAATGGGCAGCTCAGTGCTGCCATGCCCGGCCTATGCTGAAGTGCAGGAGAAATGGCTGAAGGTCCAGCTCTTGTTACCAGCCTGGGTCCGCTGTGCATGGGCACGTGTGGACCCGTGCTGCTGAGGGGTCGCTCTGGCCAGGGAGGGAGAGGCTCTCTGGAGAAGGTGGGCTGAAAAATGCAACATCCAAAATCCCTGCTACAGCCCACTGGGGATGGAGAAGGCTCAGGGCAGGCATTGTCAAACACCAGTTTGCTGGGCATGAAGCCCCAGGAAGGCATTGCAGAGGGACCAGAGCAGCATTTCCCTGCTTCCACTACGGGGCCTGGCCAGCCCCAGTATGATATTGGGAATCACTGAGGTCCTGGCAGAGCCTCTGGGCACCAGCCTGCAACAGTTGCTTCCCCACCCTTCTGCCCATGAGAGGAATAAATGTGAAAGGTTTGCCTCTAATCCCCCTTTTCCCAGGGCACCCCTCCTTTGCCTTCCACACCCCACCAGGACACAGCTCTCTGGGCGTGGGGTTAGGCATCCAACACCGCTGGGCACCCCCAAGCTGGGAAGAGGCAGCGGGTTTGTGGAGGGGGTGCTGGGCAGGACCTCATCCAGCTGAGCATGCAGGGGACATGGGACAAACGTCTCTGTCTCCACTTACTCGCTTGTGTTAAGCCTGGGAAACCCCAGCTGTGCCTGAGCCCAAGAGTCCCTGAACAGTCTGGGCAGGGGAGCCTTGCCAAGTACCCCTACTTTGCAACAGATTGCAAAGCATGTGTATTTAAATCACAGAGTGCAGAAACATCCTTACAACCTGTTTGGGGAGTGAAAAGCCACCGCAGGCTGGGACATGGCTTAGTGAGGTGCCACACTGCTGTCGTAAGGAGCACGGGGTGGTCAGGGGTGACGTGGGACCTGGGCCACGGCTGATGGCGTGTGTGCCCCAGTCCTGGAGATCCTGCTGCTGTTGGGAAGCACACGGGAATTGGCAGGAATGGCTGTAACAACCGTAGGGGAAAGGGATTTTAGGGCAGTAGGGGTGAAGGCCATGCGGGACGGAGCAGGGAGGGCACACAAGGATGCTTCAGGCCTGGAATTATCCATCTGTGTCCTTGGGACATGAGGGGATTGGAAAGTATCAGGGGATGGTGCTAAAGCCCTGAGCCTCCACTCTGACTCCCCTCTGCTCTCTGCGGGCTTGGTCCCATAGGAGCAACAGGCGCTGGTACGGGAGTGTTACACCCACAACAGGCACTGGAAACACACGAAACACACACAGGGGTGCGGCCAGATGCGTATGTACGTGCTCTCAATCTCACTGTCCAACACCCATCCAGCACAGGCAATGCGGGATCTGCTCTCTGCATCCTGGGGCTGGGTGGGAGCACGTTGCCTGCGCTGCCTTCCCTCCCCAGGGGTGACATACCTGCTCGGGACCGGCACCCCGGGGCTGGCCCCCTCTCCGGTACCAGCTCTGAATTCTGCTGTCCCTCTCAGCATCCTTCCAGTGCCAAGCCGGCGGTGCAACGCCAGATCAGCTGGTGCGAGCCCATCTCCAGGCTCGCGGCTCCCTTCAGCAGGGAGCAGTGGAGTGGCAATTCTGTGGCCGTGGCTTGGGGAAGGGGATGCTCGGAAGCCCAGGCAGGGAGAATGAGTCAGGCTGCTGGCGCTGCTCATGGCGTTGCAGAGGATTTCTTATCGGGAAAATGAAAAACCTGAAAAAAATAATGTATTTTGTAGCAATTAAAGCTGGGTGCTTTTTATTTCCATTTTCTCGAGGTTTGTTTTGTTTTCTGCCCCAGCTTTTCACATCCCCTGTTCCTGTATTTGCTCCTCCTTTTTTTTTTTTCCCTTTTGTGGTTTTGAGGCTTTTCTACAACAGCAATTAAGGTTTAGGTTAGGAATTTCATGGGTGGTGGGAAAAAAAAGCTTATTTTCCAGTTCAGTCATTTCAGGTTAAATACCTGATGCTCACAAACCTCCACCCCACCTCAGACCAGGGACTTCACCAATGCTGAAGCAGGAGAACAACGCACATCTACTGGGTGTTGAGAGGTGCTGCTGTCGGTGAGGGCTGTGGCTACAGAAACTTGTTGGGATGGCACCCCTGCACCCCAAGAGTGCCCCAAAACCACCTGACACCTCCTGAGCTGCTTCCAGTCCAGCGTGGGTCCCTCTGGGCTCGGGTCCGTGGCGGGGGGAGCGGACAGCAGGCATCACGTGCGCTAGCGCTCCCCACACCTGCCCCCCCTTCACTTCTTCCAGTATTTCAAAGAATGTATTACAAAAAGAGACAAGAAATCTACCCAAAGCTTGTTTATTCTTCCCCCCCCTTCTTTCTGTCCCTCCCCAAGTGCTGCGGCCGGTGGTCCTGCTGCCCTGAGTCTGTCCCCCTCACCACTCCCAGCATCCCCACCCTGGCCCTCACGTCCACACCGCAGAGAACCTGCAGCAAGGTCAGGGTCTGGGGAGCGGGGGGAGCTGAAGCCAAGCCCAACAAACACACGCAGCAAGATGTTTCCGCAGGCGAGGGATGGGCTGAGGCTTCAGGAGCAAAGCAAGGCAAAGTGTGCTGCTCAGCGGCAGGGAGGAGGAGGGAGGGATTCCTTGCTCTGCCCTTATTGGAGCTACAAAATGCAGCGCCAGAGACACTTATCCTTCATCTTCACCTCCTCCTGACTGCCTGGGCCCAGGAACGTGCAGCACTTCAGAGCCACCAGCACCAGCCTGGAGCCTATACCCGAGGAGGGCAAATGCCACATCCTTTGCTCCTTCCAGTGGCTCTTCCCAGTGGGCTGAGCCCTATCCTGGCATGAGAGATGAGCACAGAGAGCCTGTGAGATGAACCACATCGTGGTGATGTTCCATTTTTAGAGCTATGACCCCCCATAAGGCAGGGGGAAGGTACCCTGCCCCCAGGGGCTCCTTGCTCTGCCCTGGCTTCGCGGCACTGCTATCACCAGGCTTGTCCGGTTTGTCTGCACCGAGACCCTGTCTGGTCCTTCTCATTCAATCTGGTTTGCCCAACACCAGCTGGCAAATGTGACGGCCAGTCTGATCTGGAGTGGTCTCAACCCATGCATGACATGGCACTACAGCTTTGGTTAAGTTAGGAGTTAGCTTGGCTGAGGTTTTGCTACCTGAACCTCTACGAACCCTATCCAGAGCCTGGATGTGGATGCTGGGAGAGACTCGAATCTCATATTATCCAGATTATTGTGCACTGAGCTGTAATAGTAGCAGTAGTAGTCCTTGGTCAAGCACATCATGGGACAGATAGGTCTGGAGATGTCTGGAGCAGGCTGCACACCCTCATGCAAGGCTGGCCTGGACAGCCCGTGTCTCTGCTGACACCGAAGCTAAGTGGGACCGTCCCCGGCCAGGCTGCCTCCCTCCGAGCCAGCCCTGTGGTGTACCTGACCCAGGATGCCCTCCGTCTCTGTGGCCATCTCCAGCTCAGGCCCCAGAGACCCCTGGCTCCTTCTTTTGTTCCTCGGGGCCGGCCTCGCCATGGCTGCCTCCTGTTGCTGAGCGGTACAGGAGGCTGCGAGGTGACCCCTGACATTAACCTAATTGTTCCCCCTCTTTGATTAGATGCACCACAAAGCTGGTAAATGGATCAAATTAAATTTGAGTGGCGGCAGCACAGCTTTGGAACGCTGATTAGATTTGAAAATACCACATTTAAATATCTTAGCATTTTGTGGGGATTAGGAGAGAGAGGGGGAGTGCGAGCAGTGGGGGAAGCGGAGGAGGGGGCGGTGGGGGAGAGGCAGTGCCAGCACCCCCCCCCCACACCTCTGCGCTGGGATGCCCAGCTGGGACCTCCCACCTGCCCCGGGCATTGGCACCGGCTCTCCGGCTTGGCCTGTGGGGAGGGTCACTTCCCAGCTCCCACATCAGATCAGGCACGTTGCTCCAGGTTCATCTGAGGTTTAGCATTGCTGGATGTGATGGGTTCAATCTCCCACCTCCCGCCACACCACCGTCCCCCCCATCCCCACCCGCCTGCTCTTAAATGTCATCTGGCGTCGCTGAGATTTATGCTGCACAATGAACTGCGAACAGCAACACGAGTCCATAAATGGGAAAGAAAACTGGAGCCTGGACAAGGAGACTGGTCCTGGGTCTGGATGCTGACCATGACAGGGCTGGCTCCTGGGCATGGAGCCCTCCCTCCTGTGTCACCGCGGGTCCAGCCAGGGAACAGCCCCCAGCATCTGTCAGTCACAGACCCTGATGCACTGGGACCACAAAACCCCCATCCTTGCCCCTCTCCAACCAGCCCAGCTCTGCAGCGCTGTGGGGGAATGCCCAGGGCTGGACGACCTGTCCCAGTGAGTGCTGGAAGTGCTGGGGCCAGGCTGTGGAGCAGCTGATCCTGGGCAGGCTGCATCCCCCCAGGACCTCCCTCCCAGGGCATGCAGGAGGCCGCCTCTGAAAGCACATGGGGGAAATATTGCAGTGATATATATCTTGTGTGCACGTGTGTGTGTCTGGAGGGAGGGAGGGCTAGATGCTGCTCAGAGGGCAGGTGAATGATGGAGGAAAATGTCTGTGGCTAATTGCTCCATGGAAGATGCCAGGTGTCGCAGGGGCTGTTGCTGACAGGGGATTTTGGCCTGCTCTGGTTCCGAGGGATTGCACTGATGCTGGGAGCATGCGGAGAAAGAGAAGTGAGCTCGGCTCCTGCCAGGCCCCGCTGGGGAGAGGGAGACACGGATCTCCCGTGGGGCTCTGGCGTGGTGGTGCTTGCTGGCACTTGTCAGATGGAGCGCTCTGCCAAAAGGAGGTGTTGGCCAGCCCCCTGCCCCCTGCCCGTGCCACGGCACCGCGCCGCAGTGTGATGGGTCGGAGAACGGCAAGGCTCCATCAGAGCTCGAAAACCTCTGCTTGGAGTGGCAGCTGCTGGGCAGCCCATGCAGTTTCTGTCCATGCCCAGAACCGTGGCCTGCAGCGACCCAGCGAGCGTCTATGGAGGTGCAAAGCCAGGCGTGTGCGCGTGCACATGCGTGCACCTGAATGCTCCCCATGCCACGTGCATGTGAGAGCGCGTGCAAAGGGGTGCACAAGCCAGGGTGTGCCTGCGTGCCTCTGTGCCAGCGCGTGCCCCTGCCTCTTTGTGCTTGCTTGTGTGTGCAGCAGCCCTGGGCACACTCGGGGTGAGCGGTGCGTGTGCGTGGGAGCGCCGTGACGAGCGGGGCTGGGGCGGCATCACCAAAACACACGCACATCCTTCCAGAGTGCGCAGGAGGCAGGCCAGCACTCTGCTAAGCAGAAACATCTGGGGCACATCTGGCTCCCATCAGAGGGACTCCGAAATATCTTTAGAAGAGCAAGAGAAAGAAAAGAGAGAGTAAAACTCCTGCTGGGGCATTCCTGTGCATCCCAGTACCTCGTGCTGAGTCCAGCCGCTACCTGAGGCCAAGTCCCCGCTCGCCTCCTTCCAGCCGTCCTCCAGCCAGAAGAGTTCCAGGAAAGGGAGACGCGAGATTCAAAAGGAAAACCGGCATGGTGGGGTAAGGGGGAGGAAGGGAGGAGCAGCGAGGGTTTGCAAGGACCTCTGTGCTTCCAGCTCCCCTGCAGCAGGCAGAGCCGGAGCTGCTGGGAGCAGCTGGGAGTGCTGGGAGCAGGAGATCAGTGAGGGGGCTGGGAGCTTGCTTTGCAAACCTGTCCTGCGGAGGAATGACAGCACAAGCCAGCTCTGCCAGGCAGCAGAGCCTAGCCACCGAGGTGGTCAAAAAGGGATGTGGGGTGCTGTTCTGTCCTTTCACTGACCAGCCTCCAGATGTCCGTCTGCCACCAGATCTCTCAGGTGACCTTGGTACATCTCTGAGCATCCTCTTCCTCTCGGAAAGCGCTTGGACACCAGAGCTGGGGAGGACCCCAGGAGCGAGAAGGGCTTTATGGTAATAGCAACAAGATGTATATGATTCAGCTGACAGCAATAAATCTGAGCCTGGAGAGGACAGTTAAATAGGGAATGTCCCACTGGAAATTTTGACATTTCAACGCTATTTCCATTCTGAGAAAATAATAGATGTTAAAAAGTGCAGAGTCCCAACACCTCCGTGAGGTGTGAATGCAGAGGTGGGATTGAAGGACACGACTTCATCTAAGCAAAATGCTTTTGTCTTCCTGAGCAGAAACACCTACATCAACATGGGGTGTTTTGAGTTCATCGCAGTCTGCAGTGGAAGCCACAAGCTCTTCCTCCCATCCTAGAGGGCAATGATGTGTCCAGACAGGCTGGGGGATGCTGGGCAGTTGAGAACCCACTTCCCGGTCCCTCACAAATCCTTGCCCCGGGTTGAAGGCTCTGGCTCCCACATCCCAAGGTGCTGAGTCCCTGGGGACACTGTATTTGCAGGCACTAAAGACTGGGCAAGGCAAATGGAAGATGTATGGGGCTTGTGTAATGTTTGCAGCCTTGATGCTGGCAGATCTGAGACTATCCAGGCACTGAAGGGCTGAGCTGTGTGGTTTCACTGCTGGGTGAGACACACAACCTACAGCGAGCTGTAGGTGCTCCTCACCCATCTCCAACCCTCTGCAGACCTCCCCTGGCTGAGCCAGGACATCTTTCAGGGAAATGGATGGACAGACCTGGCCTTCATAGTCTCCGCCAGCCTCCTGCAGCACCGCTCCTCCTCTGCCCCAGGCTCCCAGCGGCTCCCAGGCCATCACTGTCGGACACCCAGGGAGCCCACGCTTGCCTTGGGGCTCTCCCATGGCAGGGCTCAGGTAGCAGCGTGGGGACAGTTTTCAGGGGAGGGAGGGATTTGGGACACATCTGTTGGTGTGTGAGCATGTGCTGGGGTTCGAGCCTGGGGCTCTGCGCGCATCAGGCAGCCAGCCTGCCCGTCGCTGCCTGTGCAGGCAGAGCCGTCTTGCTCCGCGGCGATTTGCTCACGTGTGGGTGGGTGCAGAGGTCTGGGTGTGTGCATGGGTGTGCGGTACACACAGTGCCTGCACGCCCTTGTCTGCCCCCTGACCGGGAACGTGGGGCTGGTGGGTGGGATGTGCCCTGCACGTGGGGTAGGTGCCAGGCCGGGGTGTCACATCCCCCCTGTGCCTCAGCGCGTGCGTCCAAACCAGCTGCACAAAACCCCTCGGTGTGGGGTGGGATCTGCTTGATAAAAGCCTGACTCCGAAACAGGAGGGTCTGACGCGTCCCCTGGCCTCCTGTGTGTGTGTCCCCCCCCCAGCACTGTCCCCATCTGGGGCCACCCGCGACGTGCAGAAAGGGCAAAGGCATTTCCAGGGTGAGCTGTGTGAGGTGCAGATGAAAAGCTTGGAGAGAGGGAGTTACAGAGGCTGGGAGGGGAGCGGCGGGCAGACAGCAGAGTGGATTTCTGCTTGAGTGGTTATTATACCGTCGATTTGAAGAGACAGATGACGGCAGTGGCAGAGGAGGCAATAATTGAAAGCGCCATGAAACATTAATGAATGCCCAGGGACTGGATCAGGAGTTGTTAACGCTCACTTCGCTCTCTCTGTCTCGCTCTCTTTTTAAAGTCAAAATTGTTCCACTGCCCTCTAGGCGAAGGATTTTTTTTTTTTCTCCCTTCTCCCTGATTTAAAGGTGCAGGCACCCACCAAAGGAGCCCTGGCTCCGTGGCTAATCACATCTGCTCTCCAGTGGCTCTTCCACGAGGGGTAGCAGCAAGTGGGTGATGACAGAGAGCAAACTGCGGTGCTCACATCGTTATCAACAGGTTTGGCCGGCACACGGCGTGGAGCTAACGGGAGGGGTGCAGGGGGGTAGGGGGGCCGAGGCTGGGTGGGGGGTGGCAGGGACTGGCAGCCGTGACAGCACCATCCCCTCTGCATGCACATCCATGGAGAGCATTGCACCCACAGGAGATGAGCCAGCGCTCCTGATCTAAGGGCTCAGCCTGCTGGTGGATAAATCCACCACCCCACCAAGCAGGCGGGGTGAGCCTTGATGCTGCCCGCGGCCCATCACTGCTCAGAGGAGCAGGGAAAGCAGCCCAGAGCGCGTCCCTCCACCAGGACACCCTCCTCATGGGCACTGCAGATGCTCTCTGTGCCGTTTGCCACTTAGCAGGGCCTTAGGGGTCGAGGAACAAAGAGCTTTTAGCAGAGCTGTCAGCAGCACCAGGGAGGTCTCTGACCTGCAGGTACTGGGCCGTCGCTCAAACGGGGCTTAGCCAGAGGCTGGGGGATCCCTTGGCTGCACCGAGGGATCTGACATCATTTAGGGTTTGTGCTCTGGCCCTAAAAGGAAATTAAAAGCCTAAAGGGTAAACTGGAGGTGAAGCAGTAAGTACCTCTTCCCTCCTGCTTATGTCCCTGGAGACGAGCAGAGGGATGACACAGTGCGGTCCTTGTGTTCCCTGTGCAATGAGGGCACAAGGAGAGTGGTGGGTGTAAGAGGGAAAAAGATCTATTCTAGGGCACAAGGACAGAAGAACCAGCCCCTGTGGACAGTGGGGCTTGGGGGCTGGCTTCTGGTCCCTCGGGAGTGCCTTTCCCAGCCCCTCCTGTCCCGGGCATGATCAGGGCTCCACAGCTCCTAGAAGATGGCAGCACTCGATGGAGTAGGGAGCAGCGATGCCCTCCCAGCTGCAGGCCTGCAGCTGGACAAGACACGGGGGCAGGGACGTGGGCAGCCCAGGCTGCGCTTTCAGGGACATGAGGTAGCCTCACGTCAGAGGAACATGGAGGCAGGCCGCACGATTCTCCAAGAGACACACATAACCCCCACGGTTAATCCAGGCTGTGCACCAGGGGAACTGATGCACTGCGTGCCAGGGCTGGGGAGAGCAGGGCCAGCGCTGGCCTTGATGGGGACAGCTGACCCATTTCACTCCGTCGTAGCCCAGGGCAGCAAAGAGCTGATGGGGCTGGTCCCGGCCGCCTGAGCACCCCAGGAATTTGCTCGAGCCCCTGCAGCACACAGCTCGTCTCCTCCAGCACCTCAACCCTCCAGGGGCAACACTGGCTGCTGCGGGGCCAGCGTTTGCCTGCACAGTGCAGGGCACAAGTAAATGCAGTGATAATGATGGTAACTGTTCCTAATGAGACGGGGAGACCAGGAGCTTAACCATCACCCAGGTGAGGTCTTCAGGGCTATGTGGTGACAGCGATTGGCAGTGACAGCATTCAGGACCCCTGCTGCAAATTGGCACTGTCATTTTTCCTCACTGTCACCGCAGACTGTGCTGGTGCAGCCCCGACTTGTACAGGGAAGCTGCCCACATGCTGGCTGGGTCCCCGTCCCTGCTGTCACACCGGTGTCCAACAGCTTTCCCACGCTGTGCGTTCCCACGTGCTGGGCTGGAACAATTTTGGTTGGAAAGTACCATTTTCTCATCCCTCAGTCCCACCCAAGGCATCTCCACCATGGGAATCGATGGTGGAGGGATGGCCTTGGGTCTTGGGCTGTGCTCCCTGTGACCACAGGAGCCAGGGAGTAGCATGCTAGCCCAGAGCAAACCCGAAGTCTGACCGCAGCCTCCACTGCCTCTTCTCAGCCTCTGCCAGCAATAATACCTTACATATGAAATCCAAGAGGCAACTGAATTTCGCCTCTGAGGCCAGCAGGTTGCACAGCCTCTTTGCTAGGACTGGGAGGCCAAGTTGCTCAAGGGTCTCAGAGGAGTCATTTGTTTCTGGGGCTCCTCCCAGGCTGTAGTGCTGGGCTGAGGGAGGAGCTGAGGTGGAAAGAGCTGTGCCCCAAGAGGCACAACAGGGCCACAGAGACATGTGAACAAACATGCTCCTACCTCAAGCAAAAAATTGGACCAAGAATTGCAACGTCTTTGAGAATTTCTTTCCCATCACAGCTTTGAGCACTGCAGAGGCAGGGCAGCTCCGGAGGCATTAGTAGATGCATTTGCTGCACCATGACAGAAGGCATCAAAACACATATCCGGGGGGCTTGGGACAGATGGTGACTCTATCAAGGCAGGTGAGGAGGTCCTAGTGCTGAATGTCACCTCTTTTTCTGCAGGAGCTTTGTCCCCAGGAGGTGGTGGGACACTCTGCAGTTCTGTTGGTTGCACGAGTGCTCGTGCCCCGGCGGGGCTGCAGTGCCCAGGGGGTGCGTGCTCTGCTGTGTGGTTCCTCCCAGACGTGTGGCCATGGGGCATGTGTCCTGCCTGGCTGTGCGTGACCAGGGGCATCAAGGCAAAACACGCTCTGCCTGAATGTCCTGCAGCCTGGCTACCCGTGCGGGGTCCCTGAGAGCGAAAGCAGGAGGGTGAGGTGGGGTAATTGTACTGGCTCTTTGCTAAGGGAGAGTATCTCTTGTCTCCAGCTCCCCACCTGTATCACCCATGGCATTTTATTACCTCCTTGTTCTTTCTTCTGTCCTGTTGGTCCCTGATGTCTCGGCTCTGGTACAGTTCCCTGCCCACACCCACCTTCACAGCCAGACTTTCAGCCTGGCTTTCCAGGCTGCAGCATCAGCTGGCTCCTGCCTTATCCCACCCATCCCATTCACCCTCAGAGCATCTCTAATGCCTCTGGTGGTGTCACTCTGCCCTTCCCTAGTCACACAGAGGGATGGGAGAAGGGGGAAGACCCCCCTTGCTGATCCAGGCACCCATCCAGGAGTGCAGCAGCCCTGTTCACATCCCACACCCCCTTCCCCACCAGCCGCCACTGTCACTTCCCTGGGAGAGAATTGCCTGGGAAGTGCCGAGTGTATTTTTAGCTTTGCCGTTCATGTCAGATAAGTGTTTTGACCTTTTTGAGCAGAGCTAATCGCACCGTCTGCTCCTCACTCCATCTCAGCTCGTGCTCTGCCTGCCGGGGAGCTGAGGGAGGAGCTGCCAGCTCCCCACACCACCCCGGCGGTGGTGGGAGAGGGCTCCTTGCCTGGAAGGCCTAGGTCTGCGCTAGATGTGTACCCTCACCCCAGCAGCACCCACCCCTTGTCTGGCAGCCTTGTACATGTGATTTGAAGTGCGGATGTGATTTGAAGTGCTAAAGGGATGGGATCAGACCACCTCACTCATGGGGCAGGACAAAAGGTGCTGGGTGGGGAATTGCAAGGGGTGGTTGTTATGGTCAGGAGGCTGGGTCGTCCTGGGCTGGAGCCATCTGGCCATGTTACCTGACATCCCTGTGTTGCTTTTTCTGCCTTGCTTAAAAATAGCACCATTTTCAAGGAATAAAGTGTGCCTCCACTACCAGGCTCAGGTGGTGCCCCAGGGCTGTGCCCCAAGGACAGCCTGCCCCGGGAGAGGTGGGACGGCTGTTGGGAAGGAGGTGGCACATCCTGGTGTGGCCATCACAGCTCTCACCCTGGCAGCAACCAGAGCTGAGATGTGGCTGCAAAGCACCCAGCGACACTGTCAAATGCCTGGGAACTGCTGTCAAAACTGGCTGTGTCAGCAAACGGGGATTTGGGCCAAACTCCTTGCCTGCGAGAGGTGTCTGCCCACGGCACAGCTGAATGAAGGGGAGGTTACAAAAAATAAATTAATAGTTTCACCTCAGTTTTACCTAGCTGGGCAGGAAGTGCTGGGAGAAGCAGGGAGGTGGCGAGATGAAATGCCCTGGCACTGCAAAGGGATGCCCAAATTCCACCACCTCACCACGGGGACACTAGGAGGAAAGTCAGACCTTGGCCATGTGCATTGTCCCCATTGCACGGGGAGGGGGAAAGGTCTTAGTCCTCCTGGTCCTCAGCCACCCCTGCAGCTAGTGCCCCAGTGCAGTTTTGTTATGATAAGACCTTGGCACACCTTCCTGTGCTGTAAACACTGATGAATGCCCCCCAAACCCATCCAGCCCCCTCTGCCAGATAAAAGACTGGACGTGCTGCCCACAGCATCCTTCGTGCTTGGCGGTAGGTCACAGGGCCCACGTGAGCTCAGGGTGCTCAGGGACAGTGTGCTTTGCCAGGGAGGCCAGGCCTGGGCCAACAATGTGCCTGCACTGGGGAGATGCTCTGCGGTGCTACGGGAGCACCGGTGGCAGAGAGGGCAGCGACTGGCCTGGCAGCTCCCTGCCATGTGGGATGCCTGGCAGGAGTGGGAAAGAGCTGGCGGCGTTTGGGGACCCACAGCAATGCCCTGGGTACCGGCTGATCCCTGTCTAGGTCTCTGCTTGCCCAGCCCATGCTGTCTCCATCCTTTGACCCTCCTGATAAAGCCTTGCGGAGAGGAGATGCAGGGAGGGCGCTCTGCAGTGAGGACAGGGCAGCACTTGACTCCCACCTGGGACCTGCTGATCCAGCTGTGCTCTGTGAAAACCCTACAGTGATGACTGGGAGCTAAGCCCTCGTTTGCTGCTCCCCTCCCTCTGCTGCTTCTGCAGACAGCCTGAGCATTGCACAGAAAAGCTGCTGATGCCTCCTGGACTTGCACCAGCCCCTGCCAGGGTGGGTTTGGTGCAGAGAGGCTTCCTGACTCCGCAGTGCTCAGAGATGCTCTCACACTTGGGGACCTCGTTTGGACAGGCAGACCTCGGGGCTCTGTGCACACTGGCAGACTCCCTGCTCAGGCATCCCTCCCCAGTATGTGGGGTCAGGAATTGCCTTCTGGAGATACCGCTTTTGCATGTCTTCCTTCAAGACTGCGCATTGGAGAAGGCAGGGTGAGGTGTGCCCCTGGCTTCCCTGGGGCCAGCCCTGGGAGCTGGGAGGCGGGTTGCTCTGTGGATCACGCCAGACAAGCCTCAAGCCCACACTTAATCTTTCTGCCTGGGAAATTAGGCAGAAAATGCTCCGATTGAGTGTGAAGGCCTCCGCTGTAATTTGGAGCGAGCAGATGACATGCACTCATCGTCAGAGGGAGATGAAAGCTTTTAGAGCTGGTGAGCACTAGCAAAATCTGTGAAAATCTCTTTTTTGTCAGGAGTCGTACATACACAGGCAGATGAAAGACAGAAGATAAAATTAGCCCGTATGCAAGAGAGAGAGAGAGAGAAACAGAGAGAGAGAGGGGGAATATTTCTCAGAAGACACTTGGCAGAGGAGGTTTCTAACACTGGTGACTCAAAGGCAAAGGGGACTCATATATATACATGTGTGTGCATGAGAAAATACATACGTGTGGCTATATTTGGCTGTACTCCCATGGTAGCCTCAGCACCTGGGGCTGATCCGTTCAAAGGCAGGAGGCGAGGCTGCACCCGTCTCTGCCGAGGCAGGCAGGGAGCCCCGGCCGCCTTCGTGCGCCCGCGCTGCGGCCCCGCCGCCCCTGCGCAGCGAGCGCCGTCGTGGCAGCGCCAGCCGGTCTGAGGCGTGGGGCTCCCGCGCAGGGCGGTTCCTGGGGGGATACAGGACACCCAGCCTTCAACATGAGGAAAACATGGTGGTCTCTGCTGAGCCCGAACTGAGGGATAGTGTGCTCACCAGCAGACACACGCTCTCTGAGGTGACTTTCATTCCTTTAATTTTTAAGGCTAGGCTGCTCAGGTGGAAGTGTTCAGCTCCAGGTTGCAGCAGGGACCAGCTCTGCTCAGAGGGGCGATGGCAGCAGGACATCCCCTGACCACTAGATCTGGCCGCCAGCATTTTGCTGTAGGCTTCTCCAGGTCTTCGCCCTGGGACAGTACCTCTCCAGCGGTGAGGCAGGAGAGGCCAGGGCGGCCTCTGTCTGCAGATGACTGATGCTTCAGCTCTGACAGCGGGTCCTGCCCAGTCGTCCAAGGCAATAATGTAACCCCCTTCATTGTTCCTGCTTTGGCTGCTGGGAAGGGATGCTGGTGGCTCTGCTGTCTGTGGCATCAGGAGGGAGAGCGGCTGGAGCTCTCTCTGAACCCATGAGGATGCGGGATCCAGCGGGGTCAGGAGGGAAGGGTCCCTGCGGGATGTCCCCCTGAGCTGCACCGTGCTCACAGCCAGCCCTGCTCTCCTGGCAGCACCAGGGTGCTCTGAGCCCAGCACCCCCCAGCAGGCTGTGGGGATATGGAAGAGCATACAAGGCCCCTCAGAAAGTCCCCTCAGCACTGCTCAGCACCCTCCTCTCTGCGGTGATCAGCAGCTGGATGATGGGCTTATGTTGAGACTTGGAAGAAATGGAAACTGCTCTCAGATGTTCTCTTCTCTGGTGGGTACCAAAACCTAGAAGGGTCTTTTCCCCCAGCCCATGGCTTTTGCTGCACAAGGGCAGCGTGTTGCCATCCTCACTGATGCAGATGCTACACCTAAGGGAGGGTTATGGCCCTCTTGGGACGCTGCAGCTACACCACACCCACCTGCCAAATGAGAATGCTGCGGAAGGGCAACCACCACGTTGGAGTGGGTGTAAGGACCTCTGCAGTCCAAGACTGCTCTCCAAAACAGCCAGACCCTGTAGGCACCAGGGATGCCGAGGATGCTCCCCATCAGCTCAGGGAGCAGAGGCGGGAGGACTTCCCATTGTCCTCACGATGCAGCCCCAGGAGCTGCGGAATCAGGAGACTCCCTCGAGTCGTATGACACCCACCAGTGTGAGTCAACAGGAACATTAATAACAAACAGAAAAATCCTAGTGCTTCCTCCCCCACCTTTCTCAATGTGCTGTCTAGTAGGATGTGGGCTCGCCAAGGGGTTGCAGGATGGGGGTTCGGGGACAGGAGCTTGGGTCTTGCTCTCCTGCCCCATTGCCTTGTTACAGGGGTAGGGTGCTGTTGGGAGCATGCTGGGGGGTGCAGGTGGTCCCTCAGAAGCGTGAGCGATGGGTGGGAGGTGTCCTCAGCCCAGTCCGGGGCTGGGGGATGCCCAAGGGTCTGCGGGAGTGCGCTGCCAGCGTGTGAGCGCCTGGAAAGAAGCACAGAGCACTGCCTGCTCAGTCGTGCAGGCAGCTGAATAAAAGAAATAAATAACGCAGCCGTGAAAAATAAGCACTGGCCAAAGCTTCCCAAGAAGCCGTCTGTACTTCCCAGCTGCAGTCCCTGTTCCCTGGCTCGGTTAACCCTCTGGGAATGACAGCAGGGATGGCAGCTCCTGCAGCCCAGCAAAGATGCAAACCTCTCCCTCCTCCAGTCCTCCAAGTGCTCTGAAATGCCTTTCACCAGCAGAATAATTAGAAATCTAATTCCTATTTCTCCTGCTCAGCTAATTGTCTGTGGACGATTTGATTGTAAGAGTGTCCAGTGATGCAGAATAACCATCTTATTTCTGCTAGACATTGCCTGTGCAATTAGCACTATTGATTGCATCGTTCTGTTCTCTCACCTGCCGGATCCCGGGGGACGAGGGGAGCAGCTCTCACCTGGCTCGTCCCTCCCAGGGTGATGGGGCCGTGCACTCCCTTTCGCAGCACTGTCCCCTGGCCTGTCGTGTCCCTCCGGGGGCAAGAGCTCAGGAGGATGAGCTGTGCTCTCCGGTGCGGCTCCTCCGCTGCTCTCTGCTCCTCAGGCGTGAACCCAGGAGTCACAGCCACGTGTGGGGACACCCAGGAGAGTCCCCCCAAAAACACCAGGGAGCTCCCACCAAGGACAGAACACATCTCTTTGTCTGCTAGGAACTCGCCCCGCTGGCTGGCTAGAGCTGAGAGGGCTTTTTATTTTTTATTGTAAAATATAAAAATAAAAATTCAGATTTGACAACACCAAAAGGTTCTGGAAGAGTATGTCAATTCTGCTGAATGGTTTGTTTGGAGGAAAAAAAACCCCAAAAGATCAAAACATTTCATTTCAGCATTTTCAGAGTGAAATGTTTTGATTTTTTTTCTCTTCCAAATGACTTTGTTTCAAAGTTTCCCTTAATTTTATTTTTTCTAAACATAAAAAAAAAATAATCTGTGAAATGGCTGTGGTTGGAAGAAAATGCGTTGGCTTGGTCACAACAAAACCTTTTGTTTAACCCCCACCCCCCAAGAATTCCTCCCCCCGCTTTTTTTATTTTATTTATTTATTAGCATTTCCAGGGATTTTCGTTTGCAGGCCAGCTCTAAATTACATGTGGTTGTGCTTTCCCAGTCACGAACAATTCACAGATCTGTTGCCCTGCTCTAGACAGGGACAAAGGTGTCTTGGGGAGCTGCAGACCCGCTCTGCCTGCAGACTCCAGCCCTCCCTGCCAGCGTTCAGTTTGGGACTGACTTTGTCCCCATGATCTGGCCCAAAGGTCCGTGGCAGACGCCTTTCTGCTGATTTCGATGCCAGCCTGGCTCTGCCTGCCCCGGGCACCACTTGGAGAGAATGAGGGCTTGCTGGTGCTTAGAGAAAGCAGAGCTGGGAAAGGAGCTGGCCCCGGCTGACCTCCCTCCCGAAACGCTGGGCAAGGCAGGAGCTCTCCTGCCTGCGCTGGTGACAGGCAGTGGCGATGCGCAGGCAGCTGCCCGCTCGGCTCAGCACGTCCGGGAGCGAGGAGGGGAAGATGCTCGTCTTATGCAACCCGTTGAATCACTACCTGAACAGCCACCAGCTCCGGGCCAAGCGGGGTTTGGGCTCCAAGGTCCAGATGGCTGCAGTAGCGAAGAGCTTTCCAGAGCAAGAGGAAATCAGTGTAAATAGCAGACTGTGCAATTAATTTCACCCACACCAGATTTCTGTCCCAGCAGAACAGGAACAGCCAAAGCGCTCCCTCCAGTCCTGCTGCCTCCCAGTACCGGGGGGCTGCAGCATTGCCGGACCACACGTGTAGGTCCTGGGCCCACCTCCCCTCCTGCCAGCCCTGCTTGCAGACCCACCTCCACCTTCACAGCCTGATGGGTCTTTGAGCGACAGCGCAAGCACAGAGCCCAGCCCTGAGCAGGGGGCACCTAGACGTCCGAATCTCCCGCTGGATGGAGGCACAGGACATCCCTGCACAAGTGGTCCCCTACCCCATGGCACGTGGGTCACACGAGTGCCCCGGCAGCCCGCCGCGGAGAGCAGCCACCGGGCCGGGAGGCGGCTGGCAGCTGAGCAGGGAGGAGCGGCTCCCAGGGAGGGAGAGGTGCTAGGAAGGAATTAGTGTCCGGATCTATAAAACACTTGGTCCCAATTATTATAATGCACTGATTAGGGGAACTCAATAGTTCTGCTGGTGGTTAATGGCAGTAATTACCCAGATATGACTACAGTGGCAATATTAATAACTCTGGGCCATTAGTATTTGTGAGCAATGAGCAGAATACACATCTGTGAGTCTCTTGCTTGGTGTCTCTCTCTCCTTCAGCTACAGCCTTTAGCTGGGCTGGAAGAAGGGCTGGAGCTCTGCTGCGGAGGAGACAGAGCCAGGACCTGGCCGACGTTTGTCAGATCCAGAAGAGCATGGCTGGAGCCACCTGCGCACACATGGAGGTGGCCTCTTGCCCAGCAGCAGTGCCTATGCTGAGGTTGGAAACCTGACTGCTCAGAGAAGAAACTACTTGCTTTGATGGTGCTGCTGCAGCGTGAGGCTTCTGACCACTTGGATACCACAGCCTGTCCTCCTGAAGATCTGCGGGTCTGCTGTGCTGCAACGTGGGTCCTTTATTTTAGACACAGGCAACTGAGCTGCCTGGCCTGTGTGCAGTGGGGCTGGGAACGTGGGCGAGGGGCTGAGGGCTGGGCTCTTGTGGGAGCCCAGATGTTAGCCCACATCTGCCTGATAGAGAGGAGGGAGCTGTGATGGATCCACTGCAGGGAGGTCCTCACAAGCATGACGAATGACCACCCTCCAGCAGGGAGGGAGGGGAAGGGCCCCTGCAAGCAGCTTGGAGGAGTTTCAGTGTGAGAGAAGGGGAGCGGTGGGCACTGTTGCTGCCAAGAAAAGGCAGGACAAGGCTGGTGTGGCCAACACCGGTGCTCACAGTGAAGCCTCCATGTCTCTGGCGAAGGTGTACACGGAGGAGCCCACACAGTGCTGTGCATGCATCCTGCTCACCGGCAGCCCCTGGCTGCAAAGCCCGCCCAGCACCGCCTTTCCCAAGCCCCGGGGCTCACCCGACGTGGACCTTCACTGGCTTGTCGCCGCGTGGAGGGGAAAGGGCTCCCACACAAAAGATGGGGCTTTTTGTTGCATGTTTGCGAGGGGCTCAGGCGGTGGGAAGCAGCTTCTCCATAAGGAGCCCCAGCGCCTGCCTTGCGCTGTGCTGCCCAGAGCACCATCCCCCAGGGTCAGGTTACCAGCGCGCTGCGGCTGTCTCCTTGGCTTCCCCGCTACCTTCTCCGGCTGCGTCTGACTCGCAGAGACACACGGCTCCTACCGCCTCGCATCTGTATGTCCCCAGGGAAACCCCTCCGACCGCATGGCCCGGCTCTGACTCCAGCCTTGGTCTGTGGTTTCTCAGCTATTTCTGAAGAAAGGGGGCGATTAATTGCTCCCTCATTTGCCCTCAGCAGAAGATAACTATCCCTTCCACCAGCCTCCGGGAGTTTGGCGATGGTCGAGAGAGCAAGGACATGCTCCTGGAGAGATTCCCAACCTCCGTCCAGCAAGTGCTGCTGCCAGCTCTCTGCTTCCAAAGGCCGGGAGGGTTTGGGGATGGGGACGGCAGGGCACCGGCCACTGAGACCAGGCACCGGTGCAAGGGGCATGCTCACCGCCCCATGCACTCTGCAAATTCAGCCTCCCTCCTTGCCCTAAATACCGCAGGGAACTTTCCCACTCTGTCTCTCCGGCTCAGTCGTAATGATGGGAGTATTTAGCACACGGCACAGTGTATTCAAACACTCCCGCAGTCAGAGACACCCTGTCACCCAGGTGACATGCCTCTTGCATGCTGCCAATTTAGCAGCCGCGGCAGCATGACGCCCCTGGAATCTGGGTTAGCGCTGGCAGCCGCCGCTGCCGACAGCCCCGGCTCCGCGGGGAGGAAGGGGTGGGAGTGCGTGGCATCCCTGCCGGGGCACTGCCCCATGGACAAGCCCCCAGCGCACTGGGTGCGAGGTGTGAGGCCGCGGCAGCCCACTGCAGCAGGGAGGTTCAAAGGAGGCAGATGAAAAAAGGGAAAGGAAAAAAAAATCTCTGGTTATTTTCCATTGCAAATTTTGTGAAGAAATTTTTTCCTCCCTTCTCCCTGCATTGCCATCAGATTCCCCACTCCCTGCCAAACCCTTTCCTTTCATAAATGAAAAACCCCAAACAAAAGCTGTCAGGACAGAAGATGGTGAAAATGCCTGGCTTTCCAAAAGCCAAAGCCTGATTTTCCTAACCAAGACCAGAAACAGTTTTTTACCCTGAGAATTTCCAGTTTCTTGGTTTCAGTTACAAAAAAAAGGAAAGATTTTCCCCAGATCAGCATTCTGCAAAAGTCACTCGGTGAGCGACCGACGTTTTGACATAATTACACAGTGATTAAACTGTTTGCAGTGGTTTCGCTGTGGATGCCAAAGGACGACGCCCTGTCCCCGTTATATCCCCCTGGTTCTCGTACCCCGCCCTGATGCAGGTCAGGCCCTGGAGTCTGGGGCGACCCCGCTTGCAGCCAGATCACGTAGAGCTGCAGGGACGCGGTGCCTTGCATGGGGCTGGGTGTCGTGTGGGCTGGCCCTGATTCACCCTGATTCAGCCCCAAGTGACCCGTCCCTGGTTCACATCCATGTACGGGGTGAGACGTGTGTGGGGGGACAGGTCTGGAATTAGGAAAATTCCTGTTTATCTTTTATTTGCTGCAATGCCTGATGCACAGCCTACAACCAAGCACAGCTTCTGAAACACGAAGCCTCACCTTTCCTTTGTGCTGGGTTGCTCAGCAGTTGGAGCACTGCATTAAACCAGGGTTCTTTTTCATGCCTTTACTTTGCGGCTTTACTATGTTTCATATGCAATTTTAAGCTTTGTCAAGGGTCTTTTTGGCCATTTCCTAATTCCTGCTGCCTTTTAATGTCTCTCAGCTGACCCATCTTGCCGGGTCAGATCATCGCAAGGTCTGGGGAGTCGCAGCACCTAAGCCCTGCTCGCGCTTTGCGACCAGCCCCGCCGCGCAGGCAGGCAGGGTTGGTGCGGTGTGCGAAGGTGGGAGGTGGTGGAGGTGACGCCCAGCTCTCCTCCGCGTGCACCAGGACAGCGCTGGGATGCTGCAAACGCTGCGCCTTCGCGTCTGCGCGCTCAGTTCTCACGCCGCGCCACCTCCCTTCCAGTCCTGCGGCTGGGTCTTGAAAAGGGCTGGATAATTTTATGATCAATAATAACACTGGTAGTCATCCTTGTCAAGAGAAGGTTAATTGCGCCTCCTGCCTAGGGGCACCAGCTGATCACCGCAGGGGCCAGGAAGGCATTTTCTGCCTCTGCTCAGCATTTCACAACCCACTATGTTGCAGGATGCAGGGTTTAACCATGTGCTGAAGCATCAGGTGCTGCCGTGGGAGGCAGCAGGGGAGCATCACCCTGACCCTGCTGTTAGGTGGGTCGTTTGCTGGTGGGGGTCCCACGCAGTGCTGCTGCCCGTTAGCCACATTACCCATCACCCACTCATGCCTACAGAACCACCCTGGGCTATGGAAGGAGGGAGGGAAGCCCCTGTATGCAGGGGGGGGTGTCACCCTGGCCTCTCCAGCCTGTCACAGGGGCACAAGGGCTACCCAGCACCCCTGCGAGGCAGAGAGATGTGTCTCCACGTAACTGTGGTGGCTGAGCTGCTTCTCTGCCCCCGGCCCTGGTGCAACTCTGTGTTGCAGTAAAATTTTATGACTTGTGGCTGTCAGGAGGATAAAGGCTGTTACGCACCCAGCGGTGAGAACAGCTAGAGGCTGGATAGCTGTGAGCATCCTCCCCCCATAGATCCAGGCAGGAAAGAGCCCCGATACTGGGCTGTGTTGGGCAAGGGGGTCAGGACAAGACTTCTCCTTCACTGGAAGGGTAGCAATGGAGCAAAAAGTTAGGATACTGCTGGTGGCAAGAAATACAGCAGAGAGACCTCTGTGCCTTTGCACAGCTGGTGGGGACACGATCCTGCATGTCCGTCTGTCTGTGAGCCCCCTGCACTCTCTTGCTGTCCATTCCCAGACATCCCCACCCTGCCTTTTCCTTCCCTTCTGCCTCTTGCATTTATAGTCTGTGGCCACGGCCTCGTCTCCAGCCTCGCGTGTGACCTACTTACACGCACAGCCCCAGTTCTTGCTTTTTCTCTCCCAAACAATGGTGCCGTCCATGCCGCGTGCTCCGAGCACAACGAGCGTGCCTCTCACAGCGCCTTCCACTGAGCCCGCACCACACCTGCCAGTGCGGCACCCACCATCACGTGTGGGTGCTGGGAGGAGGCCCAGCACCCCAGCTGGTCTGGTGCTGCCCAGGGCTCTCGTCCTGTGGGTAACCCCTAGCAAGGAGCCTCTGCCGCTGCAGCTGGCGGGCAGGGGCGGGCAGGGCGGGCAGGAGCAGGCTGTGCTCCTGCCTCCCAGGCTGCCTGCAGACAGCAAGGGCAGCAAGGCAGCCTGTTCGTGTGCTCAGAGGCAGGGTGCTCAGACAGGGGTTTCTCCCAGCTGTGCCTGGGGCCAGCCTGCTGCAGCACCAGCTGTGCTCGCCCCGTGCCAGTGCCAGCCTGACAGTTTCCCACGGTGAAAGATTGCAGAGAGCAAGATGAAGACGATCCCCCTTGGAGGCCCCTGCTGCAGTGAGAAGCAGGTCTGAGCACAGGGAGCTGGGATCCTCCCTGCCATGGCAAGTTCAGGTTCAGGATGGAGCTGTGGGAGAAGCAGGTGCTACATCTGCGTCGGAAGCGGTGCTCCTAGTCCAGGATGGAGCTGGAGTGACGGGGCGGGAGGCTGTGCCGGCTCAGGCGCTGCCACACACGAGCGCTGCTATATGGGTCTATAAAATGATGGTGACAGGCAGTCGGAGCGCTGGGATGCCCACACGCCAGCCTGGGTCAAGGCTGCCTGTGTGTGTGCCGAGAGGAGGGGGCTCCCTGCCTTGGATATTGGGAATAATAAGCTAATTAGGGGCTGTATAATCCGCATGGAGGCAGGGCCTTGTTGCTATGCAAACACTGAGGCAAGAGATGCCCCTGTCTCCCCCTGCACACCTGATAAGTCTCTAGAGAGGTGCTCTCCTGAGATTTGTGGCTACTCTGGGCCACCCCCGCTGCTTGTTGCAGAGCCAAGAAAACCGTTCATCCTTCCTTCATCCACTGTTGTCTTCATCAGCTCTGTGATGGGGAGACACTGGGTTTGCACCCCAAGGAAGAAGGTGGAGGACAAGTTCCCCCGTGCTGTGGTCACGTTGGCTCATATTTGGCCTCTCAGCAATGCCAGGCAGCTCCTGCGTGCCTGGCTTGAGGTTTCCACTTGTGCAGAGAGAGAAATTATTTCAGCCCCACCTCGTCCCCGAGGCATCTCCAGCCCCATCTGCCTGTGGCTGTCACCCACATAGGGGTGTCTGAGTTAGGGATGGGGGCTGTGGAGAGCAGGGGATCCAGCTCAAATCACTGCCTGCCCACCACACAGTGCTGAAGGTGCCCATCAGACCCAGGCTGTGCTTCCAGCCCCAAGTCAACCTGTCGCTGCCGCCGCACATCCCTGTGGAGCAGAGATCGTGAAACAGCATCGCCTCAGCGCCCTTTTTACATGCCACACTTAGTCCCAGGCTGCTGCCCCCCCGCCTCCGCGTGCCCCAGCTGGCTCCTGACCCCCTGCCAAGGCAGGGGGAGCCAGGATCCGTCCCCTGCCCGTGGCCGTGCTGCCGCACCGCGCTGCTCCGCTGCCGCAGAGGCAGGGCGCGGAGCGCTGACAGGGGCTGTAAATTGTCAGGCCCCGTAAAGCATTTAATGATTTTGAATTTATCTGCATCGATAAATACATGACAAGGTAACAGTCAAATAAATACCCATTAGTGCACTCGCTCTCTTTTTTTTAATTACGAGCGCGGGTGTAACCAATCATTTTGTGCTAAGCAAGCGCTCCAGGAAATCTTCATTAGCACCAGCCCTGGCCATGGTGAGCTCTGCAGCCTGGAGAGGAGGGAGCAAGCCAGGAGGGAGGTTTGGCCCCAGCTGCATCCTTCTCTCACCCAGCAGAGGCAGAGAACCTGGCCGCTGCTCTGTTTTCCGGGCATCCACCCCCTTGCAGAGCGGGCTGCAAGGACCGCTTCGCTGCGTGCAAAGAGCCAGGCTTGCGGAGCTGAGCTCTCTGATGCCGGCACTTGCTGCAAAGGCACTGCCGGGCCTCCTGCTTTCCCTGCCAGCCTGGGAAAGCCCTGGAGACCTGGTAACACAGCAGGGGTAGCAGGGTGCTCAGACCAGCTCAGGAGGATGCTGATGCCCACTCTTCCAAGGCCAGGCTAGAGATAATGTCTAGGGAGGGGGGTTTGGGGCAGTGATCCTGGCTGGGTCTTTGTGCACCCCAAGGGCAGCAATATCTGGGGGCAGATGCCAGGTTATCAAAGCATGTGCAGAGAGGAGTGGGTCTCACCGCTGGGCCATCACTGCCTTCGGGCATCCCTCACCGCTCCCCCCAACACTGGGCAAGCCAGAAAGGGCCAGAAAGGTGCAAACCCCCCAGGTCAGCATCTCAGAGCAAGTCTTGCTCCGATAGGTATGCCAGCCTCAGGAGGGGTCATGGGAAAAAAAAGCAAACATGAAATGCTGAGAGACAGGACTGGGCAAGTCGATGGGCTGCGAAATCCCATCGCACCAGCTTTGCTGCTGCAGAACATCCTCCCACGTGAGCCGCGGTGCTGCTGCCGACAGCGCTTGCTGCCAGTGGTGAGGAACAGGGAAAGGCACAGGCAGGAGGAGCGGGGTGAAATACAAGCCCCCGGCTGGCGCGGCCCTGGCAGGGCTGGTGCGGGGTCAGGCTGCCGGCCGGCCGCTCTCCCTGGCCGCGGGGCCGGGGCACGGGTTGGTAAAGGAGTGGAGACAAGGGCAGAACCTGCTCTGTCCCTTTCAAGTGTCCCTCACATTAATCTTCCCTCTGTGTCAAACCACTAGCTCAGAGAGGGGGCAGAGGGAGAAACTGGCTCCTTTGCACTGTCTTATTTCTGTCTGGCAACATTTTTCCAGTAGAGCAGCTTTTAAAATCTGAACATCTCCTGGGAACATGTCGATCCTGATGATTTTTTTTTCTATGAAGAAGTGTCAAATCAAATGATTTCAACTTTCACATTTTGTTTCAATAACGTCGAAAGGATTCTTTCCAATGAGAGATGAACATTTCAATTTGACATTATCATTTGGTTTCATTCCATTTGGGCTTTTATATTATCATATTACTTCAAATCTACATTTCTATTCTATCTAGCATTTTACTGTTTAATGATTCAGCAGCGTCAAAACCTGGCTAAACATTTTGATTTTTCTGGGTGGAATTTCCTCCTCCCTCCCCCCAAAAAATCTGTACATTGCAGAAAAGTCTGCCTTGGGAAGACCCCAGGTTCCCAGGGGAGGGAGCTGCCGTCTTGCAGCTGGCTCTGGCTCCAGCAAAGAGCATCGTGGCAGAGGCAGCAGCAATCCAGGGGCACTTCGTCCTGTGCTGAAACCAGAGGAAGGACACCAGATGTGACCTGCTCCGTGCTGTACAGCCATAAATAGTGAGTGGCAGCGCTGGCAGGGAGGAAGGTGAAGACATTCTACACAAAGTGGAGAGAAAGTCGTCAATAGGAATTAGGAAACAGGATGCCCTTGTTACCCAGGGGAGCCCTAGGAAGATTCTTGACCCTGGAGAGCAGAACAGGCTGGATGCAAGAGCCGGATCCATATACCAGGGGATAAGCAGCAATGCACCAACAGGTTCTCCTTGAGGGGTTCTACATGGGGGTTTTGTTTAGGGAGTGATGGAGGGGAGCCAGGTTTGTCCTTTTGTGAACCACCAGCCTCCAAGGGCTAAGATGCGGCTCTGCTCCCCAGCACTGAGGGAAGGCAGACACCTGCTTTTTCCTTTGCTGGAGGAATGCTGGCGGAAGAGGGGCTGTGGCTTCACCTGCTCATCTGGGCACAGACTGTGTTTCCCCCCGACAAACCGGTGTCACGTCAGGTCTCCTGCAGCTGGTGCCAGGGCTGGAGCTCTTTCCCTGGAGGAGGCGGCGTGGCAGCATGCCCTCCCATCCCTGGGCACTGCCCCTGGCTCCGCGCTCTGCAGCGATGGCTCATCGCCTCCCCGGGCAGCGAGAGCCCGCGGCGGGACGCTGGGGTGCCCAGCTGCCTGCATGCCACCTGCTCCCTGCACGCAGCCTGCCAGGCCTCTGTCTCTCGCTCACCGGCATCCCTGTTGTTAGCAGGATAGATTAAAGGCTGGTTTAATGGATATTTATGATCCCCATCACAGTCTTTTACAGCCTGTCCTTTCGCATTACGGGCGGCGCTGCTGCCACATGCCCAAGCAGCGGATGGGGATGAGGTCTCTCGGTCTGCATGGGGGGACCTGGCTGCCTGGAGCCATCAGCATCCCCCTGGCACCCCATCAAATGCTTCAGACAAGTACCCCTGTGTCAGTGGGGTCTCTGTGCATCCCCCCATGGATCTCATAGGAGAACTACCCATAAGCACCCCCCTATGCCTTTTGAGTCCTACTCGCCAGATGGGGAAACTGAGGCAGAGGCAGGGGTCGGTGGCCGTGCCATGCCATAGCCACCAGCTCTCCCCCAGCATGCAGGGCTGGGCACCGGCACACGCGTGTGCACGCGGGCCAGGAGGTGAGCACGGGCAGCCGTACTGTGGCTGCTGGGGGGGGCTGCGTGCTGGGCACAGCCACGTGGGGCACAGAGGCAGCGGGTACCGGCAAAAGCCATGGGTAAAAGCCAGGTCTGTGGGAAACTGTCTGTGCTGGCACTTGCTGAGCACAGCCTGCTGCCTTTTGAAGCTGGTGATGCTCTCAGACTACATGGGAAACCCTAATTGAATCCCCAGTCTCCCGCTCACTGGCTCTAAATGAAACTCCCCCAGGATAGCATATTAAACTTGACCTGTGCACCACCTCCAAGATTAACATCAGAGGAGGAAGAATTAAAGGTCTGTGGAGGGCAGCGCAAGGGAGGAGGCGGGCATGTCTCTCCTCTCCTGCTCCGGGAAGGGGTGGAAGGGCAGCTCTCCGGGGAGGTGTGCAGTCCAGCACGCTCCGCCAAGCCACTGGAGGAGTGCGGCAGTCTGAACGCCGCGCTTGCTGGCAAGGAAAGTTGATGTTCTCTTTCCCCAGCTCGGTGATAACATGAAAGGCAAAAAAACCCAAAAAATCCCCTCTGAGGCAGCAGGGGAGACCAGGCATCATTTGCTTTCCTGCAGCGCAGATGCTGCTGCTGGCCTTGCAGTGTCCTGCTGCCCACGCAGGCTCGGAGTGGCTGGGGCTTTGCAAACATTGGGGGACTGAGGAAGAGTGCTGGGGGTGGGAGGAGGACTTGCACCCAGTGTCCCAGCAGGCATCCCATGGGGCTCACGCTCCCTCGTTCGCTCTGCACCACAAGCTGGGCTCCTCCGGGGAGCTGTGCACGCACGCCGCCTCCCCACGGGCCACGCATCGGCCGTGGCTGGGTCACATCCAGCCCGTTTTCTGGGGAGCTGAGACACAGCTCTGCTCAGACATGCTGCAAAAGCAAAGGTCTGCTCAAGATACACCTACACCTTCCTGTGGATGGGAATCTTGGGCCCGATCCTGCTCTCCCTGAGCCCTGACAGCAGGGAGGGAGTGTTTTTGCGCCAGTATCATGCTCACCCCATCAGCGAGCAAGAGACACCGCAGGCACTTACAGCTTTCAAGAGCTGACAAGCTTGTGAGAATGAAAAGTTCAAAACCAGTGCTCGGGACGTGTAAGTGTCTGCAAAACTAACTGCCATTTGGGTCGGGGCACGCGTGCCAGGACCCGTCTCCTCCTGCACGGCGCACGCCTGGAGAAAAGGTCACCCTTCAGCAGGCTGGAGTCACCCAGCCTCCCCCAGGTGGGGGACTCGGCTCTCGCTCCTCTTAATGAGGTGACCTTCGCATCAGTGGACGCGAGAAATTCTCCCTGAAGAGTCGACAGGTCAAATTAAGCAGATGTTTTATTCTGCCCCGTCTCCGGCTGTCGGAGATTGGAGCGCAAGATGGACAGAAGCTGAAATAAAGGTGTCGCTTGCTTTCCTTCCTTCCTTATTATTTTACAGCCTGTAAATGACTGGCAAGCTTCTCGGATGTTTCATCTCAAGGCAGAATCCATCGAGCCCCAGCCCAGGGGTGTGCAGTGTGCATGTGTGTGCTGCAGTTAGCAGGAGCTGCATGAAGGGGGATACCAGTGCTCCCCACCTCCTCTCCAGGCTCCCAGGGCAGTGCATGTGTTGATCTCTTAATTGCTGCCACTGCTGGGGAAGCCTTACCCACCCCATGCAGTGTGCTAGGAGCAGTCCTCAACATGCTCAAGCCAAGAGCAGACGCTCCTGGCACTAGACTGCTCAAATACCCCTTGAAATTACTCTACATTCAGCACTGGAATGGTTCATCTCAGTCTCATCCTCTGGCGAGATGTCTGGGGACAGCAGCTCTCTGAAATAGGCTATGGGGCTCCTGCCTGCCTGACCCAACAAGGTCTGTCCTTGCTCTTCCCCAACCCACATGTCTTGTGTTGGCTCTTCCCAACCCAGTAGGGCTGCACAGACCCTTCTTCACCCAACAGACCTCCGTTGACTTTGTCAACCTCACCAAATGTCCTGGCTCTTTATAGGATGCTCAGCCTGCCAGCAAATGAGGTGACTGCACTCCCAGGAAGGCAAGAGATGGCAATCGTGCTGAGCAGTGATAAAGGAAAGATCATGGGAGAAAGTGAGGAGTCAGCTGGGTACGTTGGGAACCTGTGTTGGGCAGATCTTGGACACCAGTCTAAGGCAAAGCGCGGATAGTGAAAGATAAGATCAAGGCAGGAGCATCAAGGCTTGTTTCTGGCCACAGTAAACAAAGTTTCTAGGATGCGTTCCTGGCTCTTACAGTGAGCAGGGAGCTCTCCTGGGCTTAGTGAGGTCTGACTGGGGAGGACTCTGGTCCCAGCTTGAGTTTGGCAGGGGAGACAGGGAGCTCTGCATCTCCAGCCGTGTGCTGATTGAAAGCCAGACTGCAGTGACAACATGGGGACATTGAGGCCTTATGCAGGCTTAAAAACTGGTAACAAGCTGCTCTGGAGTCCCTAAATGTGGAAGCTATTTTAGTCCCTTCATGAATGTCCGCTAAGCCTCAGGACACATACCTGCAGGCAGGCAGCCTCAGGCCAAACCAGAGCCATGGCTGTGGCACCAGAACCAAGCCCAGGGACAGGCGAGCGTCGGGGGGTTGGGATGGGAGAGTGACACTTAGAGCAGCAAGGGAGTATCTCACTTTGGGAGCTTTCGTTACATGCTCTCCAACGGAGCACGTTTCACTGAAGGCTCCTTCCATGAACATCAGCCCATCGTGGTGAGGAGACCAGCCCTGTGCTGGAGGCCACACTTGAGTGGGGAGAGACCTGGAGAGCGGCTGAGGCTTCTGATGTGCAAACACAGAGTGCAGCCAAGCACAGGGTGCTATTATATCGGTATCCCTGGAGCAGAGCAATTTCATCAGATAGATTTATCCTGCCACAGATTGCCCCCGCAGCAGGTCTCCACATCTTCTCAATAGAGTAATGCCATTTCTCAGGGTAGAAACACTGAGTTTACAGAGTCCAGGACTGGAAAACGGAGATGCATTAGTGGAGCCCCTGGGCACTGCCAAGCTGAGGACCTAGCAGAGGCAAGCGATGGAGGGGAACAGCTCCTCCCTATTGCCCTGCATTGCAGCGGGGGTCTCCTGCCAGGAGGAGCAATCCAAGACAATTCCTCAAACAGAGAGGTGAATCTGAAACGGCCTGTGCCTGATCCATGGGGCTCCCCACACAGCCAGGCTTTGCAAACGTGTATTGCGCGTGAGGCCAACATCCCAGGGCCACATTCCCTGAGCAGGGAACATGGATCCTAGTCCGAAAACTTTATTTGCAATGGGTTGGTCTTGCCAACTCGCAGAAGAGTCAGAATTGCCAGGGGCCCATGTAGCATTTGCATTGGCATGACCTACCTGGCAGCCGGCAGAAAACAGCCCCGTTACCTGCTAGGCTTTAGTGCCCCAGCTGCAGGCTGCAGAAGTGGAAGCAGAGATATTTGCAGGGTTGGCTCAGCACAGAAAGCTGATCTCTGTCCGATGCAATTCCCACAAAGATGGCAACGGTTCCTGACCTCCCTCCTGCACCACAAATACACTGCCTAAACTCAGACACTTGTCTATAAGCCAGGAGGAAATTCTGCCTCCTGGGCTGTATTTAAAATTTCACCTTAGAAGACCTGGCTGCTAGGCAGACACGACCTCCTCACAGAAAATTCTTGTAAGACCATTTCTGGAGGAAGAAGAGCCCTAGAAACCACAGCATGGAGTCACAAAAGGTGCCGTGGGCTGCTGTGGAGCCTGTGGTGAGCTGGGTCAGCTCCAGCCCCAGAGAGCCTCACCCCCTCCCTCACCGAAACCTGGCTCTTCCCATGGACCGTGGTGCTCTCTGGAGAGGGCAACCTACTCTTCCAGCCTACGTTTTGTCATCCTCCCCTTTTAGCCATCTGCTTATCATGTGTGCTTCATTTCCAAGTCCCAGGGCACCTGTCCTGGCCTCAGCTCCATCTCCCGAAAACCCCCACCCTCCCTCATCGTGAGACTGCTTTTCCTCCCTCACCCCAGCACCCAGCGCGATGGTAAGCAGCCTTTGGCGTGGGAGGCGCGTGCTGTCCTTAGAGGGGTGAGACGTGGTTGCTCTGGCTTTGCCACCGGGAAGCAGCTGTAGAAACCTACGCAATAACATCACCTTGTCAGGGGAGGGACAGGGACACCCCTCCGGGCCCTGCCGAGCACTTGCAAGAGCAGGTCTGTCCTTTTCGTGTGATAGCAGTCAGGGTCGAGATGAAAAGGACTGGGGGGTAAAGCAGCCTGGGTTTGTTGCGGTGTTACTTCCCAAGGGGGTGGGTAGTGGCGTGGGTGAGGAAAGGCAAGAGACTGCAGCAGCAGCCAGAGCAAATGGTTCTTTATTTTATCTCCGGGATAAAAAGGAATACAGAAACCAGGTTCCTAAGATGAGGTGCCTTCATCTCGCTGCACAGCGTTTGATCATTTTAGATGTTTTACAAGGAGGTGTATGGTTGAATTATCATTAGAGGAGGCGACGGAGCTGAAGAGTAACAGAAAACTTCCCCCATGGCGACCCAGACTCATGTTACGTGCTTGCAGGGAGAAGAGCAGGGGAGCACAGGAGCCGGCGTGGCTCTTGGCTGGGGGACGGGGGCAGAGGCAGCTCCCGAGCCCCACGGCAGAGCCTGGCTGTTCCCAGCTGCCTGAGAGCTTTTCTGTACTCACCGTGCTGGGAGATGGGTCTGGGAGTTTACAAGAGCAGCCGTGCCACGGCTTCCCATCTCCTGTCTGGGGAAAGGGAGCACAGCGTGGCGAAGAGATATATAACCCGGGTACATCAGAGCCTTCAAGAGAGGCTGAAAGGACAGCCCAGTGTGCTGGCACGGTGGGAAGCCAGTACAGCACGATGTGGATCAGTGTCAGCTGGGATGGTGGGTCCAACGTGCCCCTGAGCAGGGGGATCCCGCTGGTGGCTGGGGTCCAGAGCAGTGGCATGTACTAACGAGGACAAAGGGATCTTGGAGCCAAGGATCCTGGGGCTGGGAGTGCTGGCATCCCCATCAGAGCGGGAATTCTTGCCTCTTTTTCTGCATCAGTGCCCCTAATCATCCATCCATCACCCATCCCTTCTGTCCTGTGTCCTCCAGCAGGTGTGAGGATGGATGGC
Source organism: Phalacrocorax carbo (assembly GCF_963921805.1). Lineage (NCBI taxonomy): Eukaryota > Metazoa > Chordata > Aves > Suliformes > Phalacrocoracidae > Phalacrocorax > Phalacrocorax carbo. The sequence continues at coordinate 7,446,868 of NC_087534.1, read as the reverse complement.
ATGCCCGAAATTGCCAAAGCCTGCTCTGTGTACATGCTTGCTTAGCAATAGAGCAAGTGCCATTTCCAGAGCCTCATTAGTATTTGCATTGTTGCATGGCTGTCTAAGAGAAGTAGCAGCTAAGTGAGCCAGTCAGATCTTGCTAATTTGCATGTTAATGAAGCCCACAGAACACAGCTTAGAGAGACTGGCAAGTAGACCTCCAATTGATAGATCTATACATGCAGCCTGTATATGCTTTAGAGACACAGCAAACACTGTAGGCAGACACCCAGATGGCTAGAGAGACAGACAAACAGATGGCTACATACAGACGTACTGGATGTGGGGAAAAATCTTTGTAGAGAGAGGTAGGGTGAAGCGCTGGAGAGAGGGGGGAAGGACAGAAAGATGGATAGACGGATATATAAAAAATATGAGTGGAGAAACAGATTAGTCAAGGATTGTGAACATGCTCAGAAATAAGAATCTTACTTTTTTTTTTTTAAAGAAAAAGAAAAGGTTGTGCATAATGACTTGCAGAGCACAGGTCCCAGTGGGGCTGTATTTACAGCTCTGCATCGGATGATGCTGCCTTGTGGTGCTGCAGAGGATGGGCATCCAGACAGCCATGGCATGGCTGGTGGGCAGAGTCGGCAACTGCCCAGCCGCCGCTTTGGGAGGAGCCTGCCCAGGGTGCAAGGACTGTCCAGACACGGCTCTCCTTCACCCTCCTTTGGAGGACTAAAAAGGTTGCAAACAAAATTGTAACTGAAAGATATGTATATATAAAAATATATACATATTTATATAAATTTCTAGTGCAAGTTACATGTCAGCCATGAAAGGCAGCCATCGCAGCTCATGGGGGAGCTGGTGAAGAAGGAAGCCCGAAGCCCTCATCCCTCCCTGGGAAAGGGGCTCCAGCAACCTGGAAGGTACTCCTGCTGAAGGGTTGGGAGCGTGTGATACTCCCTGCCTGGGGCGCCAGGGTGAAGAGCCAGGAGGCTCCTGCCCCGCGCATTGGTGGCCCAGCTGTGACACTTGCATCTGCACCTACACCTCCGTGGTGGGATGACCCTGGCTGGGTGCCGGGTGCCCACCAAAGCTGCTCTATCACTGCCCTCCTCAGCCGGCCAGGGGAGAGGAAACGTAATGAAAATCTCGTGGGTCAAGATAAGGACAGGGAGAGATCACTCACCAATTACCATCATGGGCACAACAGATGTGACTTGGGGAAATTAGTTTAATTTATTACCGGTCAAATCACAGTAGGGTAATGAGAAATAATACTACATCTTAAAAACACCTTCCCCCTACCCCTCCCTTCTTCCCAGGCTCAGCTTCACTCCCGATTTTCTCTACCTCCCCCCGCCCCGAGCAGTGCAGGGGGATGGGGAATGGGGGTTGTGGTCAGCTCATCACACATTGTTTGTGCTGCTTCTTCCTCTACTGGGGACGGATGGACTCCTCAGACTCTCCTGCTCCAGCGCAGGCTCCCTCCCACGGGATACAGCCCTCCACGAACTTCTCCAACATGAGGCCTTCCCATGGGCTGCAGTTCTTCACAAGCTGCTCCAGCGTGGGCTCCTCTCGCCACGGGTCCACAGGTCCTGCCAGGAGCAGGCTTCCCATGGGGTCACAGCCTCCTTTGGGCATCCACGTGCTGCTCCCTGGGCTGCAGGGGGATACCTGCCCCACCGCTAACCTCCAGGGGCTGCAGGGGGATCTCTGCCCCACCGCTAACCTCCAGGGGCTGCAGGGGGATACCTGCCCCACCGCTAACCTCCAGGGGCTGCAGGGGGATCTCTGCCCCACCGCTAACCTCCAGGGGCTGCAGGGGGGTATCTGCCCCACCGCTAACCTCCAGGGGCTGCAGGGGGATCTCTGCCCCACCGCTAACCTCCAGGGGCTGCAGGGGGGTATCTGCCCCACCGCTAACCTCCAGGGGCTGCAGGGGGGTATCTGCCCCACCGCTAACCTCCAGGGGCTGCAGGGGGATCTCTGCCCCACCGCTAACCTCCAGGGGCTGCAGGGGGGTATCTGCCCCACCGCTAACCTCCAGGGGCTGCAGGGGGGTATCTGCCCCACCGCTAACCTCCAGGGGCTGCAGGGGGATATCTGCCCCATCGCTAACCTCCAGGGGCTGCAGGGGGATACCTGCCCCACCGCTAACCTCCAGGGGCTGCAGGGGGATACCTGCCCCACCGCTAACCTCCAGGGGCTGCAGGGGGATCTCTGCCCCACCGCTAACCTCCAGGGGCTGCAGGGGGATCTCTGCCCCACCGCTAACCTCCAGGGGCTGCAGGGGGATACCCGCCCCACCGCTAACCTCCAGGGGCTGCAGGGGGATACCCGCCCCACCGCTAACCTCCAGGGGCTGCAGGGGGATCTCTGCCCCACCGCTAACCTCCAGGGGCTGCAGGGGGGTATCTGCCCCACCGCTAACCTCCAGGGGCTGCAGGGGGATACCCGCTCCACCGCTAACCTCCAGGGGCTGCAGGGGGGTATCTGCCCCACCGCTAACCTCCAGGGGCTGCAGGGGCACAGCCTGCCTCACCACGATCTTCACCAGGGGCTGCAGGGGAATCTCTGCTCCAGCGCCTGGAGCACCTCCTCCCCCTCCTTCACTGACCTTGCTGTCTGCAGGGCTCTTTCTCTCACACAGTGTCTCTCCTCTCTCCGGCTGCAGTTGCACAGTTTTTTCCCCCTCCTTAACTCTGTTACCCCAGAGGCGCTGCCACCGCTGCTGATGGGCTCGGCCTTGGCCAGCGGTGGGTCTGTCTTGGAGCTGGCTGGCGTTGGCTCCATTGGACATGAGGAAAGCTGGTAGCAGCTTCTCACAGAAGCCACCTCTTTAGACCTCCCGCTACCAAAATCTTGCCATGCAAACCCAGTACAACCTCCATGGGGGCCAGAGCCGACAACACTATCCCTAGCTGGGAGAGCAGAGCGGGCAGTTGAGTGCCAGGGAGATCACACCACCTTCTAACAAACCCCACCTCCTGGTGCGCTGGGGCTGGGACACCGCGTGAACACGCAACAACAGACCAAGAAGGCAGTGCTGCCTCCCTTGGCCAAGGAGTCACTTTTCCCAGCAGTCCTCGATTTGGCCCTGGATATAGGGTTGGCTGCCCCTTATCAGCAAGCTGGAGCCACCAGCCAGTCCATCACAGATACCCGTGAGACTGATACGCACAGCCCCATCTCCTCTCCTGCCTTCTTTGTCCCCCTTCTCGCTCTGTCTGCATGTTTTCTGCCGTGAGGGGTGCAAGATGCAGGCAGGGTGGGCAGGCATGCTCTCCGCACCGCGCAGGGAGGCTCCCTGCAGGTTTGCAGCCGCAGCCACGGAGGAACAAACATATTTCTGGTGTGTTTTGTCTCCTTGACTGAAGGTGTCAGAGGATTGTGGGCATCTCTGGAAACATATCAGGCTCACTGGGAGAGGAGGGTCATCCCCCACACTGCAGCAGTGACTCTGGGTTTTAAAGTAGGCTACCCGGGAGCCCAAGCTCTCCCTGCTTGCATGGCATGGGTGGTTGAAAGCCAGACAGGGTTGGAGCCAAAGGCAACATGCACAGAGGCCAGTGCCTTGTCCCCGGTCTCAGGTAGACTCATATGCCCCATTGGCTCTCCGGAGGCCTCTGTGATGTGCAGGGGTGCTGCAGGCAGCTGGCAGGATCTCGCACAGGGGGAGGTGAGGGACCACTCGGGGTCCGGTCAGCCTGGACCAGTTCCCATCACCGATACTGGTCTTGTGCGCCTGGGAATTACAGGGGAAGAGGAAGCAACTTCTGCCCAGGACGGGGCTGTGGGGAGGGCTGGCCGGCAGCGCTGTGACGGCTCTGCCAGGTCTCACACAGCTCTGATGTCTGACGCGTCAGTCAGCACAGCCGGGCCCCTGCCATGCCCATTAACTGCAGCGCTGATGCGGATCAGCCCTGAGCCCTGACAGCCCCTGCAGAGGAGCATGACAGGGCTGAAACGGGGAGCACAGGCACAAATTACAGATGCCCCCACTGAGTCATGCACATCCAGAGCATCCCAGAGTTGGGAGGGACCAGGGACAGGACTGTGACGTCCCGGAGCATCACTGCCTTGCAGCACTCTGAGCTTGGATACCTCCTTCCATGGCTGCGTCCACCCGGCTCCTCCTCATTAGTGCCTGCAAAATGCTTTGAAACCTCCAGCTGGAAGAGCCCATAGACACAGAGAACATTATTAATTCATGGCAATGATTGTTTCAATGCCCTCGGCTTCGCATCACAGTTCTCACACCCCACGCTCTCCGGGGCCTGGAGAGCCTCGGACACAAAGTCCCCTGAGCTATCAGGGCCACATCGCATAATCGAGGCGATGCCTTGGCAATCCGTCCCTATTCTGCGGGCGGGATTTGTATGCAGCAGGGAGCCCGGAGCCCCGCGCTCCTGTGGGAATCGATGGCAGTGGATTAGAGGCCATTGACGGCGGGTAATCACCCTGCACCACAACGCAGGAATTTGGCTGGCGGGGTTGCTCTGCAGCGTCTGCTCCAAAGGGCTCCTCCCTGCCTTTTTCTTTCGGAGCATTTCAAAGGGTCCCTGTGAGCATTATGGGAGACATCCTGCACCGTGTTTGGGCTGTCCTCGGGGCAAGAACAAAAGGAGGCAAAATAATGCTGAAAGGACCTGGCTTGATCGAGCCCTGGCTGCAAACAGCTCCACACCTGTGTCTGTGGGGAGAAGGAGCTGGGGCAGGTCTGCATGTGTGACCCTTGGCTGGGCAGAGATGGTGATGGCTGCTGGCTGGTGCAGAGCTGGGGAGGTGTCCCAGTCATTCACAGCCCCTGTGCTGTCTTCCTGGGGCTTATCACAGCTTTGCCTTGATTTCCCAGGCAGGAGAGGACGGGCAGACCCAGGCAAGCAGATCCTGGGACACAGAGGCTCTTCCCCAAAGCCCCACCTCCCTCCAGGAGCATCCTGGCACTCCTGGGTGTGTGAGGTGACAGCTCTCTTACCCAAAGACAGCTCTGCTCTCTCCCCCTTCAAGTGTGCCAAACCCCGGGCTATTTACAGCATTTTTTCCAGTGTTTCTGGGTGGCTCTCGGTAAGTTTCCCTCTCCGTTTCAGATGGGAGGTGCAGCACTTGGCAGGGTTTCTCGAGAGCGTGTGCGTGCGCGTGTGCACATAGGTGGGTGACGAGCCACTTGGCAGCGCAGGGTCTGCGTGTATGTGTCGGCGTGCGAGTGCATCGGTGCCTCCGTGCGGAGACGGGGTGACACTGGGCTGGGCTCAGAGACACCTGGTGAAGAACCAGCTGTTGCTGACATCATCTGTGGTTTTCTCTTACTGATGTTGCAAGTTTTCTTTTATTTCCAATCTCCCCCAAGACTTTTATTAACAAAATTTCAAGCTCACAAACCCAGCTAGCGATTGTAGCTGTCAGGCCGCCTGTTTGCAGGCCAGATCTCTGTAGGGCCACCACTCGGGCAACCTCCATTTCAACCCAGTGTGGGAATTCAGAACCTTAGTTCCATCCTATAGGAAGGTGGGAATAGCTTGAATTTCGGGCTGCTCTTCCCGTTTGGTGTGAGGACATCAGCCAGCCACGTGGCCGTGCCCTGTTCCTTCTGGGAGAAATGAGGTCCTGCCCCACATCCTGGCCATGGACACCCAGGCCAGGGGTGTGCACCTAAACGAGCGCAGGGAGAAGCAGGCGAGGCATGCCTTGCCCATTGCGGCTGAGTCGAGGACACAGGAGCCCTCAGGGTCCTGCAGACGGGCACCACTGGCACCCTGGGCATATGTCAGCCCTGAGGTCCAGCATGGGTTGGAGATCTTGATGCCTGTGCCTGGCAGGAGAGCTGAGGTGCATCATCCCACCAATGGAGCCAGGCTTTCAGGCACAAGTGTCTCTAATTATTAATTAGCTGATGAGAGTTTATTACATCTTAGTACAGCTCTCCTGTTGCCTATGACACTTAGTGGCAAAGAAGAGGAGAGAGGGCTTGATGCTCCTGTTGCTCACACATGTGCAAGCATTGTTGTGCAGGAACAACTGATCTACAGAGCCTGGAAGCCCTTGACCCTCGCTGGCAAGGGGCATCAGAGCTGACACTCATCCCGCCGTGGGAAAGCCCAGCCCCGTGCTGGGCTTTATCTGGGCTGACTCAGCCCTGCCCAGTGCCGTTCTCCATCCACACAGGCTTCAGCACATGCAGGATGCCTTACCCACATCATGTCCTCACTGGGGCTTCTCCAGGCAAAGATGAGCCTGGGGGAAAATAAAGGAGCTGGCACCCAGACTCCCTCTCCTGGCCCTGATCTGGAGGAAACCTGCTCCCAGCTGCCCCTCCGCAGCCGTGAAGGCGTCCATGGGAGCTGCAAGGCAGCTGCCCTGCGCTGAGGTCCGCATGGCAGCGAGCCACTCTCTGCAGCCCCAGCCCTGGCAGCTCCCACCTCCCTGTCATCCCCAGGTGAGGCGGTCCCTGCTGCAATCTCCGCCGCCTGGGCAGATGGGGAGAGGTCCCGCTGGCTGCAGCCACCGTGGCCAGGAGCCGGCCGGGACGACCCGCGCTGCTGACTCAGCCCATGCTGGGCTGCTGGCATGGGCTGGCAGAGGGAAGGGTTAAGTGCGATTGGGAGGCTTTGACATTTTGCTAATGTGCTGTGTTAATTGATTCGCTCATTTCCATTTGTTCCTGTTAAAGAGAGACAGATGAGAGTGGTCCTGCAGTGCAGCGACTTGGCAGGGAGCGTCTCCGCTGTGTGCAGATGTGCTCCTGACTCATTTATTACCATCAGGCCTCCAAGCTACCAGCGAGCCCGAGCTTCGCGTGAGGCTGCTTTCTCCAGGACTGTTGAAGAGCAAAGCAGCGGACCTCCAACATCCCTTCCAGGGCACGAAGGCCACGTGCCCCATCTCAGCGCAGCCCGCACAGACTGAGCCTGGCTGGAGAAGGGGAAGAAACTGCTGCCTTTGGGAGGTGAGAGAAAGCCAAAGGAAGGGTCAGCAGCCTGTTTGGAAAACACGTGGCCCAGGAAAGAGCTGGACTGCCGTCAGTCAGCATGGCCCTAAGAGAAACACCAGCCATTTCCGTGCCAGCAGCTTTTGATGTAATGCGATTGCAGGTACCAGGAGACTTTGGTCCAGCCTGTGGCCAGCCCAGGTGTCCCAGCCCCAGCATCTCCCCAGCTCAGGAAGGTCCACTGAACAACAGGAATGATATTATCCGCTCGAGAGATGAGAGGTGGAGGCCAGGAACAGGCTACCCAAGATGTGATACCTGAGTCACTTGACCACTTACTTATTTTTCTTGTTGAAAAATGCAATTATGACAAAAAGCAAATTGCTGCAGGGAAAGAGCTCAATTTCAGTCAAAATGCTTATTAAAAACATATTTGCTCTGACCCTTTTTGCTACCCAAAGAAAAATATCTCAATCCAAGAGTCATTATTTGCTTGAAATTTTCTGTAGAATGTCCAGCGGAGAGCTACGGAGGTGATCAGGGGCTGGAGCATCTCCCTTGGGAGGAAAGGCTGAGAGACCTGGGCTTGTTCAGCCTGGAGAAGAGAAGGCTGAGGGGGGTCTCATCGATGCTTATCAATATCTGAAGGGTGGGTGTCAGGGGGATGGGGCCGGGCTCTTTTCAGTGGTGCCCAACGCCAGGCCAAGGGGCCACGGGCACAAGCTGGGACACGGGAAGCTCCCCCTGAACATGAGGACAAACCCCTTTGCTGTGCGGGTGCCAGAGCAGGGGCACAGGCTGCCCAGAGAGGCTGTGGGGTCCCTTCCCTGGAGACATTCACCCCCCGCCTGGCCGCGGCCCTGTGCCCCTGCTCTGGGGGTGCCTGCTCACGCAGGGGTGGGACGGGATGGACTCCAGGGGTCCCTGCCAGCCCCCACCAGTCTGATATTGTGAAATGTTTCTTCCAGGCAGTCTCGGAAGGGACGAGTCTGTGCCCGGCCCTGACAAGAGCAGCACCAAGCCTGGCTGTCAGTGGGAGAGCGGGCAGCAGCAAGGACTGCAGGATGTCGGTCTGTCTGTTCCTGCAGGAGAAAGGCCGGTGACCCCTCAGACGGCGATACCCGCTTACCGAAGGCTGTCAGTCGCCGTTGGTTGCTCCTGCCCCTGCCCGTGGCGTGCTGCATTTGCACAGCGGAGCTGGGAACTCAGCCCTTTGCACGACTCTTAAATGCTCATCCACTCTCCCACCCGACGCAGAGGGCAGCCCCACTGCTGTGGGGCTGGGGCACCGCCTCTGGCTGGGGAAGGGGGAGGCATGGAGGGGTTGGACTCTGGGGTCACTGCCCTGAAACACTTCCCATCACAAACTGACCACCTCTGCTTTTCTGCTCTTGTATATGTGTCAGAGTGTGTCTTCACAGAAAAGCGTGCATATGTGTGTTCAAGCACGTGTGTGATCATGCCTGTGTGTTTACATGTACACGTTGATCTGTCTCTCCTATACATGTGAGTATACACATGTCCATTTCTGCGGTTGTATAAAGCCAGAGCGTCTTCACCGCGGTGGGGAGATATTGGTCAGAGTCATTTGGAGAGGTCCCAGCAAGCAAATGCCTCACAAGGTTTGCCTGTATTTCAGGAAATGTTAATAACATGTAGCCTCAAGTCCCTGGTGCTCCTGCGTCTTCACCCTGTGGCCACGTCTCTCTCCCAGGGAGCCGATTACAGACGGTACCACTGTTGCAGAAATGGTGGATCAGAAACACAGGCAGCTAATGCAAAGAAAAGGAGAGAAAAATATGCTTGGGGTTGAGTGGGTCCTCAGGGAGGAAAGCACGAAGACAAACCATGCTGAAGGGTTGCTCTGGGGAAGGACTGCAGGGCCTTGGCAGCTTCCACTTGCCAGTCAGAACTGGTCTACATGCAAGTGCATACTAACTCGCCTTTGCTTTATTTTGGACCCAAGAGGCAGAAATTTTCCCTAAGCAGTGACCACACGAGGTTTCCTGTGGTGCCGGACCCCAGCACCTTTGCCTACCTGTGTGAAGGAGATGATGCTCACAAGAGGAGCTGGCAGGACTACATGCCAGTGACTCGCAGCCTGCCTCTGCCTGGGGTCACAGGCTGCCCGGTCTCTTTTAGGTGCTGCTTCCCACAGTGAGAAATGGGCATCTCGATTGCATTGGATAAGCTCTTGCTGCCCGCGGCACCAGGGCTGAGGACACATCCTTGGCGGTGCAGGGTGCAGAAGCACCCAGCCTAGGTCCATGCAAGCCAGTGTCTCAGAGAAGCGTGATACCACGCTACGCGGAGGTGTCGGCCTGGCACCTGCAGCAGAAGAGAGGGAGCACCGTCCTGATCCAGTGCCCTGCACGGCCTCCCACATCGCTGCAGTCAGATAGCTGAGGGGGCAGCATGGGGGCAAGTGTGGTGGGGTAGAGAATGCAGAAAACTGCCAAATGCACATTGCTCTCAAAGCACAGGGCTGGTCTCCCAGCTTCTTTCTGCATCTCTGCTGATGGATGGGAATATGTGTGGCGAGGATGTGAGAGCTCGTGTCCATATGAAATCTGCTCCAGATTTGCCCGGCTCCAGGGCTCATAAAGCCACTGACCCCTGAGCTGTGCCCATGTCCTGTACAGATGAGCTCAGAGCCCCCTTTCCTCTTCCCACCTACTTGCTGTGGTGAATGTATCTTCCTCTGGGGTGAAAGCTGGAGAGCAGCTGGCAGCCAAGACCCTGAAAGCAAAGGAGAGGGGAGGGCTCCAGCTCACCAGGGCAGAGAAGCTGAAACACATCAGGGTTTTTTTTTCTGCAGTTATCGCTTTAGTCTGAATGATGTGCAAGCCCTGAGGCCATAGTAGCCTGCTCTTAGTGATGAAGGAGCAGGGATTTCTCTGGCACAGCCCTTTATTGGCGTGTGCGTTGGAGATGGGGGCCTCCTCCGCCAAATGTGGGTGGCATAAACAGCAGCAGGCAATTCCCCTGCTGGCAATGCCTGTGGCTGCTCAGCCACCAAGTCCTGCTGCCTTGCTCCTCCTGCTAAAGCCAGTATCACTCCTGTGCCTCCGCTTGCCCTTTTCTTTACAGCTGCCTTCTGCCAGCCCTTCCTTCTTTAGTTGTTCTCCTAGGACACCCCAGATTTCCTCCTGGGTCAGCTTTTGCTGGGTTCTTCCCTCGTTTAGCATTTCTGTTCCTAAAGTCACTTTAATCCGAAAGGAAGAATAATTGCCTTTTCCATTTAGCTAAAATGCAAGATCATAAACTTGCCCATCAGCTGCAGCAAGGTCAGGAACTGCCTGTAAAAAGCAGAAGGCATTTATTGCTTCCAGAAGAGCGGATTTCACTCCCTCTTGTTTCTGAATTCCCACCCTGATGCCTCCAGTGAGATCTCACTAGAGCTGGGTGGACATAGTAGGATAAATTGGCTAGAAGAGGAATTGATTTTTTTGGGGGGGTGGGGGTGGGGGTGGTGGCTAAATACCCCCAGACAAGATTTGTACTGTACAAAGCTCTGCATCGCAGCAGCACTTTTTTCTGTCCTCTCTGCGTGATGTACAGCGGGTCAGGGTCATCCCTTGGTAGCACGTCTGCTCCTGACTGCAGAAACAACTGTTTGTAAACCAGGGCTTCAGAGGCTTCACAGATTGCAAAATGCTGCTGTGACATGGGGAAGACTCCACCATAAGGACGTTTTGCTAGAAAATGAATTTCTATTGAGATTCACTGCTGACAACAAGAACCAGTGCTCCCAGAGAGGTCAACTGGGGAAAGTTTGTGTTGCTTTTCTCTCACAGGAGGCTGGTTGGTGGAAAGTTACTCCTTTTGAAATGAAAGAAACCTATAGATGCACTTTTTTCTTTTGGTCAGATTTTTTCATTAAATTAAATGCAGCTTTTAGGGGTTAGGCTTTTTTCTCTCCCCCCTCAAACCTTCTCCCTTTCCACCACTTTTCCACCCCAAGAAAAGATGAAGGGGGGTGAAGTGATAGCAAACTACTAAGTTAATTTTCATCCTTATTTTTTTGAGGAAAACTGTAATGACTCCATCTGGGAGGAGGAGAGGGGGTAATATTCCACTGCTGGGTTGAAAACATTTCAGCTCTCTAACAAGTTGAGATGGAAAAATTTGGTCTCCTTGACTTTGATGCCTGGTAGGTGTCACTTAAATAACATGACAGACGGAAGCAGACTCCTCCTCCCTCAAATCCACCCACAGAGAGCGGTCCCCTGTGCCAAGCATCCCAGGAGGGATAAATCACGCTTGGGCAGCATGGCCCTCTGCCTGTCGTTGGGAACACATGGACGTTCAGGATTTGGAAAGGGACCCTCCGTCAGATTCCCTGGGCGAACAACCTTGTAAAGCCACGTCTGCCACAGCGGGTGTGCCCAGTCGCTTCCTAGGCAGGCAGCAAAACCAGATGCGTCTAAACTTATTTGGGATATTATAGGGAGAATCCTCCAGCCTGATTCTCTGAGGATGAGTGAAGCTGCAAAGGCAGCTGGTGCGGGGAGGGAGAGACGCCCAGCACCAGTCAGGATTGTCCCCGCACTGCAGAAGGGGATGACACCAGCTCCTGCACCCAGCCCAGCACACGGGGCTTGCACTGCGCAGCTCCTCTGTGCTCATGACCCCACACCCCCCCAGAGTGAGGATGCTCTGGACCCAGCGTCCCTGCAGGCTCCTGCCCCCACTGCCCCTCAAGCTGGGCTGCTCCAGGCTCTGGATCCATGCTGAAGGTGGGCTCGGTGCTGCTGCCCACACCTGCTGCACCCATCCCTGCAGTGGTGACCGAGTCCGAGCTGGGAGGTTGGCCCCGACGAGCACATCTCCGCTCTTTGTCTGTCCCCTTCACGCTGAGGTCAGATGATTCATGTGATTCATGTGGCATGACTCCGCATACGCCTGCTTCAGTATTGTAAGATGTCAGTTGCCGTGGCAACGTGATACAACACATCCTGGCATCACTTGGGTGAGGTTTTCCAAGCTGGCAGGGTGGGGAGGTTGTCCTCTCCCCTCCTTTCTGAGGAAGCTCATCATCAGGGCAGGGATACAGTGGGATATGCATTAGAGAAAGACTCCCACCTCTGACACCCGCCTCCCTCGCCCTCCTGGAAAGGCGCTTTTCGCCAAGGACCACCCGCTGGCCGCATCCTGCCTGACCCCGGCAGCTGTGCAAATGGCTGCCGGCAAGAGCGGAGCTTGGCCCTGCTGATAACATCTGCACGGCTTGTGCTGGGGGAATCTTTGTCCTGCCTGATCCCAAGAGACCCCAGGTACATCCGAGGAAACTGTCCCCAAAATGTGCTCCCAGAACCAAACTGCTTCTGGGGAAGAGTGTCTTCATGATGTTTTGTCCCTTGCTGACCCCAGACCTCGAGTCTGGTAGGGATGGAGAGCTTGGTGTTCACCAAGACCTGAACCTGCATCCTACGTGCCAGTGGGTCTCCAAATGCTGGCTGATTCTGGGTTCCTCATCAGTGTTGTCATTTCCCATGGGAAAAAGCCTGGCTTTCATCCCAGTGCTGCCTGGGACTGATTTGGAAATCTCTGACTGTTTCATGGGAAGGGATGACCATCTTCACCCCAGCTGTGCTTACAGAGGATTGATGATCCCACATGGGGAAGGTGTCACCTCCCAGTGTCTCCCCTGAGACTCAGGGCAGGCTATTTGAAGTCTGTGGGGTACCACACATGCTGGGGCAGGAGCAGCACTCCAGGAGCAGACAGATGTGGAAAGATTCAGGACTGCTGGGAGCATGGCCAGAGGAAGACTTGCCAAAGGCCTGAACATGCTGCAGATGCAACTCCAGCCAGGCTTGCTGCTATGTGGTTATATATAGCTCCAGTAGGAGCCAGTGGGTTTAAATCCTTCAAGTCTGAGCCCGAGTCATTTAGGTGCTCAGATCTTATTGTCATTCCTTCTATCTCCTTTCCAATATCCCTGGCCTGTGATTTTAATTTTAAGTTTGTAAAACTGTAAAAAACTCCTGGATCAACCTTTCATTGGGATGGTGTTAGCCCAGGGATACTGAGGACTCGGCCTTTGCTCAGTAATTCCAGAAGGGAAAGCTCTTTCATTATCCCCAGCCATGAGGGTCACCCCAGGAGGAGCCTGTCCCTCTGCCTGGCTCTGGCACAGTGTGTGCATCCACAATTATAAAGGGAGGTAGGCCAGGTGAGACAAGGGCAGAGACCTCCACCATGGGAGATCCTGCACCCGTGCAATGTGGGGCAGGGGGGACATGCACAGAGGGTCAAGGGCAACAAGGCTTTGGAGAAAGCAAGAGCCATAACCCCCTCTCTGAGAGGTGCATAAAACAGGTAGGAGGTGTCCCCAACACTGCACATGGCTTCCCCAAACCTTGAGACACAGGACAAGAGCAGAGAGGAGGTGGGACAAGAAGGCAGTGACTGGAGTTCGAGTGAACTGCAGAGCTGGGCTGAAGCCCATCACTGCCTGAGTGTGCAGAGAGCCTGCGGGCATTGCTGCCCCCATGGCTGGCAGGTGCCTGCAAGGCCACAGCTGTCTGTGGGGTGGGAATGCCCAACCAATTGCCATGAAGGTCTCTCCCAGCACTCATCCCCCCCCACATGCCTTCCAACAGGGAAGAGACACAAGTCCCAAGAAGAGGATGCCCCACAGCATCTTCCAGGACAAGCCAGGTGCTGGGGCTGCCCGGTGCTGTCAGAGCAGAGGGAAAACAGCAATGAGTTCCTTTGCTCCTCCTGGCCCTTCCACTCCTTGTCCTGAAGCCAAGAATGGCAAAGTGGGGAGACGTCCACGCCTGTCCCTGCCAAGGCCTTTGCTCCCAGGGAAGCGGCTCTACAGCAGGCAGCTGCCTAAAGAGCACTCAGCACAGTGGGGACAGCTCTGCCAGGGCCTGATGAGGACAAAAGTGGGGGGCCTTAGTGTCTGCTCGCTGTCTGCCTGCTGGTACAGGGATGCACAGGCAGCCCCCAGCCCAGGCAAGGAAAAGCGCTGCTGTGGGGAGGGGACTTCAGCCAGGAGTGATGTGACACGGAGGGCAATGCCCCCCTGGAGTGCCTGTGCACCACAAAGATGCTCTGTCTCATCGTCCCTTCTCCAAAACCACCCTAGACACTGCCTACCTCAGAAGAATAATTTCTTTGGTCTCCTTCACTCCTCCAAGGCAGGGGCAGGCTGGGCAGGTCTGGGGAGCCTGGAAGAGAGTGCTGACCCAGGCGGAGGCTGGGGCGTCAGCTCTGGCAGCAATCACTGTGTTCCTGCCATGTTGCTGGCCTCCTGGGAGTGGAGGTTAGCGGGCAATGACTATTTATAGATCCCTCAGAGCAGAGCAATCATTTCCCTGGAGTCAAGAGCAACAGAAAATGCCAAATGTATCGAGGATGAGCATCTGCTCCTGCAGCCCCTTCACTGAGCCCTGTTAGCACCCAGGCTGGCTGGGTTCACAGGTCCTGTTTTAGCACCTTTGTCTCAGGGTGCTGGGAAACACGCCAGCCTGGGAGAGTCAGACTGGATGATATGGGGAGCCGGGCAGATGGGTGTGCTGGGTGTCTGGCCTGAGACAAGGGCTCATGGCCCCTACCCATCTCCATGGGCTCCGTGACTGCACCACCCTGCTCCAAAACCTCTGCTCCTGTGGGAATGACCCCCCACCGCCTCTTTTCAGGGTGTATGGCTGGCCCCACAGCACCCCATGCTGAGCAGAGACCTGGCAGGAACGTGATCATGTATGCGACTCCCAGGTCATCAGGAGCCAACCCTGGTTATCAGAGACGTCAACGGCAGGACTCAGCGGTGATGTGTGGCTCGCAGGGCTCCTGCTACATCGCTGCTCCGGGGCTTGGCGAAGCCAAGACAGAGCACACAGCCCAGATGATGGCCCTGGACTGCTGCGGGTGGAGGTGCTGCTCCGTGCTAACCTCCAGAGCTTCAGCCCTGTGCACGAGGAATTGGGATGGGCGCTGCTCAGCCTGCTTTGGGGGGGGCAGAAGGATGAGCTCGGATGTGACTTTGAGCACCTAAGGGGTGTGCACAGCCCCCGCCCCAGCTCTGCTGGAAGGGGCTGTGCTGGCAGGCATGGGCGAGCACGTGCCACCTCCCTTCTGGCTGTTTACATGCTGCAGCCAGCGTACGGGTGCCACGGCTGCCCGTGCCAGCTCCCGCAGCCAGCGAGGGAGTGCGGCTCCTCTCTCACGTGTGCCTGGCACTCCCCAGGCAAAGCTGCCTGGTGACGGCCTCAGCCGGCAGCTGGGGCAGAGCTGCCTCTGGCTGGTCCTGCTGGGGCAGCTGGGCCAAGCTGGTGTGGGGTGTTCTGGGGCCAGGCACGCGCAGTTCAGACCAGAGCCTGAGAGCTCGCAAGAAGTATGAGTACTCTGGAAGGCTGATACATGGGGAACCCTGCACCAGGCACCTATTGTGGAGCCACTGGCATCAGGCCATCACCACCTCTCTATCCAGGGGATACCTCTCCTCTCCTTGCTCATCTCCAAAGGCATCCAGCATTTCCAGCAGCCTCTTTCCAGGAGGGTAACTTCTAAATGAAAATCATCATCTCAGACTTTGTCTCGCTCTTTGGGGTGCCTGACCTCTAGGAAACAACCTGCAAAGTCTCATCCACCTGCTTCGCCATGCCCAGAGGATGCTATTAGTTTCCCGAACAGGAGGGATGCTCTTGCCTGCAGTGGGGATGGTGGGAGGATGGAGGGTGTGCATCTCCCCCTGGAAAAATGCCCACACAAGGACAAACTAGAGAATCCCTGTTGCAATTGCTCTGCAAGCTGGGAAAGGGGTGAGCTGTAGGGAGAGGGTCCCTGCCAGGGTCCCCAAAGAGTTGTTCATCTTTGCCCACGGCAGCTTCTCGGCTTGGGGACCACAGGACTTGTTGTGGTCCATGCAAAGAGCCCCCCACTGCACCCCAACATCTGTCTCCTCTGGAGAAAGGCTCACGGAGGGCTCATTACAGCAGAAAAGTGGATGCCTTTGGTGGGGGTTGGTGGCTGGTGTGGGGCTGCCCTCCGTCGCTGGATGTGAGCGGGGAGAGGCCTGGCTCCCCTCCTGCGCACCCGGGGCTTTCCCGCGGGGCCGCTCTCGCCCCCACCGAGCAGCACCGCTGGCAGCGGCACCGTGGCCTGGCGAGGGAAGCGGCAGAGATGGAGAGCAGAGCCCTTGGCTGCTGCCACTTCACGGCACCGTCTTCATGATACGGCGTTGCCTTGACAACCGCAAAGGGTCTTTTACTGCCTGTCGGCTGCTGAGACAGAAAGGGGGGGAATAAAAAAAAAAAAGGGGTGTGTGTGTGAAAAGAGCATTAACTCCCAATTCCTCAAAGTGGTTTGCACCATGTAAGAGGGTCCAACATGTGGGCAAGACTCAGCCAGGGCATTCCCCAGCCCAGCTGGCTGCAGGCATCGACTGGCCCAGACAGTAAGCCCAGCAGCTCCTCGAGGTCCCGCACTGGTGAATAACCCCCGGCAACGAGGGGGTTCCCATCCCTCCCCCTCTCTGTGCCTTCCCATGACCTTGGCATCAATCAGGAGCTTGGGCCACCTCGTGGCATGGTGTGGCCTTGGACCACTGCCTGAGATCAGCTGGGCTTGTCAGCTTGATCAATCAGTCTGCCCTGCAATTAGGGCTTTGTGCTGCTCACCTCCATCAACAGCCGGCATGCTTGCCTTGCTCACGGCTTCTCCCAGACCCAGGAACAGTCCTGCCTCAACTCTCTGCAAACAGCCCTGCTGCTTCCCCATCCACAGGTGCTGGGATGGGGCTGCCCCACGACGCTGGCTCCATGCCCAGGGTCTCATGGCAGAGCAAAAGGAGCAAATTTGGTTCAGCTGGGTCAAAAAAGTGACACTAGGAATGGACAAATCTGGGGGCTGCCCCTTATGTGTATTTTACAGGAAATGTGACCCTTTCCTGATGTGTGCGGTCCTCAGTTCTGAAGGCGTGGATGGCATTGCCCTTGACACCCTTCTTGGTCTGAAATACTGGGCCAGAGCCTCAGATCTGTCCTAAAAGATACACAGACTTGCTGCCTGGAACTGCTCCTAAGCTCACAGTCACTGTGTGCGGGGCTTGGCAAACCCTGTGGTTGCTTCTGAGCACTCAGCCATAGAGGGCATGGACAGGGAGTCACATAATTGCGTGCAGAAGGACCAAAGGCTCCTGGTGATGTAGGGTTTGATCACCTTGCCTGATTTCATGCAGCTCAGCTGAAATTAGATGTCCCATGCCGGAGGGACAATAGCAATAAATAGTTGCTGCTAGAACAGACTCATTTGACCTACTTTGGACAGCCATGGGCTGAAGGGCACCCCACCAGCCAGCCCTCCATGGAATGACAGCTGTCTAGACAAGGAGTGCCGCTGCAGACGTCTGAATGAAGTCAGACGAACCTGACCCTGATGACCTGCCCTAGGCTGTGGAGGATGGCAGAGGGAGGATTTAGACCCAAAACAGGAGTCTGTCGGACAGCCAGCCCTTGTTCTGCCACCACCCGCACCTTCCAGGGCTGAGCACGCAGCGCCGTGGCGTTGTGTGGTGCACGAGCAGACAGGCCCGTGGGTCAAATCAGCGAGACAGCGGCTGGGCACTGTGGCTACAGCCAGAGCTGGCCTGCCGACCATCACTGGTTAACTCACTCCCTGAGGTTTGCTGTAGTGTAGACCTTCCTCAGTGCCCTGGGGCTCTCAGCAACGTGCTCTGGTCTGCATGAGCTGTCTGTCCTCAGAGCATCCTGCTCTGGAGCTCATCTGCACCCCAGAGCTGCCCTGCTCCATCCCTTCCCTGAAGCCTGTGGGCACAAGCGCTGTACCTGCAAGCCTGGTGGCATCAGGTCATACGTGGAGATCAGGCATGTTGTGAGTCCAGTCACGTAGCGTGGGATGTGCCAACATGGACAGGCATCCTTTGACATCCCGACCCGACTGCATAGCCTGGAGAGGCAGGGGACCGCAGGTCTGTAGTACAGCAATATGCAATATTACTGACCCTTCATGGGCATTAGGGAGGGCTGTTTCAGCCCAGGGAAGTGGGGCAGACCCATTGCTGTCTCAGTGTTTTTCCCTGGAGAAAGCTCTTGTGAGCAAACAGCTTTTCCAGAAAGACTCCTGTGCCTGAACAGCCTGGGAGCAAGCACAAGTCTCTCTGAAATTCCCATCCTGAATGAAGAAGAGTCTCTGCTTTCCAGGGTCATTGGACAGAAAAGATGCACTAAAGAGGGCTTTGAACACACCATGGCTCTGAAGGATCCGTGAGCCCTGAGATGGTCCATGGTTGGAGGCAGATTCATATGGCCCCAGCTGAACCCTGTGATTTCCCAGCCAGGTTGCATCCTCCAAGGCCTGGCCACATCTGGGATGTGCTAAAATCCAGCTGTGAGCTACAGGGCGTGCTGGGTAACATATGCGATGGAGCCCTATCCTGCCTTGCCCCACACATCCCCCAGCTACCCCCAGTGCTCCTGCAGAGCCCCTGGGTGCAGCAAGGCTCTTTCCAGCCCTGGATATTGCGTAGCAGGGGGCTCTGGTGTGGAAGGGTTAAAAACGTGCTGTAGCGTGACAAAGCACCAAGGTTTCTGGTGGCTCCCGTGGGTGCTGGCAGCTCTCCAGCTGTTTGGCCACCTGTGGCAGCTGCTGCTTTCTTCAGATGCTGCTGCTATTGCTTTTAAATTGATGATGCAATTGGGCCTTATTTAAAGCAACAGCTCTTTCCCTTCCAATACTGCTCTGTGATGGATATTGGCTCTACTTCTCTCCCTCTCTTTCTATACCTCTTCATCCAGACTCTGAAATGCCCAGGGATGCGCGTAGAATGACTTTCTACCCATTGTCAAGCACTTACAGTATCCCATAAATAATCTAATACTTGTTTGGTCTAAATGTAATTAAGATCCTTACTCCATGCTTGGCGACACTGACCGGCCATAGCGCCAGTGATTTATTGTGTTGTATTGTTTAGGGCTTTAATTGCATGCTGTAGTTTGGCACTCCACTGACAGCTTCTCCCAGGAATGATATGTTTACGCTGCAGAGGAGTTTGGGGTGATAACTGTATAAAGCAGTTTAATAATGAAGAACACACTTCTAATACCGAAACCTGTTGAAGGTGTTGCTTTAGGAGGCTTATTCTGAGAGCAGAGCAGGAAGTTCCCCAGAGAAAATCAGCTCCTTTTCATGCACAGAATATTTGCAAGCTGCTTGCGATTGCAGTGATTGTTACGGAAAATTATGTGAGAGTTATATTTTCCTTCAAATAATTTAACTCTGTGGATCCTGTGGGTATTTAGTGGGGGCTCTTTGAGCTATGTTGGCCACATGGTAATCAGTCATGTTAAATCACATGGCTCTGCTGCCACGGTTGGATTGGAGAATGCACTGGTACTTACTGTGAATATTCATGAAGGCGAATTAGAAATTCAGTCCTCCTGGGCATGTGTGTGTGCAACTTTGGTATTGCTTTTGTGCCAGGAAACCAGCGTGGCACAAATGTTCAGGTGGCGTGGGCGCAAACCCACCCCGGGTGAAGCCCCGACGCCTGCGGTGTCCTGCTTGCTGCAGCACCGTTGCGGTCTCCGGCCAGCTCTCCGCCTGCCGAGGCTCCCTGCTCCTTGCTCTGAGCTGTAGCAGCGATGCACATGCCTCCCCACACCGTCATCCACATGCAGGCAATTCAATTTGCCCGTTTTCAGCAGCACAAGGTATTACAGAGCTCAGCTGGGGAAAGCCTGGGGTGTCCTCAGCCTTGCAGCTTTCCTCTGCTCCCTCTTGCATCCTCAGCACCTCCTCCCATTACCATTGCTCTCCCTTATCAACACACACGGCTTCCAAATTAGGACAGATGCTGTCCTGCTTCTCGGCTGGGCTTTTCTCGTCTCTGCGTGGCACTGCTTCCACAGGGCTGGTGCAAAGCAAGCCAGCTTCTCCCAGTCTTCCCAGATAAGCAGGATTAAAAACCTTGCTTATTCCTTCTCCACCTGAGCAAGGGCAGGAGGAACAGAAGGGGGGTCCTTATCTTTTTCTTATCTCCGGTGCAGCTGCTTGTCTCTGGTTGTGGAGGAGAGATGCCCCCAGACCCTGCTCACGTAGACACGTGTCTCTTCCAGTGCCTGACAATGACCTTCCTTGTATTAACATGGGCCTCTCTCGTAACACTGGTTTCTTTTTAACTGTTGCTGAGGCCTCTAGGGAAAACCTTCAGATATCTGATTGCAACAGATACCAAGGGAAAACCACAGCAACTCTGATCCTTTTCCTTCACATATATGCAAACAGATACACTTCAAACCATCTGAAAACCACAACGCACACTGCTCCTGCAGCTCTGTCCCCTTCTCCCTCTTGCAGACGAATATCCATGATACCTTGTGATTTCAAGCCAGCCCCAGAGGGACTGGTTGGTCCAGAGGTTTCTCCAGGGAATGGCCTTTTATGTCCTCCTCTCAGCTGGCCCGTCTCACACCTAGCATCCTCAGCCAGCTGGCCAGGCCACTGGAAGGGCTGCAGCACCTATATCCTTATCTACCCCAGTCTGGTGTCAGAGCCCTCTCAGGCTCGGAAAGTGTCTCTGGACACAAAAAAAATTCCCAAAGGTTCAGGGCATTGGTGTTGTGCATCTCTCATCAGAAAACAAAGCTCATGTCCATTAATGCATGGAGCAGAGCTGCCAGAGCTGGATGCAGCGTGTGGCTTGGCCCATCTCGCTTAGAGATGCTGCTCTGTGCATCCTCGCCACTCCTCCTGGTCACTCCTAGGGCTGTGCCGGCACACACCCTCCTGCTGGATGCATCCAGCTAATTGCTTTCCAGCTGAAATCAAAGCAGGCCTGAGAGAAAGCCTTTCCGTCCCTTGCCAAACTCCTCGCCTTGGCCTGGCCTTTTACCCTAATTGAATTGAGCTGAAGTAAGGTTATTTGGCACCTGCAGGGATGCTGACCAATTACAGAGCACCTTGAATTATCACCGCACTTGTACCTGTGCCAAAAATACCGAGCATGCTGTGCAGAGCCTTGCACAATCTTTTTGGGTAAATGTTATGACCTCCCTCGTAAAGTATGCTCAGATTTACTGATAGAAAGTGCTGTGCAGGAACCAGAAGAGTGAATATATTAGATAGTGAGATGCAGAGCCCAGCAAGGGCAATGGTGTTCTGATCCTGCGGATGGCTCGGCCACTGCCCCAGGGGTGTCTCAGCCAGGTCTCAGCAATGCCATGCCCGGGGGCGAGGGGACGTTGGGGCTGGGCAGTGTCCTGGCGCTCGGCTGCTTGGAGGCAGCAGCTTGTTAAAGGAGCTGGCCTGTCGTCTCTCCAGCCTTGAGAATGACAAATTCACAGCTGCAGTTTGCAACGTGTTCATGAGCTCATAGGCCAGATCAAAGCGCTGGGCCCTGGAATCGGCCCCCTCTGAGGGGGGGTGCATATCCACTCAGGCTCTGCCCAGACCTCCGCAGTCTATAACTGCCCTTCAATCACCCGCTACACGGTGCAAAGGGAGGGGAAGGTCAGTCACAGTGAAGGAGGTAGAAAATACACCCTGGAGCCTGGACAGACTGTGGGGTCCACAAAGACCACCAGCTCTCACTCCCTCCCACATGCACATGGGGTATCTGAGCTACAGCAAGGAAAGACCCAGCGATCTGGGATGTCTCATCATCCATTTTTGCTTCTTTTTGCTGCCTTTTATTTTTCACACCTCCAGCCCCAGCTAAGAGCACAGCATGGTGTGCCTGGCACTGTGCAAGGGCAGGCAGGAGATCCAGAGCTGGTGCTGTGCTCCCTAAGGCAGTGGAGGAGAGACGAGACCCTTGGAGATGCTGGAGCAGGGAGCTTCAGGGACAGCGTTGGACTCGATGCAATAGCATCCCCGGCATCCCCATGGGGCCCAGTGTGTGCCCTGGAGGGGTAACTGGCTGGGAAACACAGCAGGGGAAGGGGCTGAGAGAGGAGGAAAGTCAGGCTGGAGTGCTGATCCCATCGAGGCTGTGACACCGCATCCATCCCATCCCCTGCCCCGTGGTCGGGAGGGCTTGGGTTTTGCTTTCCGATGGCCTTTAGAAATCAAACTTTGGCCCTTTGATAAACATACGTGCATTTGCGTGCACACACCTTCACATACACACAGACATTTGTTACACACATACATGTTCACGTGGGCAGACACCATTGTGCCCCCGCATGTTAAAAATCTGTGAGAGATGTCCCTGATGCCAAGGACCTGGGTGAGGAGGGGCTTTGCAGCTCTGAGCACCAGCAGCAGCCCAAATCCTCCTGCCCTCACACCTGGGCTCCATCTCTCTTCTCTCCCTCCCTATCGCACACATTAAGGGATTACACTGTGATCTTTTCAATCTCTCTGTCAATAGATTTCTTTTTTTGCCAGCCGATTTTTTTCCAGCTCGAGCTCTTTCACTTCATTAATGCGCCCAGAAGGGAAGAGCAGCTGCCTGCATTGTCTGTCTATGAAAATTTCTTGCGCTGCTGGATTTGTGAAACAACTGATTAAAGACAATGCAATTAATTATTCCTTGATGAAATAGTGGAAATTATCCTGAAAAATGAAGAAATTTAGCAGTGGAACATTAAATCCCCATAATTATGTCATTTCTACCAAGGGGGCAGGGAGGTGAAGTATAAAAATAAAATCCAGCCGCAGCCTTTTTGCCGGCGTCTTGCCGGGTGCTGAGGGACGTGGTGCCCTCCGGCCGGCTCCTGCCTTGGATGCCTGCCGTGCAGGATACCCCAGCACCCTGCGCAGGGCCCCGGCACAGGCAAACAGCACAGGCCAAGCGTGGCTGGTCCCTGTAGAGCCCTTGCACGCCAGGCCAGGCCGTCTGCTGTGCTCCGGGCTGGGTGTGAGCATCCAGCTGTGCTTACAGCATCCTCTGTCATGCAGACCCCAGGGTGGGGCTGGGGGAAGTGCCCACGCCCTGGCACTGCCACCGCCCTTGCTGGGACGGCCCTGGAAAGTCTGACATCCCTTGGAGAGGAAGCCGTGGCCCAGCCTCCCTCATCCTCACGCCTGCTCCTCACGGAGGGGATGAGGCTTCAGCTCCAGCTCCTCCCAGGGCCCCGACACCCGCGTCCTGCCCTGCTGCTGTGGGCAGCACCATGTGCAACCACGCGGACCCCAGGTGGGCTCCTGGGATGTGTCCCACGTGGCTCAGTCCATGGTGCCCCGTGCACCAGCTGCACCTCAGCCCCTGGGCTGTCCCCCGAGCCAGGCTCCTGAAGAGGTCCCCTCCATGCCTCCCCAGTGCTATCACCATCTGCCCACCTCCTCCAGCACCCTCTGCCCCAGGTGCTGCTTTGGCTGGCTCCTGCCTCTCATCACTCCACGGGCCATCCCCTTTCTCACCACCAATTCCTGGCTTATATTTCTCTCCTTAAACTCTGGATCCTCTCGCCACCAGCTCTCTCTGCCCTCCCTGGTTACCCCCGCCATGCTTCCCCCTGCTGTCTCTTGCTGTCCGCATCCCTGCCAGACCCATGACCCTTGGGGGAACGCTGGCCCTGGGCACTGCTCCGTGTGCCCCTGTTCCTCCCACGCTGCCTCTCTCCGTCCTGCCTGGTGTGAGTGTGTGTGCCGGTGCCTGGGCCGGTGCCGCTGCTGGTGCCAGCGTCTGTACACTGGCAGAGCAGGGAGAATCCCCACCGTGGGAGATGGGGTGTAGCGCTGAATCACAGCCCCAGTGCAGGGGAGCGCGGGAGGCAGGGGGAGCGTACTGCATGGGGAGAGGATATGCCTCCTCCGCACTCACAGCTGGGGACTGTTGATTTTATTTATTTATTCTATTCTGAGATTTATCAAACGTGGGACTGGAGCCTTCCTGAGCCTGGTGTGTGTGGAACGAATCCAGGCCCCACATACCACCTGCCGAAATGTAATTACCAGATGCGTTAAATGAATAAATCTTCCGGGCACTGTTTTCTGTTAGCGCTGTTAAACCCACGGGGAAAGCCTCCGACTCTGCTCCGAGCTGCCTGTGCCATGTCTGTCACTCTGAGCCCCTGCGTGCCCCGGACCGTGGGTCTGGAAACTGGACAGGTCTGCACCGAGCTCCTGCAGGGTCTCACCTCTGGGCCGTCACCATCAGCTCGTTTGGGACCAGCTTCGTGTCCCTCAGTCCCTCTCAGCATGGGGGGTGGACCTGCAGTGGAGACCTTGCCCACGGTACGGATGCCGTAGCTCTAGGAGGGGTGAAGGGAACAGATTTCATGGTTTATGACGGTGAGCAGAGTGCTGCAGGGATCCGAGAAGGGACAGGGTCCCTGCGGGCTGTCAAGCAGAAGGCAGGCAAGTGGTGACCAGAGGGATGCTCCATTTAAAGTGTTGGTGAGTGAAGAACAGTGCTGAGGCCTGGGAGTGGGGAAGGGTCTCCACCTCAGCCTTGGAGACCAGACACACTCATCGTAGACCTGGCATCAGGAATGGGTCCTGGGTGGGGGATCCCTGCAGGTGGCTTATGCCCCTTTCTTTAGGAAGAGCACCCAAGGGGGACGTTTGTGTTCTTGGGAAAGGACGCTCTCATTTTTCCCCTTCATTTTTATTTCATCACTTATACTTCTCCCTGAGTTCCTCTTGGTGGGGCTGGCTCAAGTCTGCAGATGCAGTGCTCACAAAGAAGAGTTTAGTCGCCAGACTGGTCTTTAAGTCAGCCACAGCCGGGCCCGTGTTCCCGCTTGCTCATCCTTCGAGGGGGTTCTTGGGCAGGCTTTGCTTTCTCTTTATTGATGCATTTCAGCAAGGTCTGCTCTTTCTGTGAGCATCAACTGCCCTCCTGTCAGAGCATTTATCTAGAAACAAAGCATGAAAAGTTTGGCTAACCATGTGCTCGTTAATATTTTTCTAATTCCAGTTAAAAAAAAACCCAAAAAGGCAGTGATGAAAATGTAGGCTTAAGAAGCCTGGCACTGAGGACAGCTCGTAAAAATTGTTTTGCACCCATTTTCTGACCATTTCTACTAATCACATACCATGAAATGAACAGTTTGCAAACACCCCATGGGCTGAAACTTGTTTGCATAAACTATTCAGTGAACACTTGCAGATAACAAATTCATTTGCAGAAATCAGGATCAGCTTCTCAGCACCTCGGAAATGGGAAATTAAAAAAAAAACAACCCTTCAATGAATCGTGCACAAGGAGCTTCTTCCTGCAGGACCACAGTCATCTTCCCAGTGATGCAGATGTTTTTGGTGGTGGTGCAGAAAGGCTGCGTCGTTTTCTGGTGCAGTCAGAAAAAGCCAGGATCATTTGTGGTGATTTTATTTAAAAAAAATGCCTTGGGTTGTGTCAGCGGGTTCCCAAGGAAGCGGGTAGAGATTTCAGAGTCGCAGATCCAAGCTGGGTCTGCAGGAGAGGCACTGAGCTCCCAGGGAGTCTGTGCGTGATACCAAGGGGGATTAGGCTGCAAACGAGACCTTTGCAACACAGTTCTCTTTTGTTTTTTAAATAGAGCAGAATTATTGGAAATGTGACCTTTTTTGGGTGCTGACAGCTGGTAAACCCAGCCACGGGTCCTGCTGAATGGGACCCTCTTTTTTGCTGCGTCCCCAGGGCGCCCGTGCTAGGAACAGGAAAGCCAGCAGGGATCCCTTGCGTGGATGGGGTGAGCAGGGCTTCGAAGGTCCCGCTCCACGCAGGGAAAGCTGTGCTGGATGGTGCTGGCATCTCTGTTCTGCGGTTTCCTCACGCTTCCCCCAGGTATCCCTGCTCCTGGAGCTGTTGTGTGGTTTCTATTATTTAAGAGTGAAAAATGCAGCTGGACTAGCAGAGTGTGCAGCTATCCCAAAGCAGACAAATCGAGTACAAAAAAGCGCCAACTTTCCAATCATCATTTTTCCTTAAAAAAGAAAAAAAAAAGTTGTTTTTCCCCTCCAAAGAAGAAAATTTTGTTTCAGACACTTTTTCGCATTGTAAAAGCTGTTTGATTCTTCTTGCTAACCCTCCAATGCCGAGAGGGATGTGCTTATACCCAGACTATCGCCCTTTAGGGGTGCAGAAAAGGACCCACCCCAGCTGTTGGGTCCTGTCTCTCTCGTGGCACCCACGCTGCCGGTCATGTGCCCTGCTTCTTGCTGCCTGGCCTGGTGGCATCAGGAAGGGTGATGTCCTCTGCCGGGATGGAGCCCCCTTTGCAGGGACCGGAGCAGAGCTGTCTCTGCCTGGCTCAGTCCATCGCTGGGCAGGTGCCGGGCCTTGGCAGGGCAGCGGTGCAGAGCTGCCTCCCACCCACCTGTAGCGGACCCTCAGGCTCCGGGCTGGGCAACAGGGTAACGATGGACCAACAGATGATGATGGGGCTGAAACCAGCCAACACGCCCTGAGCACCAGGACCTCCTTCCTCCTCCTCTGCCTGCCTCTGTTCTGGCCAGCAGGACCCCAGCTGCTCATAGGGAGCCCACCCCCCTCCATCACAGCGGCTCAGACTTGCCAGGAAGGAACTGAGGTCCAGGAATTAAAAGCTTTGCAGCGAGATGTGACAAAAAGGAAGAAAATGCCTTCAAACGCACCTCCTTCATCTCTCCCAGCACTTCACCTTTCCGTCGGCTTCAGTTATTTCACAGCCTCTGGAAAAGAAGGAGGGAAAAAAAAAAACCCGGTTAGGAACTTGCTGAATAAATCATATCCATTCCCTCCCCCACCTCCCTCCTTTCTTTTGTGCAAATCAAAGGCTAGGAGCTGCCAGGAGCTGACAACGGTGCCCCCAGCCCCCACCCCGCCGTTCCTCACGGCCCCCGTCCTCGGGAACTTTGGGGGAATACGTGGCGGTTTCAGAGGCAATCAAACTCTGACAGCCCAGCCGGAGGGACGGAGGGGGGAAGCGGGGAGCGGGGAGCGGGAGCGCTTCGCTGCTGTCGCTCCTGCAGGCGCTTGCTAGCTGCTCCCTGTGGGTCTTGTAGTTTGGAAACAAGGTACCGAACATGTGGGGAAGGCTGATAATCTCCAAAGTGTCTGTGATTAAGTGAAACCAGCAAATTGAGATGCTTAGACAATTAGTAATCTTGGCGTGAAAAAACTGGAAGAATCAAAGAAGAACGGAGGGTTTGGGGTTTATTTTTATTTGGTTTTATTTATCTTATTTTATCCCTCCTTCCCTGCCCCCCCCCATCCTTCTAATTTCCTAAGCTTGCTCCAGTTAGATTTGAAGCGAGAGCAGGAGCAGTCCCTGACCCAAAACACACCTGCCCGTCGGCCGTCTCTCATGCAAGAGCCGGGGAAGAGGCGCTGCCAACCTGCTGCTGCTGGCGTGGCGGGAGGTAACCCAGGGCTGCTGGTAATGTCTGATCCGGCTGCCAGCCCCACTCCGATCGCTGCCACGCTGCTTCATTCCCCGCCACAGGGCAGGGGAGGTGGCGGCGTGCCCGTCGCAGGGCAGGGCTGGCGAGCGGCGCTCTGCCTGCACCCAGCTCCCGGGCTGGCGGGACGGGCAAAGCTGACTGTGCCGCAGAGCCAGGGCTGCACGTTCCCCGGCTGCCCTCCTGCAGCTGCCTTCCAGCCGCTCTCGTGCAAGGATGCAGGTGGTGCCCGGGGCCTTTAAGGAAGCTAATCCCAAACGTGAGCCCAGCCCCAGCGTGGCAGCTGCCGAACGCCCGTGCCAGGTCCTGTCCCCGCACCGCTGTGTGCCCAGTGCCCTCATCTGCTGCATAACGCCCTGCCGTCAGGGTGGGGTGTAGCTGGGGAGTACCTCTGCAGAGCATATGGTGAGCTCAGGGCGTCTGGCAGCACGGCCCGGCATCAGCAAAAGCGCAGCCAGGAGCAGGGCGAGAGCATCTTGCAGGAGTCACCTGTGACTTTAGGCAATTCTCATATTGTCCCTGTGCACCTGCATCCTTCAAAAGCCAAAGCTGATGTCTGTGTCATCGGCTCTGAGTCATCATGGGAGCCACCATCTCCTCTCAACAGAGACAAGGACCCTCAGGGCTCTCCTGTGCTACCACGAGCTAGGACTCAGCCCCCAGTGCAGTGGCCCTGCACTGCCGTGTGTGGCTGGATGTTCCTGCTCCCCAGCCTCTTCCTTCCCAGCCCACAGCCGTGTTAAAAACTCTGGGGTTGGCTCAGGCACCTGCACTTGACTTTTAGGTTTCATGCTGTGTTTGCTCTCCCCAGCTAAAGCTTGGAAGAAGCTGTGTATTTGCAAGACTCTCCCAAAGCTGGAGCTGCTCTGCTTCCCAGGCTTCCCATGGGACCTGCCACCACTCATACCTGCCAAAAGCTCAAGTGAAAGGACAATAACCTGTCACTCCAAGGATGGGGAGCTGCTCTGCTGGGGGCTTCTTCCCCCCAGACCAAAGCACCTAGTGGGGATCACTGGGTTCACCCTGATCTGATGCCAGAGCCGTCAAAATGCAGAGGTCCTGAGCGTGCAGGGAGGTCCCTGATGGGCACCTACAGCCACATTCCCACTTGCTCAGGGAAGCTCTCTGCTTGCAGCAAACATACTGAAGGGCTGGACACCCTCTTCATCCTCACGTTACCCTCTTTACCTGACATGGGTTTTGCCCCTTTGCAAAAAGCACCCTTCATGATGCTAGATTTCCACTTTTCAAAGGTGGCTCAAGCAGCCCTTTGTATATCACTTTTTGGCCAAGTTTCTTTTCTTTTTTCCTTCATCTCCTGTCTCTTTTTGTGTTTAGAGTTTTATCTCTGGGATTCCAATTCCTCCTCGGGAGGTTGTTGCATAAGTAGCCTCCATACTGATTGCAAGGATTTTAATTTGGTAGCTTTCATCTTAAGCTGTTTCTAAGGCACTTCCTCATTTGTTTAAAATCACCCTGCCTAAAGCTTTCGAACTGTTTTTCTGGTTTGATACTTCCCAAAGGGCTGTGGGACTTAATTAGAGTCCCTGCTCCTTTGTGGTTCAGTGACAGTTGTCTGGATTAAGTCAAGAGTTGCCACTCCACTTGCCCCAGACCTCGCTTTGCAGCTCTGACATTGAGACATCTCCAGTGTGATTTGGATCTCTTAACACGCCTGTAGCTACAGCCACTCCTAAAGGCTTTGCAGCATCCCTGCGACCTCCTGGCCCCTGGGCTGCCTGGCTGTGAGAGCCAGGGGGGCACAAAACCCCAGGGGGCAAGACAAGGCTCTTCGAGCCAAGGTAAGGATGGGTGCCCGGCCAGCATCCGGCAGAGGAAGCCTCTTTTTAGAGAACAGAGACATAGGCGGAAGGGAGAGCAAAGCAAGGAGCACGAGCAGAGGAGGGAGGGGAGGAAAGGGGAATTCATATGCGCTTTTCAAACACCTTAGTTGGCAACTGCAGGCCCAGTTGCTCGGGACTGGCCTGGGATGAATGCCCAAGGGCAATGTCAGCTACGCAGCCCGCCAGGGTAAGTCCACCCTACACAGCATGCCAGAGCTGAGGGAGCCCATCAGGGCAAGGGGGATCTCTGCAGGGCTGAGCCCAGGGAAGAAACACTGGCTAGGGGGAGGCACGATGCACTGGCACAAGGAAAATTGCAGTCCAGGGTCCAGGGTGACCCTGTGGAAGACCTCCAGTGCAGGGAGACGCCTGTCCCAGCTAGCACCTGGTATCCCTTGCTCCACAGGGGAGATCACCTCTGCCCATCACACTGCTCCCCCTCTCCCTTCTGCCCCCCCCGCCCCTTTTTGATATGGCTCCTCATCCATCCTTTTCTCCTCCCTGATGGTGCCTCCCTAGTCTGGGTTTCTCAGAGCTGGAAGGGAGCTGGGCTGTGAAGGTCAACCTCAGGCCAGCTCTGACATCCTTCGCAGCGGGGGTGTTTTCCTGAGCCCCACCTCTGGTTTACGGGATGTGATTTATGTTGGTTTAATTGGTGTTGGTTTAATTGGCTCATCCAGCTCCCATATATGTTGGGAAGGGGCCAGAGAGAGCATTAGAGGTTCATTACACATTACAGGCATCTTTCTCCATCTCCTCTCTGCCACTCCTTCCCCTCCCTTACATTTTCGGGAGCCAGGACACTTCAGCACGAGGTGGGAACATTTTCTGGGAATCCTGACTATGGGAATCTTGTTGAAACCAGACAAAATGGCAGCTTGTGCCTGAAGCCACATCTGCAGTGCCTAGTGCTCCCCCTTCCCACCGGTCCCCCCCGCAGCTGCCAGGCAGGGTCGTCTCTGCAGGGAAGACACTACCCAGCACCAGTCCCCACGTCCTGCAGGAACCGCCGCGACTCGCATGCTGGCTGCAGTCGGTTACAAAGCCTGACATGATCCTTCCAGCGCCACAGCCCTTTTTGCAGGACAGCTCTGCTTTGTGGAGGCAGCCGCAGCTCAGGGAGGGCTCTGGGCAGGTGGTGGGTAGTTGTGTGCTTCAAGGATTTGAGGCGAGTGTCCTTGTGCAAGGCACGTGTAGGACAAGGTGGTCTTGGGACAGGCTCAGAGGGGAAGGGATGCTCTACATCACATAGGGACAGCGAGGGTGACAGGGACTGGGACGTCACATGGGGAGGGATATTATACACTTGGGGAGCATGAAGGGAGAGTCAGGGATCCCGCATGCTCTCTGCCCTCCAGATGTACCAGCTCCAGGCTCCTCCGCACTGCTCTGCTATCACACATCAGCACTGCCTGGCATCACCTGGATGCAAACTCTCCCTGCCCTGAGGCAGGGCTGGCACACATCCACTCCCTCCTGGGACCCTCTGAGACCGGGGGCTAGGCTAAACCACCACTTCTTTTGCCCTCCTAGGGATACTCTGTTTTCTAGGCCTCTGTATTGCAGGCAATCTCCTGTGCACACACATCCACGGTGCCTTTCCTAGTGTGCAGCACCCCCAGGTCATGGTACCCCCTCCCATTCTGTCACTTTTCCCAGCCTTCTGCTGTGCCTTACACCCACAACCAGCAACAGGGCTGTCCCCAAAACTCCCTGCCCTGCCAGATGTGCCCGGTGTACCCCAGGAACTGCCAGCAGCATCCCAGGGCAGAGCCACCCACTCAGCCAAATCCCAGCTCTGAAAAAGAAAGTGCAAGAAGTGCCCCAGCTCTGTGGGCCCTGGCGCTGCACTGAATGCCCTGCAGCAGCACAGATGTATTCTGAGCTAAATAAGGGAATCAGCCAGAGCTGTTAAGTTCTGTACCCTGCGGATGCTAGAGGGAAGAAAGTGGCAATTATGTGCATTATAGCAGGAGCCCTACTATGCCAGGCACTGCACGGGCACTGAGGGGAGCAGCTCTGCCCCAGCGGCCTCAGGGCATTCCCACCACTTGCTCTCAGGTGCCAGTGTTTTGCTGCTGGGATCCCAGGGCCAGGGATTCACAAGTTCCTGTGCGGTGCTGTAGGCAGAGAGCAGAAATGTTGGGCTTTCCCTTGACCCCTGGCTTCCTTCAGGGTTTTGCTGGAGACACCCCATGCCTCCTTCTGCAATTTAAGGACAGGCGCCTGGTGGGAGGTGACATCCCCAAGGCTATACAGAGGAGACCCCTCTCTGTCCACCCCAGAAGGAAAGTGATCTCTGGACTAAGGCACAGGATCCTCAGTTTTTCCCCATAACCAGATCTGCTGCTTTCCTAAACTGCCTGTGGAAATCACCATGGAAGGAAACCCCAGCGAGGCGCGCTGGAGTCCTGGAGCTGGGCTAGTGCTCAGTGCGGGTGCAGGCTCCGAGAGAAGCTGGCTGGGGAGCCTGGCGATGCTGCCAACTTGTCATGGCTCAGGCGGCAGCCCCAGTCCCAAGCCACTCAAGCTGTTGGGATTGAGTATAAAACAGACCCTGCTGGCCAGTCCCCAAGGGGAAGAGCTGGTTTGGGCAGGAAACATCATCGCTGACATTTAAGAGTGGGGGAAAAGCGCCCAGTTGGCAGGCGGGAAGAGCAGCACCCGGTACTCCAGCAGCCCTCCTCCGCCTCAGGGCTGCCATCCCCTTTTTCATGCTTCACCACTGGCTCCATCTCCCACTGCTGTTTCCCTTCAGCGTCCAAAGCCCACGGCTGCCATGCTCCTTCCACGGCTGCTCAGCATGACCGGCAGACAACCGCTCGGGACCGGCCCTCCCCAGCTCCCCTGGAGCAGAGCCACCTCTGCGGATCACAGCGTGCCAGCCACAGGGTCAGAGGTATTTCCAGTCCCACACCAGCTTGGGACACGCAGGGCAAGGCTGGCCTGGGATGGGAGCTGCCTTTTTAGCTCATATGG
Organism: Phalacrocorax carbo; assembly: GCF_963921805.1. Taxonomy (NCBI): domain Eukaryota; kingdom Metazoa; phylum Chordata; class Aves; order Suliformes; family Phalacrocoracidae; genus Phalacrocorax; species Phalacrocorax carbo. Next base: position 7,414,837 of record NC_087534.1, on the reverse strand, counting down.
GGTCCTGGGGCAGGACCAGCACTGACCTGCAAGGGAAGCCTGGGAGAAGGATGCTGTGCACCTGTCTGGCTGTGTTTATGGAGGACCACAAGCTGAAGATCCCCCCCATCCCCAGTTGCCCCACCCTGAGTGACACCCTTCCTGCAAGTGAGCACATGGAAAACCCTATCCCTCCAGACTGGGAGCCAGGGCAGCCTCCAAACTCGGCTCCTGGTGAGCAGCTGGAGTGGGAGCTGGAGCCCCGCTCCGCAGACAGCTCTGTCTCCCCATGGCGTGACTCAGCCTCCTGCTGTTGGAGGAAGAGCTGGGGTGAGCAACTGCGGGCTTCGTGGTCAGGGCAGGAATGTCTGCGGGGCCAGCTGGGAGCGTCTGGTGGATCAGCTCTGTGGCTGTTGGGCAGCGGAGGTGAAGCCCCCGCCAGGCACTGTCGAAGCTCAGCTGCAAAACCCAGGCTGCACCCTGCAGTGCCGCCTACCCCTGATGCAGGAAAACCTGGAGCTTCTCTCCTGGATAAGGAGGGAGGGTAGATGGGCAGAGGGCTTGGAGCAGGAGGTCTTGGCTGGGGGTCCCTGGTGGGGAGCAGCTCTGGAAGACGGGATGGGGTGGGCAGGTGGAAGGCGCCCACAGGCAGGGGATGGGGGTACCAGCTGCTGCAGTGAGCTGGAGGTATCAAAGCAAACTCCATCACTGCAGAGCCCAGAGTTTGTCCTGGGCAGCCAAAACCTCTTCCTGGGCTAACTCACATACCCAGACTGGAGGTCAGCAAAGAGCAAAAGGGAAAGGAGGGCCCTGCTGACCCCAAAGGGACCTGTTAGCACGAGAGCCCCTCATCCCACCATCATCACAGGGGAGAATCAAGAGACAAACTCCATGCAGGACCCTGGGGGATGCACACGTGAAGTCATCGGGGCTGGTCGCAACCCTGCCCACGTCTCCACTGGCAGCTGCAGCACGTGGCTCCTGGGCTGGGCAGCAGCCAGGGGTGCCACCGGCACCCACAACCCCAGAAAATTTGTCCCAGCCCCATGGGTTGCCCACGAAGCCCAGCGTGAGCATCTCTCACGGTGCCCACTGTGTCGAGACGGAGCGCGTACCTGCAAGCACAGATGGTAAACTCCAACAGCAACAGAAATGCGGAGATCATAATTATCTGAACATAATGAAGGGTTTCATTAAATACACTTGGAAAACAACTCAGCAGCCGCACAAAGTTAAACTGCTGGTCTCAACTCTCCAAACTATTTAAAATTTATTAGCTTCCCCTGCGGGTCTCAAGCTTTTAAGTACCAGAGAATTCTTGAAAATAAGATCTTTTTTCCTTTCTTTCCCCTCATCCCTTTCCAATGTTTTTTGGCCTCTCAGATGTGTCTGTGGGGGGGAACCACCAGCCCCCACTTTCTTGCACTCTCCACCTTAGCAGACACCTTTTCTCTCCCACCTGCCCCCATCACAGCTCCCCCTCCTCAGGCAGCTTTTCACTTGGGCTGCAGAGCACAGCCGTTTCCAAAGGGATGATCAAATCAGAGACACCTGCACACTGATCCCTGCTAAATCCTGGACTCCAGACTGCAGGTGGTTCTTGTTGCAAAGGGATTAGTGGGAGGCTGAATAAACCTGGGTTTGATCTAGTGCTAACTGGCATGGGGTAATGCCCTTGGCTAAGATGAGATTTACCAAGCTGTATCTCTTCATAATGTGTGAGGGGAGGCAGGGCTCAGAAGATGCTCTTTCCTGTTCAGAAAAAGATATTCCTGGTTTTGAATAACAGCGATAGTTTGGTGTTTGGGGAGGTGCTGGAGTCCAATATTGGATCTGTGCTCAGCGAAGCTGTGGAGGGGCTGGATGCACACAGAGAGAGCCAGGGGGTGTTCAGGGGCTTTCTCCTCTCACCCCATGTCTGTGGGGAAGTGTTTCATGTCTGGAGAGACAAGGCGCTCCATCATGGGCCCTGGTGCCAGGCCGCTTCATTAAAATATTGTGATTCACAGCCCTTGGTTTCAGGCTGGAAAAGAGCTTCAGACAGAGGGATGATGCAGTAGGATCAGGTGAAAGTTAGTATTTCTCCTCCGTGTGTGTTGGAAGCCCCAGGAGCTGCCACTGACAGCCATAGTACTCTATTCTGCTGCATTTTTGGAAATAACAGTGAACTAAGAAATTCAGGTTTTGGCCAAGTTTCTAATGAACTCTAATAGCGTTGTCCTGGGACCGCACTCGACTGTGAAGTGAGATCGGCAAAGGCTGCTGGGAGTGGAGAGATTCGGGGAGAGGGACGGAAGGTTCCCAGCACCTCTGCACTGGGGTAGAAGAAGAAAATCCATCTCCCCTTTGCCACTGCATGCGCAGCCTTGCTGCGCATCTGCACTCGATCTGCCCACCTCCAGGCCCTAGAGGCTGCGTTACCTGTTGCTCACAGCTGTGTTAATCTGGGCTCCTCCATGCTCGGTCAGCTCGGAGCACGCATCTGCCAGCAAGTGATCACGGAGGCATGCTCTAAAGGACACGTCTGCAGGGCAGCACAGGGAACGAGCCGTGTGCCAGGAGCAGAGGGAATTGAGCAGCATTTGCGCAAAGCCAATAACAGGGTTGTTAAGTTATGAGAGAGCAGGGGACAGGCCTTGGAGCACTGCCTTGCTGAGCAATCCATTAGGGGAGAGGCTGTATGGTACAGACATATTTGCAGTACACTCTGCAGAGAGTTGGGCAGAGATAATACAATTACAGGTGAATTAAAATAAACTCAACTTCCAGTGACAACCAGCAGCTGCCTTAAACCACAGAAAAGCAGGGGCAGGAGGAGGGGTTGCTCCCCTTTCTCTTGCAACACGGAAGGCTGCAGAGCTTCACGGGAGAGGAATATGTGAAGTCCCAAACATCCTGCAGGAGGGAGACAGATGGGGCCAGGAGGAGACGAGGAGTCCCTGGAGCAAGTGCCTCTTGTCATTCAAAGTCATTTTAAGCCCTGCCAAGGCAGCGTGTGGGGGTGATGTGACTGCAGGGAGGGTGGGACAGCAAGTCTGCTCCCAGCCAGGGGGCTGCCAGTCTGGTTTGGGGGGCAACTGGTCGCAGTAGAGGAGGGAGATGGTGAGTGAGGAGGGGGTTGGAGGGCATACTGCTGCCTTGGCAGGGCATTGGCTTTTTTTTTTTTTTTTTCCTAGCACCCTTCACTGCTGCCTTGCCTGGGGAGGTGGACCAGGAGAGGAAAGCTGGGAGGAGAGGAGCACACGCTGAGCAGGCAGCTGCTCCCCCAGCCAGGGTCCCTGCAGGCACTGAGGCAACAGTGGCAAGACGTGGGCATCAGGTGCAGCTCTCTGGCAACAGGGAGGGCTTTTCCTCCAGGAATTAATGCAGGAGTGAGGCCAGACTCTCAGAGCACTGATCTGAGGAGACCTGGCTGGGATGTGACATGCAATCCCCTGCTGCTGGGTCACAGCTCTGCCATGTGTGCAATGAGCTGGTGGGTCTCAGCCTACTCCAGCCCAGAAAAGTGGGGCAGCTGACCCTTACAGGGATGCCCAAGGAGAATAATTGCTTAGAAACTGGGCTCGGTCTGACAAAGATGTTTGGCCCCCAGTATGAAGGTCTGCTCAGCACAGGAGATGGGATGCATGTTTTCCCACCTTTATCGTCCATTAAAGTGTTGGGGGGGGGGGGGGGGGGGGCATCTGCTCCCTCTTTTGTGGATGCCCCAAAGACAGCAATTTCTCTTCCCTCTTTTAAGACGGCCTGATGAGAGAAACTATTTCTTTCATTAAATAAGCAGCTCCGTACCGTGGCCTTGACTGTCTTCCCACCTAGAAAGGGCAAACTGGAGGGAGACAGATGTGAGTCAGAGGCAGCAGGCAGGGAAAGTGCCTGCGTTCCCTCTCGGGTAGTCAACCGCACAGAGGCAGGAGCCCTGCCTGCAGCTTGGCTCGTCAAAGCCGCTCTCCTAAGCAGAAGGGGCAGCTCAGTGTGTAAGTTACACACTGCCCCGAGCAGGGCACACAGCTGCAAACTGGCGGTGCTCCGCGGGCATGGCCCTGCCACCGCAACAGCTTTGGCCACGTGTCCCTGGCTGCCAGGCGTGCGCAAGAGCGGGGTGCTGCAGGCAGCGGGACAGCAGCTGGAGCTTGTGCTGCACCCCAAGAGGAATTTGCAGAGCTTGACTAGGAAGCGGGAGGGCTTCCTAGACCCCAAGGGGTCTCCAAAACTTGTCAAGGTCTGGGAGCAGCAAATCAGTCTTGGTGATGAACCCATGGGAGATGCAGCAGGGAACACGAATGCAGCGCGCTAGCACAGCTTGGCAGCTGCACCTCAGCTGAGCACAGATGCTTCAGCAGACAGTGATGGTCTTTCCTGGCCCAAAGGCATGCCATCTCATCTGTTCCCATTACAGCACCTTCTCTGGAGGCCGTGGGGAGCGCCATGGGCACTGGGGGGTGGGAAGGGCAGGGACTCGCTGTCCAAACCCTGCCAGGCTTCCCTTTGACCTGTCCAGAGCCAAGTCTGTGCCAGGTCAGGGACAAGCCCTTTGCTTCCAGCGCAGAAGGTACCAGCCCTGCTGTGGGGATGGTGCAGCTGATGGCTGTTTGGTGCCTTCTGTGAAGGTGGCCCACACCACGAAATTCCTCCTCTGTGTCCCACCAAAGGCAGGCCAGGGAAGGAGCTCGTCGTGTGACTAAGCCTGGTGCTTCCCGAGCAGATACAGGCTCTGTCCTGCCTCGGCTGTGCTTGCTGTGTCTGCTTGGGGGATGCCCTGGAAGGGCGGATCTGGAGGGAGACCCAGCTGTACGCCATGGGGTGACCGCGGGTGAACCGCTGAGGCTGCTCCAACTTCAGCTCCCAGCTGGAGTCGGGGGGCTCACGGTCGTAAGCCGTGTCAGTGCACACGAGGGGTCTGAGCTCGCACAGTCAGGGCTGTGCACGTGCCTGTGCGGAGGAAGAGGAGAGGATTTTGTTTTCCATCTCAATCAGCTTGGCCTCTTTAGCGAGCTCTAACAAAGGGACGGTGGCTTTTCATGCTGCTCTTGATCGCGGGGCCAGTAGCAAAACCCTCCCGGCAGGTCCCTGGGCACCGTTCCCTCCTCTCTCATCCTGTAGAGATGCCGGAAACACTGCAGGCGGTACAAATAGAGGGCAGCATTAGCGATGCAGAGTGATGCAGAGCCAAGAGGGGAATTGTGCTCCAGGAGCACGCAGCCCTCCCTGCCAGCTGCCTCCCCGCGCGTCCTGGTCCCGGCGGCCGCCGCGGGCTGGGTGCTGGGGGGCAGGGGTGAGGCCAGCGCAGGCAGCTGGCTCGGGGGGCTTTTGGATCAGTGTTTTCCTCTCAGCTGAATAGTTCCCATGGTTGTAAGGGTTGTCCCACGCCAGTAGCACGGCAGCAGCGGGTTTCTGGGGGTGGTAAGGCAAATTAGTGTGCGGAGGGCACCAGCTCTGTCCTGTCACCGAAGTCCTCGGTGACCTTGGGGGAGACTCCCTCTGACTGCACAGCTCTGCTCTCTCTCCTCTTCATCAGTCCTGCCTAGGCAAGGCTGGGGGCCGTGTCCAGCTATCCTAAGGAGCAGTTCTGTCTCCTAGCCAGTTTCCACCTCCTCGTCCCCTGGGAGGGTCCTGATGATTTCAGTGAGGAGCTATTTCCCCTCCATGCTGCAGAATAGAAAAGGATTTTACTTATTTTTTGTTGTTTTTTTTTCCCCCTTCTATTAAGTCTGTGACTAGAACATTGTGGCTTTTAAGTTTATTCCAACTGTTTGATATTTTACATAATCGTATTATTTATGTGACAAGATTAGAAGTACTCTGCATGCTGACAGGCAACTAGCGCACACGCAATTTCTTGCCAATCCTTCACATATTTGCATTGTATTCCTGACTTCTTAGAGCCTGTGCAGATTGTAGCGTTAGGCGGAGAGAGAGGTATGGAGAGAAACAGAGGGGGAAGGTGGAGAAGACAGGAGGCAGGCTGCTCATCCAAGAAGTGTTGGCTCCCTCCTGTCCTCTGAGATCTTTCGGCCTTTGCAGAGTGGGTACCCACTGCTCAGCGCCTGTCGCACTGGGGCTAATGGAAATACCTGGCCAGGCTTCAAACCCTTGGCCTCTAACAGCAAGTGCTAAGCACACAAAGGTGTTTGGTTTAATATCCCGCTGCTTGCCCGTGGGATACTTGATTTATTCTATGCCTGTAAACATTCATTTCACACCTAAACAGGGGCAGGTTCATCACTTCTGCAATCATCATTTATTCATGTCGTGAGGGTTGCAGGAAGCAGAGATAAATGGATTTCCGTGAAATTGGTGCTCCAGGCTGCTCAGGAGCCTCCATCCTTCTCACTGGGCTCCAGAGCAGGATGGGAAATCTTCCCTCTTCAGCCTCTCCACCCTGGTGCTTTGGCACAGCATCCTCTGCAGAGGACACCTTGGGCCAGGATGTGGTGCTGTCGGAGGGCTCCAATCCCGACACCAGCAGGGAACACGGGGCTCCCTCGTTCCCACGTGTCACGAGGCCTCAGCCATACTCAAGAGACAGCACGTGCAGAGATATCTTGCTGTGGGCCCTTGCTTTGCTGGCTTTACGCTGCTTTGGAGGAGCTTCCTTTCCTCTGTATTGAGGCAAACATTTGCTAAATATTGTTTTTGGGGGAGTGGGTAATACCCACCCTTTTCTGGAGGAAAAATCCCTGCCTTTTGTGCCCCAGGCAAAGGACGACTGGCTGAGAGGGGCTAGTGCTGCACTACACCTCACAGCCACCCTGGAGGCCACAGACTCGGGACAGAAGCTGGGACCTAGCTGTACCTTCCCATGTCCATCGGGGCTGGAATGAAACCTCCTCAGTGCCTACAGGCCATCACACCCCTGATGAGGAAATCCTACATCTAGCTGGCCCTCAGCCAACTGGTGCTCCCCCAGCGCACCCCAGGACGGCAGAGCAAACCCCGAAACACCAGAGATGGATGTGCCTTCCCTAAATAATTCATGGCTTGAGCTTGTGCTTGGCTTCCTTTGTTATCTTGTTACGAACGACAAAATGAACCAAGATTAAAGAGCTCTGGCTCTGTTTCCAAATTTATAGGCATTTAAAATGTGATTGAGTCTGTTACTCCTCTGACTGTTGTCAGGCTGATTCAGTGCAGCGCAGCGTGGGCACCGTGCTCCCAGCCGGCCTGGGGCATCGCCGTGCTCAGGCGTGTCAGGCGGCGGTCAGCATCCTGAACAACCCCGGGGATGAGTGCATCCAGAGGGCTCACGGCCACGTCGGCACAGGACTTCCCTGTGGTACCCAGCTTCACCACCACATCCTCCTCCTTGTCATCATCACCCCTTCTGGCCCACTGCACCTCCAACCCGCCACCCTTTGCCACTCTGCATCCCCCCTGGATGACTCTCTCCATCTCGGAGCATCCCTCCTCCTGCCCCCGGCACTAAGCTCATAAACCTGGCAGAGCTAATTGGCTCTGACTTTGCGCTGCTCTGCAGAGGCTCACCTTCTGGAAATGACCATTTCTCTCTGTTCAGCCTGGAGGGAGCCGAGAGGGCTAACTTAGATTTAGACCTTGAATTTCTAGATGTCTGAAATTAGGTGAGATGAATCCACAGCTTCTCTGGCACTGTCTTTGTGATTAATCACTGTCTGAGAGCAAAGCTGAGTTCTCTCTGCCTCCTAATTCAGCACCATTTTTATGGAAATAATAGCTTTTGCTGTGTCCAGCTGTGCTGATGCCTGGGGCACCAACGGGTGCCCAACTGGCTCTGCGGCATCACACCTGCACCAAGATCTTGTTCTGCAGAGCCCGCCAGGTAGTTGGAACCGTAAAGGAGAGCAAGGAGCTTCACCTTGCTCATACAGCCCCTGTCCTGGGCCACAGGAGAGCCCGTGTGCCTCACCTTGGGCTGTGTAAGGAGCACAAGTCCTTCTTCAGGCTGTGTGCCAAGGGATGCTCTCCTAGGGCTCACAGAGGAGCTGGGCTCCCTGTGTCCCAGCACTGGGAGTGTGTCACCTCTCAGAGCCACAGCTTCAGAGCGGGGTGTGGAGAAAATCCTATGGGACATCACTGAAAATGCAGGGCAAAGAAATGACCTGGAGATTTTATGCCAAAACAGTTTAGTTTCTTGAAGCTTAATAGCCCTGCACAGCCCTCAAATATCTTATTTTTTCAGTGAAATTAAGCTATTCACTGAAGGCCCCTTTCCACACAAGAACAGTGCAGCTTTTAAAATACAGGAAGAATTAAAGATATAGCATCACCTGCAGCCGACAACGCTATGCACAGCTAGAGCTGCTCCTCCGGGAAGCAGATAGCTCTGTGATGCCCTTTGTAATGACATGGCCGTGGCCATTTTCAGTCATATTTTCCATGTCCTGTCATCCAAAAGGGACCCAGAATCTTCTGTGCACCATGGGGGTGGTGACAACATGGGGTGACTGCTGGCACCGGGCTCTCTCTGCTGACCTCATGGGCATTTCAGGACAACCGCAGGTGGAGCCAATGCTGTTACATACAGTAACTACACCCAGGATGGGGGCGACGGACTTGCAGTGCCCCTGGTTGTTAATGAACGCACTGAGACGTGCCCCCGCGCGCCTGGCTGGGGCAGCTTTCCCCCAGCGCCCGAGCAGGAGGGAGAGCTGGTGCAGATACCGCTCACGGCCAGAGGCTGGTCCCGTCTGGGGACTGAAGCGCTGCCGAGTCCCTTTGCAGGGACAAGCAGGGCTGAGCTGCAGCTGTGGAGGCAGCTCTGCAGAAAGGCTGCTTGGGATGATGCTTCTTCCTTGGAGGCTTTTGTGAGGGTTGTGCGGAAAGGCGGCCCATGGCAGGTGAGGGACGGGGCTTGTGAGTGTTGCTGCAGCTCTCTGATAGCAGGATTTACCCTTCTGCTGTGTTTCTCTTTCTCTTCCACTAATTCAGCTTCTGGTAGTTCACATGGTTGGTCCCATTGCTTGTGGTTGGGATGCAGCACTCCCAGTGGCCACCAGACTGATGTAGTTTGCTTCCCCATATCTCTGACCAACCTCAGAGACAATATTAATGGTGTTTTTTCTGAGGAAAGAGAGCCAACACAAGGCAAAAAGGCTTATGTTCTTAAGTATACGCAGTGATGTGAGGATCAGGAGTACTCACGTTATCAGCTGAATATTCAGAGCACTCATGAGAAGGTTGTTTGCAGTTTCCTATCAAACCTGCGACTGATGTTACATGTTCTCAAGCACAGCTTTGGCTTGTTGCTTCCTCCCTGCTCATCTGCAGATGCACAGGTACCCTATGCTCTGATAACTTTCTCCCTGCCCAGGAAAACAGACCCAGATGTTAATCTCCCAAACTCACAGGCAGTTCCAGGCTTTTTGGTTTGTTTTTTTTTTTTTCCAGGGGTGGGAGAAGAAGGGAGGGCAGAATTTTTGTGGAAATCTGTTTTATTGCCAGGAGCCAGTGAGTTTCTGCCCCACATTGCCTGCTTGCCTCTCTGCTTGCCACAGTGTTGGTGAGGACCAGGCGAAGGCAGGTAGAGCTGTTCATCAAGGACAGCTATGCCGTCGATGCTAACAGATGCTCAGCCAAGACCCTTCTCCCCACCCCCCCGTCAGTTTTTATCCTAAAATTAGCCTTTACTGGGAAGGTTTGTGCTCTCATCCTGCATCGATGTCCATCTGACAGGGGATGAACTGACTCAGAAATAAAGAGCACAGAGCAGACAGGGTGAGAGGAAAATAGCTCTAATGTAAAAATAAACGGTGTCCAGCCACCCACTGCGTCCAGCTGAGCTCCCAGTAGGGTCTCACACGCCTGACACAGAACAGCAGCTGCCCTTTCATTAGCAGCCTGCTCATTTTCTCCCCCTACAGCTGAATTCCCCTTGAAAAAAAAAGACACAAAGTGACAGGAAGGAAAAAGAGCCCCTGACTCCAGCGCTGCGAGCTCAAAGCGGCCTGGTGTGCTCTTGGCTGTGGGGATGCACTGCCTGGGTCCTGCTGAAAGTGTGGGGAGGTGAGAAGAGCCCTTTGATCCCACAGCCCCTGCAGGGAAGGGATGGAGGGACCGCTCTGATCTCCGCCTCACTGCTCCTTCAGGACCCCTCTCTGCTTGTCCGTGGCTTCCAGGGCTCTGCTGCATGGTGCCTCACCTTCCGACAGCCACGACCTTCCCATGCGTCTCGTGGATTTGGGCTGCTCTATTTGTTCCCTGCTCAATGGATGTCTTCCGAGTCCAGGGGACACAACTGACTCCGACCCTCCAGATCTAGGGTAAATGTGGCCACCCCAATCTTCCTTCGGAGGCACTGTGAAGGGACTCATACATCCTGTGCCCAAGCTCTAGGAGCCAGCAGTACAAGCAGCTGGGAGGAGCGAGGGAAGGCTGGAGGAGCAAGGCTCTGGGTCTCGCAGAGTCTCTTTGTCCTGGGTTTCTGAAGAATTCAGTTTAGCAGCATGGTGTGGTGTCACATCGGACCAAGTTGGGTGCGTGAAGGGTGGTGCTAAGCTCCTCCAACAGCATTATACTGTGCTAAGTGCCCTTGAAAATCTGCTCTCTGGGGACTGTTCTGGTTGTGGACACAGACTTTCCTTCTTTTCTGGGTGCTGAAGCTCTTGATCCATTGCCCACTGTGTGAATGAGGCCAGGGAGACATTGCTGGAGAAGCCCCGGGTCATGTCATGTAGTATCTTGGCTTTGAACTTCACACCAACAGATCATGTCCCACTGCCCTGCCCAGACATTAACCGGCCCTGAGCAAAACCCTCTGCACCTTTCACATCCTTCCCTCAGAGCTGCTCCGCTGGAGTGGACCAGTGTCCACATGCTTAAAAATGTCACCAGATCTCTGGAGTCACCAGACCCAGAGTCCCACCCGTGTTCCCTTGGAAGCCCAGGGAAATGGCCCTCCTGACCCTGCAACAGGCCAGAAGCACAAGGAGCAGCTTGTGCATCATCGGTGCTCACCTTGCACCATCGGTGAGCCAGCCACAGACACGGACAGGACTGCTTCGCTAGCGAGTGCTCGCCTACCTGAGCAAAAGCTGCACACAGCCTCTGGAAATGCAGTGAGCAGGCGGAAGAGGACCTTTAAGTCTTTCCAAGACACTTTGTGGAGACATAAGAGCTCAAATTTCCTGGTTCTCTCTCTCTTCCTGAAAAACCCACAGCACACCCTGCAACGCAGAGGAGCTAGGCACAATAATCTCGCTTCAGCTCCCCGAAACTAGCCAAGCAGAGGAGAAAAATGATTTAGATGATTTACAGCACTTTGGAAGAGTTGAAAAAAGTGAAGTAAATAATAAATCAAAACCAGCAAAAAGAACAAGAATACATCCATCTTTTATGAGCTCTATTCACTGCTGTATGTACAGTTCAGACATAAAACAAACGCACCATGCAAAGTTGCTGCTGCTTCAGAAGTGTCTGTGCCCAGCAGTTTCAGAGCACTTCCAAACTACATAAAAGCAGAGGCACAGGGAGGCGCAGGCGTTGTCTGCTGAGTGCAGGAAACCAGTTCCTATTCTCTGCCTTCTTATCAGCCTTCTGCATAGCCCAGTGTGGGGATCATTTCAGCTGGGAGACGGGGCGTACAACGAACCTGTGATAAAAATTATTTTTTCCACAAAACACATTCTATCTTCAGGGTCCTTGCCCCATTAAAATTGCACCTGATGTGTTCGTCAGCTGCAAAGCATCCTCTCACTCTTATCACGTAGTCTTGTAAATGCTGTTGTCTGAAGGCTGCCCAGATACCCCCGAAAGGTCCCTTCACCCACCTACAAGATCCCCTTGCTGTACTTCCCTAGGAAAGGGGCTCCTGCAGGCTATTTCTCTGATGCTCCATTTGATAGGCACAATTACTGCCTGGGAGGCTGCCGAAGGGTGCAGCCAAACCCTGATCTGAGCTCGGGTCACTCCGCAGCAGAGCAATGAAAGCAAAGCATGGGAGGCGAGGTAGCACATTAAAAAACCATACTGTTTTGAAAGGCTTTTCCCCAAAACATAGCTCTGCTTCATGAGAACAGCAGATGATATAATCACCCATGGCCTCATGTTTGAGGAGCTCCAAATATCCTCTGACCAAATCTTCTCTAATAGCTCTCCTTGCAGACTGAGTCCAAACATGGAAAACATCTAGTTCAAGGTCCTGGACAGAGGCAAAATCCTCCGAAGACACTGATCCAAGACAGTCCTCTTTAGGGCTGAAGTCCTGCAAGGGCATGGATATGGTTTTGGTACACCTCTTACAGCCACCAGAAATCCTATTTGAATCCCAAAGAACCAGCCTTCCACCTCCTTCACCCCAAGGGACAACATCCCGATGTGATGTGGCCGAGTCCCTCACCTGGTCAGAGGTGTCTCAGTGGGGGCACAAGGACCAGCCTTAGCGTGCAGGATGACTCTGTTAACACCCAGGCAGCCCTGAGCATCTTCTGAAGGGCCTGAATGTCTGTTTCTGAGCCTCCCCTATAGTTCCTTGACACTGAAGGCTGCAGCAATTGGACATCTTTGGATTAGGAGACATTCCCAGCCTCCACTTTTCCCGTTGTGCCACTAGCTCTCAAAGGAAATGATACACAGGTTTGAGACACATCAGCTTTGAGGGACTCTCCCCTGGTCTGTCTAGCCCAGCGAAGCAGAGGCCCTGGTCTGCTCACATCCTAAGCGGTTCAGTGCAAGAGGACGCTCCCGATCCACGTGGGAGTGACGGGGACCACATGGGTGAACTTTGCCGACATCCTCATCAGCTCTGATAAATCGCAGCAGATGTGTCAGGGTAGGGTTGGTCACATCTGGGCTTGGTAGCTGCTCACCCACATCAGGGACTGGATGACATGACCTATTTTATCTTGCTTTAGACAGGAAATTTCAAAGGCCAGGGAGGAAGGAGCCTGAGGTTCTGCCTTTGTCCAGGATGCCCTGGGCCCCCACAGCTGTTTGTGGTGAGGTTGGGTGCAGACTAGCTGAGTCACGAGGCCAGTTTCTGGCTCATCCTAATATAGTGTTCCTATCTCTCACATTTCACAGGCATCTGCCTCTCTTGAGCTGGCAAGCTTCTCGCAGGGTCACATCCCACCAGCTGTTGGCTATAAATCTGTCTCCTGGCTGGTGGTGGCTTTCCTTGCAGGGTGCTGCAGCAGCCTGTCCCTTCAGTCCCAATGGCAGTTGGCTCCTTTTGCTCAGTGGGCAGCTCCCCTGTCCCTTTGCTCTCAGCCAGCAGTGACAGCTGGCTGCCTTTGAGACAGGCTCTGACCCAGGACACAGGTAGGCTCCTCAGATAGCACCTTCCAGCATCACCTTTCTGCTTGCTCAAGCTCCAAGTGAGTATCTGGAGAATGAGTCTCACCAATGACCTTCTGGACTCTAAACCCAGCTCCAGGGTTCATTTCTGGAGAGTCCAGAATGCACTGCCTTTTCACCACTACTAATCTCCAACAGCCCTTCTGTGGAGGGATTTTTCTTTTCTCAGAAGCAGCAGCTCATGGCAAGAGTAATTTAACTTCCAGCCCTACGAAACCAGTGCCCTCCCTGCTCACTGTAACCCACCTTAGCTCCACAAATCCTATGCTGAAGAAGGAGTGGCTCAGGAGGATCCTCTCCACTCCGCTAGGAGCAGACCTGGGAGCAAGGATGCTCTGAGCACCAGGAGAAAGAGTAAAGGCTGTCTGAACTGCCCAGCCGAGGGAGCTGGCTGAGGCAGTGCTCAGGCTGCCTACCACAGAGCAATGGGAGCCGGTGGGAGCTGAGAGACATGTGGGATGGGGCTCGTTTGTCACCACAATGGCAGTGTCTCTGGTCATACGGGATCCTGACATCCACTAGGAAGAGTGCATCCCCTAATACCTGTGACCTCTGCGAGGACTTGAGCCACTTCCCACTGCTGGGGCAGCCAGGTTTCCAGCCATTTGGGACACACAGCATTGCCCAAGGAGCCAGGATCTCTCATCAGATGATGGAGACTTGCTCATCATTTTCTGCCTCAGCCCTCCTCCAAACCCAGTACCTTTTGGGGCTTTCTTAGTTCTCAGACACCCATACCCCTCTGAGCAAGCTCAGGGTCTTGGTGCAGCAGCCAGTAGGGTCTAGCAGGGGGATCCAGCCCTCCTGCACGCCCTGGGCTGATGGGCTGCAGCGCACCCTTCCTGAAGAGCCTTGCAGAGCAGCAGGGAACAGCCTGGCAGCCTCCCGCAAAACACAGCCACGCTGCAGTGCAGAGCAGTGACTGCCAGGGCCCGGGGGGCTGGAGGAGGTGGAGCACCAAGCGCGAGGTCTCGCTGCGCGGGAGGACAGAAAGGAGGACCTTTCCCCAGAAAGGTCCCAGTCCCAGGCAGTGAGGGTACCCCCCAGCAGCACCTCTCTGGGTGGGCACGCAAGACATCCAGGCTCGAGATATGCCACCTCCCTCTGATGGATCTCCCCCAGTTAACAAGGCACTTTCTCCCTGCCTTTATAAAGCCCTCTGATATTCCACCCCTGTTCAGAAGGACATTTCTCCTAATTCAGACACGGAGAGACTGACGCACAAGTGAGAACAGGCTGTGCAAAGCCACAGAGTGCTTTGACAGCAGAGCTGGAAAGTGCCCTGGTCATCACCTTGGGACACACACTGCCCCAGCTCCTGGTGACAGATCCCACAGAGCATCCTCACACCAGGCTCTGGCACACCGGGTCTCTGAATAGTCCCCTGGGGGCACCAGCCAGCTCTCAGGCTTCTTCCTGTGCTGCCCCAGCACATGCCCCACAGCTTGCTGGATCGCCCCCAGTCAGACCCAGCAGGTCTGCCCATGGTGTGGCGTATGCAATGGAGAAATGGGGTGGGCCAAGGGGGACAGCGCTGGGCATGTGGGGCCGTTCAGCCAAGGCTCAGCACCCAGTGTGGGCAACCTAGTCAGCAGCAGAACAGGAAGAAGAAAGGAGGGAACTGGAGCTTTCTGTCCTTCCCCCACTCCTCCAAAGCAAGCGGTGCCGTGTGCCCTTGGGGTGCCTGGTACCTCCCTTGCAAGCTCAATGCCAGAAGCTGCCTGTGCCCTTGCGGTGCTGGTAGCTGGAAATGGCCCATCTGAAGCAATCTGCAATGCATGCTGCTTTTAATTAGAAAGGGCTGCACGCCCACCTGCAAGCCGCTGTAAATCTGGTCTGTGCTGTAAAGAATGTCCTGGATTTAAGTTGTAATTAGAACTTCTATTGACGGCGCAAAGCCTCATTTTTCATGTGAAGATGCTCGTTGCTCCCAGTCAAGAAATCAATCTGGGCCGGTTGAAGAGATGGGGCCATCAGATTTGCAGGATGGATTGATGACGGAGAATACAGGCTGTCTTAACCCCTCTGCTGCCCTGGCTCTCCCCGGGGGTGGGAAGGGGCAGCGGGCAGGGGGCAGGGGGAGCAGTGCCATGGCAGATCCCTGTGCCCTGCTGCAGGCACTCAGTGCAGAGAGGCAGCAAGAGCTCTGCTTTACAGGACAGCGACTTGCAGCCTGCCTGGCCAAGCAGTGCAGGGCAGGGGCAGGGCCTAGGGTCCTCCATCTATCTAGCTGGAAGAAAAGAGCACTTAAAAACTATTTCAGCTTTAACACACAGTTACAGATGCTTGCAACATCCTACCAGCTACACCTGTTACCAGTATTTCACCAGCTTGGGACTCACTGGGAAAAGCAGCCCTGCTGCTCCCGGAGGCTGCCCGTTTGCTTCTTGGGGATGCTGTTGCCTTGCTTTTTTGAGAACGTTTGTTTTCACAGAACCTTGAGCCAAGGGCAGAGCTGGATACCCTTGTCCCTTTTCTGGGCAAGGTCTCTCCTCTGGAGGAGGTGCTGGCTGCTCCTCCTGTCCAGCATGACATGCTCGGGGGCCGCCTTCTGCACACACTGCTGAGACCATGGTTTTCAGCTGGAGTAGTTCTCTTTGCAACAGAAAAAGTCACCAGGCAACAACTTGTGCTTCACTGGTGCTTTGCCATAATTTAACACATTGCTTGTCGCTGGTGGAGGGGGGATACTGGGGATTAGCAATGCATTTGTCCAAGTCTCTATGCCACTGCAGACTGATTAGACTTGTGCCCATTTAATTACAGCATATTTCCAACCCCTGCTAGTGCAGAGATGGACCAGCACAGTCAGTTGGGGATCTCACAGTGGAGAGAGAAGAAATAATAATTTAGGGCAGCAATGTCAGCTTTTTTCTCAGCCAGCGTCCATGGATCTATACTTTCTATTCAAGCTGCTGGCACAATCTCTGCTTTTTAGCCCCATGCTGGCCCTGCTGCCATCTGGTGCAAACCTTCAGACTTCCCTCAGCACCACTGCTCAGCTGAGGCCAGCATAAAGGGCTTCTGGTTGTCCACAGCAGCCTGAACTCTGTCAGTGCTCTGTCGTGCTCTCTGATGGAGCCTCTGGAGCATCACACCTCTCTTCTTTTTCTTTTTTGTTCTTTGCCAAGCAAAGCAGTGTCCTGTGGAGGCATCCCTTCTCCATGGACCCCGGAGGGTCTTGCAGAGGAACCCCTAGTGGGGCACCTTGGTGCTGACTACTTCACCTTGACCTGAGTACCCCACCTGGGATTACAGCTAAGGGTCTTCAGCAGATGCCCTCCTTGCCAGATCTCTGCCACCATCTACTGAGAAATCAGAGGCACACCTTTGGGTGTTCAGGTGGCACAGGAGGACGGATCCTACCGGCTGTCTGACAGATAGCAGAGATAATTCATATGTATAAGCAAAGAGTTCACCATATTCCTGTCCCACTTGGCTTCCTTGGGACCTGGAGCTGTAAGTGTAACACACAAATGGGAAAAGAGGAGAGTTTTTATCTGAAAGGAAGGTCCCTGACTCTTTGCAAGGGCTCTGTTCACACATGCCCCTGTTTCTGCACCCGTCTGTAACAGGAGCGCAGATCACAGGGGCCTCTGAAAGCACGTCTCTGTCCCTGCAGCCTTGATGCTAAGAGGCTGCAGCCAGGGACAGGGCGGAAGAGAGGTGAGGAGGGGAGGGTTAGCGTGGCAGGTACTGGGCAAGGGTGTCTCCTCACATGAGGAAACTCTTGCCTGATCCAGTGCTGCCCTCTCTGACCGCTCGCTCTGCTGTTGTGTGGCACTCTCCCTGCCTATTCTGTCTGCTTTTGCAAATATCCCAAGGGAGAGCAGCTGGGGACTGGGGATCTGCTCCACAAAGGTTAACGGCTCACCGCCGGAGTGCTCTGCTCTGTACAGCCCCGGGCACAGTGGGCAGACGACTGCCCTACCTCCCATCTGGCTGTTCCCACCTCTAGCCTCTGATCTCCAGGGAGAGCATCTCCTGCATGCAGAAACTACAGAGACCACAGGGCTCCAGCTCAGGGCCCTCAGTAGCAGCTGGGTGGCCTTTTCTTCTTCGGAGACTGTAGTGGTGGCTCTGTGGAGTGCCGAATCTCTTGTCTATTTAGGGAAAGGAGTGGCTTTCCTTCTTTTGCCCTTTAAGTTTCTGCCCTGTCTGCTTAATCCAAGAGCTCCCTTGGCTGCCCTGGTCCAGCTCCATTCAGGATCATGTTCACATGTGTGGAAACAGAGAACTCCAGTTTGGTGTTTCATGTGCCAGTGGAGATGAGACAGGACAGAGGAGGAGGGTGAGCGGGGGCTCCGGAAAACTGAAAAACAGGAATCACCACCCAAAATTCCCATTTGTCAGAAAGGTGCCATGCGCCCTATTGCATCCCTCGTCTTTCTCCCTGTTAATAATGGTGATGGTGGTCAGTCTTTCCACCCTCTGCATCCTCACCACTGGCATCTGTCTGCCTGCAAGCTCAGCATCCCAGACCTGCAGGGAAGCCCCAGCCTGGCTCCCAGCTCACAGAGGACTCTGCCCACCAAGAGAGGCGTCCCTGGGGCACCCACCCCTGTCTGTGCTACTTCTCCCATGATCTTTCTGGTTGCCTTTTGGGGTTAATTCTCCCCCAGGATCTACAGTGCTGGCTCACAGGCACAACCCTCATTTTCTCTGATGTCCTGGTCAGAAGGCAATGTCCCAGAATGCCTCCCCATTATCATACTTCCCTCATCAGGGTACACCCATGTTCCTGGCACTGCCGCTCCCACGGGGGGTGGTTTGGCTGCCGGCTCCCGACGAGGGGCACCACCCATCAGACTGCAGCCCAGCTCCACAAGTCTGGGTCAGATTTAGGCGTGGATTCAGGAGCACAGGATGCTCTCCCACCCCACGTGACATGCTGGTTGTCAGACGATGCTGGACAATATCTTCCAGATAGTGGTCCACAGGGAGGCAGGGGGCCAGGTGGTATTCTTGGGAGCTGCCCTTCCTGGGGACTCCTGAGGACAGTTTCACTGTTGTGTAAATATAAAGTATTGAAAATCTGGAGACAGCCTCCCCAACAGAGGGTCAGGAAGCTGTAAAGAAGGTGATGTGAACTAATCAGAGCCGACATAAAACTGCCAAGACCCAAGTTAAGCCTGTGGTGGATTTGGATTCACACTGGAGATAAAGAGGCAGCTCTCAGAGAGCTGGCCTCTGGAGCTGGTTCAGATTAACCTGGATTTTCAGCATTGTTTCATGCTATTCCAGTACACAAATCCCAGCAGCTCTGCCAGTGCACTCTAGGATGGACCGCAGAGCCCTGGACACATATACGGCTCTGCCACCCCTCTGCCAGCCCAGCCTGGCCTTGCCTTCCCAGCACCGAGTGCCTGTGCTGCGAGCTGGTGCTGCTCTACCGAGCCACAGCGCCTTTCTCCTCCTGCCCTCTTGGCAGAGGCAGGGTGGATAAGGCAGGTGAGGCTGAGGAGACCCCTAAGCCATAAGCCTCAAGGAAGGAGCAACACCCAATCCCCAGACACAGCCTCCAGCACGCATGCAAAGAGCCAACACCCTTCAGCAGCACTTTACAGCCTGACTCACGTCCCTGCATCCCTCTGCCGTTGCCTCTGCTGTGCGGCAGCCTCTCTGCAGGGCTGGCCTTGCCCCTGTCAATATATCCCCTACAGAGAGGAAAAGCCTGCCGCAGCTTTCCTGCCAGTGCCCTCCTGGCATCGTCAGAGAGATGAGGTCCCATGTGGGTAGGTGCCTGTGCGTGCAGCGAGGCTGGCATTAACCCCAGCCCTGGTGTGCTCCCTCCTGGCTGCCTGCCTATGGCACCCCACTGCCATGGCACTTCTGGGGCTGCTGGAGGTGTCACACCGGGGCTGGGGCTGGGGTGAGGCTGTCCCTAGTTGGGAGGCTGGCACAATATGCCTGCCTTATGAATTCCCACCCTGGCTCCCAGCTGAGCAGAAGGAGCAGATTAGTCATCCTTTCCCCTGGTGCCGAGCTGGCTCCGGGCTCCTGCACGCTGCTGCTAATGCATTGGCTCCACTTGGGCAGGGTGGGAAATCCTGATTCTGCAGCCTTTCGGGAGCGGAGAGCTGTGTGAGCGGCGGGTTGTGTGTGATATACCACCTGTACCCCAGAGATGTCCCCTGGCTTTGGCCTTTCTCCCCAGATTTGTACCGCAATACCAAAATATGATGTGAACCTGAAGAGCAACGCAGGGAGGTACGTGGAGTTGTGAAAGGGGGAGCAGGAGCAGAAACAGGCTGGAGAGTTTCTGCCCCCCGCCATGGGGGACAGGAGGGTCTCTACATCCCAAGTATTTCTGGATGCCAGTGAGGATGGTCTCCCTTTTCTCTCCATCCCTGCGCAGGTACCAGCCTGGAGGGGGGATTACTGTGTGTCCCCAGCTGTCGCTGGAGGGAGCCTCCCCTTCCAAAATAGCCTCTGCTACTGCCAAGCTACTCAAGAAACTCCTGGCCAGAAACATAGGGCCTCTTGGCCCAGGGCAGCTCACAGGGCTGGAGCAGGACAGAACCCCCTACAGCCAAAGACACTGGGCAAACACCTTGCTCCAGCCCTGCTTCAGTACTGGGAGATGCCCTTCCCACCTCTAACCCCTTGCTGAGGAGACACAGAAGAAGAAGACACCCTTATAAAGCTTTTGGAAAGCTGAAGACAGAGGCCCAGCGAGGCTAGGCAGTTGTGGGGCATGGGGGTGGGTATGGCATCCATAAGTTTCACTCTGCTTGAGTGTGCAGGTCCTGGAGGAAAGGCGTGCTCCAGGATGTAAGGAGCTTCTCTGGCAGGGAGCAATGGGGAAGAGTGACCATGCCACGGCAGACTGTGTCCCGGGAGCGCTGCAACAGGATGGCTCTTGTTGTGACAGGTGACGTGCTACAAAACCACCTTAAAATAGACCCCAGGAGGGCTGTGTCTCAGAGCCTATTATCTGCACTGAATGACAGATTAGTGAGCAAAAGCCTCCTTGGGCTTTGAAAATGCTCTGCTAAGGAGGGATAATCATGTCATTGAGGCCCTCCAGGAGCCACCGTGGAGGAGCTGGGGACAGCAGTGACCTCAGCAGATGCTTTACGTAAGGGGGATCAGGGGAGAGGAGGCATGGCGCCTCAGTTCAAAGGTTGCTTTCCATGGCCACCTTCACCAAGGATCACCTATTTTGCCTCATCCTGAGCAGACACCACTTGTCAGATCTGTGTGCAGGCTGGCAACTCGCCCCAGCATCTCCCACCATCCCTCCCAGCTCCACAAAGCACTACTGATCTGGCCGCAGTAAGGCAGGATGGGCATCAGCAAGGTGGGACAAGCCCCCGCAGGTAGAATTGCAGCAATACCCCGGGGCACATCTCTCCTGTGGGCAGAAGAGACAGAGGGTGAAGTCCCCTCCCTTCAGCAATCCCACACAGACCCCCAGGCCTCCCACTGCATCCCTGAGCAGCTCAGGGCTGCTCTCTCCTTCAGCCCCTGGCTCTGCCTGTATCTCTCGGGGGCTGCCTCCTTCCCTCATCACAGTGTGCTGGCAGGAGACCAGCCCACTCCATGCGCTGCTTGGCCAGAGCGCTTTCACTCCCACTGCCAGTCGATTATCAAGTCCATTAGGGAAAGGAGAAAGCAGCATGGCTCCTGGTGCACTCTCCTTCCCCATCTCCCCCTTGGTTTCTTGTGCCAGCCTCAGGCTGACATGTTTAGCCCAATCATAACTTCAGCACATTCCCTTAATGCTGTGGAATAAGCAGAGCAATGACTTATGGACAGGTGGCTTTATTTCAAGTACGGGAGATACCCCAGTCAGATCACATAAGCCGTGAGCAAGTTAGAGACAAGCTTCCACTGCGCCTCGCTAAAACCATTACTCATAATGTGCACCTAATCATGGGATATTCCTGGGCTTTTTGGATTAGGTCTCCGTGCCACATCGGGAGCGCGTGCTGGGATTTACTAGATGTTTTACAGGTTACAACGAGGAAAAGAAGAAGCCTTTACTCTTTATGGGGCAGCTTTTATGCTCTGCAGTTTCCGCACCACATTTTTACTGCTTGCAATCCTAAGCCCCATCAATCCAGAGCGAGCACCAAGGGAAAGGCTCGGGGGCTTGATGGTAACAGGCAGCGAGCAGCAGGCACCAGGCTGCTGTGCTGGGGCATGGGGCACAGGCAGCAGAGGCTGCTCTGCATCAGGGGCTGGGAGGCTGGAAAAGGAGGGTCACTGGGATAGGGTGGGCTGGAGGGGGGCAAAGGATTCCCAGCCAGAGAGTGCCCCCCAGCACATCTGCATTGCTGTTCTGCTGCTGCCTTGTAGCAGGGCTTAGTGTGCAGCCAGAACTGGCTCAGGGCTCCTCAGCAACACTGGCAACACTGCATATTGCTGTCTTGGGTGGGAAGAGGGTGTTCCAGCCCAGAGAAAGGTGAGAGAGAGTTTGTAGGGAGGATGTGGAGACCTGGGCTGGCTCTTCCTGCTACCCCCAATCTCACTGTACACAGCTGGACACCTCTTCAGCAGCCAGCCCAGCTTTTCAGGGCTCTGGCATAGGCAAAGCTGTCAGCCTGTCCTGCCTGGCTGCTGCCACTTGCATGCTTGTTCCTGGAGCCTGCTCTGTGAATGACAGGAGGAACCCAAAGTCCATCTGCTGACACTCAGGGATGTCCCCAGAGAAGTGCTTTGGACAGTAGGTGACTCCACATCAGGGCATTTGGAAGGGACAAGTATCGCTCTTCATCACCAGTCATTAATGATTAATTGCATGTGTTGCAGTGAAGTCTGGGGACATGGTGAGAGCAAGGTCTGCTGGAGGAGGTACTGTGCAAGCACTGTGCTGTGGTCAATCCCCATCCCAAGGGAATTATCCCCAGCTAAAATCCCTGATTCCCCAGGCTAGTGTGTCCCCCATGTCTTTCCACAGCCTTAGCTGTGGGCAGCAGATGGTTTCATGCACATCATAACATGTCGCTTCTCGGATCAGATAATTTGCTCCACAACCTCGATGCACATATCTTACAATATTTTGTCATCCTTTATCACTGTAATTTCATTGCTATCATGGCCTAGTGAATCATTATTGATAGACTCTTAATATCAGTGCTATTCCTTCAGAGGAATGTATTTTAATGAATTTTCTTTTCACCCAGCAGTACAGCTGCACTCTGATATGGTTCAAGGGGTAGAACTGTAGCTGTAAAGCTGAGTACATCCCACATGGTGTAGAGGTCACCCTGCCAAGCTGCCCTGTGCTTTATTATCCAGCACAGTGTGTGATTCCCACAGCCAGTGGCTGCAATGTAGGGACACACTCGTGATGCTCAGGAGCTCTCACTTCTGGGGATGCCTGAGTTTCCACTGCAGCCTCACACCAGCTCAGCTTTGCCTCTTGGAGGGTTTTCTTTGGAGTGTTTTAATGTCCTGTTTTCCTTATCAGAGGATGGTCAGTGCCAGGATGTTCAAAGCAGGAGCTTTGCTCTGCAGTACTTTCCCTTCACACCCTTATTTTCTGGTGTCACCCCTGAAATATCTCGGCAGGTGCAAAGTGCATCATTGCCCCATTGACTGAGCCACCTTGGCCTGTTACAGGGCAGCCACGCTCCGGCAAAGGGAGAGGCAGAACCAGCTACAGCCACATCTCACTGAAGCTGTGAAAGAGGTGGATGGCTTAGCCAAGAAAAGGAGAGATTTAGGCACGTGCTTTGCTGGGACAGCAGTTCTTTGGACACATCTGTGGAAATGTCCTTTCTGCAGAAGCCAAGGGAGGCTCCCTGGGCAGCCTGCAGCCCTGGGTCTATGGTGTGTGCTTCCAGCAAGCGAAGAGGGCAGCTGGTCTGCATGTTTAATTCCTGGCCTGGTTTCAACTCCAGTACAAGCTGAGCTCATCCTCCTGCCTGCTATGCCCCGAGCCCATGGTTCAGAAGGCAGGGTGCTGAGCCCTGTCTGTCTCTCAGCTTGTAAAGTGGCTGTCACTGAGACAGTGACAGCTCGATGGGCTGGATGCACACAGCCTCTGCCTGCTCAGGAGAGCAGGACTGGGGGCTGGCTTGCAGTGACAGCTATGGAAACACAGAGGGTTAGGAGGCAGTCAGTCCCTGGCAGAGCCACGGGTCAGGTTTGCAGCTTTCCCTATTGCGGCACCTCCTGAGCCCAGCTCAGCATGTCCTCTCTTGCAGTGCAAACGTGTCTTAGGGCAGAGCAAAGCAGTTGCTTCCTTTTGTCCTATTTGCTCATAAAGAAGTCACTGAAGTGCCTGGCTCTATTCCTCTGCTCTGCAGAAATGGCAGGGGGACAAGAGAAGGGATGAAGCAAGGGGTCTGTCCTTGCAGCCCGAGTGGGGACCTCTGTGTCCGTGTGGCACTGGAATGAGCCATTGTGTTGCTTAAAGGGTTGTGCTATAGGGCACGAATCAACGTGAGCAGGACCATGACCTCCTTGGAGCTTGGCCACAGTGCCAGGAATAAAGCGGGCCAAGAGAGCACTCTGAATGGGTGAGCCAAGTCAAGAGCTCCTCGGAGCCGAATCCCTCCAGAAAGGCAGAGGGAAGCTGGACAAGGTTAAACAGTGCTTTGCTCTGTCTGCCAGCCAAAAGGGAGGCACTCGGGAGGTAACCCTGTTTTCTGACAATTGCTGGCTCTGAAGTACTTGATGGTTTTCATAGCGTTCGTTGAACTCGAGCAGAGGAGATGGTGAAACCTCAGCACCGGCTCCTGCGGAGAGCTGCACTTCACGTGATAATGAACCTCTGAAAGAGATGTTTGTCACAAAGAACGCAAAAAGGAGGTGAATGCAGAGAAGAGCCTGTGACTAACCTAGCCTGGGTTCTGTAATTTTGGGGATGGTAAATAGGTCCTCGAAGGCATGCTGGGCTGTGATGGGGGGCCGGGACACGGTGTTGGGACAGACCACTCCAGACCCAGAATGAGCTCTTGAGAAATCAATTTGAGTTCACCAAGGAGAGCAAACCTGCCGGCGCTGCCAGAGGATGCGCGGCGCTCGGGCGGGGAGGTCATGGCGAGAGTCCAGGGCACACAAGGGACCTGGAGCCCACGGGTCTGGGTGTGAGACAAGGTGTGAGATGTTGCCCATCTCCCCCGATTCCCCTCACCCACGGCAGAGGTGAAGGTGGGCTTATTGCTTAGCCCTGCATATGCAGGCAGACTGACAGAGTGAAGATACTCGCTAAATACCATGGGGAGAAAAAGAAAAAAAAGGACTCAATTATTCTCATGCATATAGACACAAATTAATTAACTGAGTATGTCACAGGGGGACATTTCCCATGACCTGCAGAGAAGAGTTTCGGGGAGAAATGGCTGATGATTAATGCTTTTCTGTTCGTGCTGCATCAACAGGATCCTGGGAAGGGCTGTTTGAAAAAGAAAAGGCTTTATACACCTTCAGCATGCCTTTTGGAAGACACTGTGTATTCAGGCGATTGTTTGCTGCTAGTTTTTGCCAGAATTTTGGAACAATTTCTGATGGCAATGATGTTGGCATAACTGATGTTTTCATCTGTGGAGAAACAGCAGAAAGTGTGACCGGAGCGTGGAGAAGTTTTAGAAAGAGTCAGAGCAAATCCGGCTACTACACTAGAGCTAAACAAGCCAAAATGCCAGCTCCTGTTCTGCAAATAACCTGCCTGGAAATAAATTAACACCACAGAGGATGTGGGAAGGTGATAGCTGGGTTAAGCCCCTCACCACTGTGCTTACGTGGTGGTTTAAAGAGTTGAAAAATCAACACAGCTAATTGATACTTCACAGATCCGCAGTATATAGTGATAAATGTAAAAAAGGCTTGTCTCCACTTGCTTTTAAAGGGAATATCAGGGCAGTTCACTTACCACCAGGCAGCCAGTCAGGAGTCCAGCAGCTCATGTGTTGCAGAATCAACAAAAGAAGAGATGTGAATATACAATAGAAATGAAGTTCACGGCCATGGTAACTGGTATTAAAAATTTCATGTTTGATCTTGACGAGCAGCGTCAGCTGAAACCAAGGATTGCGAGAGGGTGGTGTCAAACACTCCCCACATAGAGAATGCACAGACTGGGTTTTTTTTTAATTATTTCAGCTACAAAATGCAAGATTTGTAAATTGAATGCTCACCTGGAGACAACCATTGGCTGTGGGGGTCTTCCAGAGCATTAGGCAGAGCTCAGGGGAGCAAAGGCCAGGGATAGGTTTTGTATATGTCACTTTGACAGGAAAAAACCTGTCTACTCTCCCAAAACATGGACTCTGATTGACAGCACTGTTGCTTTGGATGAGACCCTGCAAACAGGTCTTCAGCTGTTGTGGAGGGGCTCATACAGCACGTTCCCACCTCCTGGTCCCAATAAGGGAAAGGTTCTTAGTTAATAGTTCAGATTCTGTGTAACAGTTATGTGAAAGTTGTTTTTAAGTTAAAACCTCTAAGAGAAAGGACCAGACTGTATTACGCTGGTCTCAAATGAGCTGTGTCACTGAGAAGGGTGTGGTGGCTTGTGCCAAAATTCTATCTGGATTTGGCGAAAAGGAAAAACAAGCCTTTGGAGATGATTGGCAAAACCTCCAGCACTTGTTCGTTCTTGCTTTCCTGGGGTCAGATTTACCAAGTGACACTACTGCTAGCGGTGTAAACGTGCCAAACCAACCCATCTTTGCTAGGCAAAGCATAGCTGAACGAATGCTGTCCTACAAGAGTTTATCAGACATGGATTTAACCAGTGCAAAATTAAGCCTGAGTAAGGACACGTTGTCACTGTGCACTGGACAACGCAGCGCAGTGGGTCTGTACCAAACAGCGCCAAAACTGAAACCAGTTCCTAAATCGAAATGTGGTGTCAGGCTCTGATCTGTTCTTAACTCTGTTAAATTACTGAACAGCACCAATGAAGCATGTGTTGTCACCTGCTGACATTTTATTTAACAGATATATGAAAACAAGGATGCCTTCAGTGTTGGAAGCTGCTGTCAGAGTCACTGGGGACTTGGGGATTATTAAAGAGACAGACAAGGCAAAACAAACAGCTCAATCTGCCTCAGAGCCCCAGGAGCTGGCGGTGCTCCGGGAAAGTGCCGCTGTGCTCGGCGCAGCGCCGAGCCACGATCCCCACAGCAGAGGTTGTCCCGGCCGCGGCACCGGGGCTTCCAGACCAGAGCTGTGCATTTCCCTGCCTAGAAAAGGTGGCCTCGAAAGCTCATGTGGGTTCAAGCCCTTTCCTTTCCCATTTTAATCAGCAGAGCAGAGCTGGTGCCTCCAGAGCATCTCTCAGTGCCTCTTCCAGCAGGCGCTGGAGGGGCAGGTCACTTTTTGGAGGAGCTGCTGTCTCACCACACTGTAGAGAGCATAGTCAGCTTCATTTCTGACTTTGAAATCTAACATAGACACCCACGCTAAGGGAGCGGAACCCTGCTCCACAGAGGATGTGTAGCAGCACAAAGGACTAACTACACTGGAAATTGCATGCGGGAAGGTAACGCGCAGCAGGTGCGAGCGCGCGCTTGTCCCCGCCGCAGCCTGAGGGACCGAGGAGCTGTGTCCACACCTCTCGGAGAGATGCAGTGACAACTTGTGTCTCTGCATGACCTGCCGCTGCCTGACTTCACCTGCCTTGGCACTCCTCTTGGGGGCTTTCCCTGCAGGAGCACGCTTCTGTTCTGCACGCGATGTACGTTCACAATGTGAGAGCCCTGTCCTCCGCCCAGCAACCGCCTGCTCCCAGCTCAGGCCCGTCAGCCCCATCCAACAAGGTCCCTGGAAAACGCAGTGTCCCCCTCTGTGTCCTTCTGGACACCTTTCCCTCCACTTAACCTCAAATCCTGCTGCCAGGACTCTTGCCCAGGATCCGGGGTGGATGTGGCCAAGGCGATGCCCCACTGGCCTGGCTGTGGAGGATTTGCTGGGTTAATCCCCAGAGCTTTGGAGCACAGAACAAACCCAAAAGTAAATATTTTCAAAGGTCCTATGGGAATTAGGGGCCTCTTGGCTTTACCAACAGCTAGCTGTGGGCGGTCATGTGGCTTCTTTTGGCTGAATAGTTTATTGACCAGAAAAAAAAAAAGAAAAAGATATTTTGCTGTGGCTGAATCTGTTTTCAAAGTTCTGTAAAGTAAAGTTGAATCATTTTAGCAACAGGAAATTCTGAAAAGTAATGAGGTTTTGATTTCCCATTTTAAATCCTAGTGTTTTCTTTTCAAAATCATTCACATTTGATGAAAAGAAAAGGTAAATAAGCTTACCTGTTCACAGCAAAAGAAGTGTTTGGTCAACCAGTTTGTCATATTCTCAGTAATTCTTAATTCCTTTTTCAGTTTAACTAATGAAGTGAAGAATCAATTACTCTCACAGCTTCCAATCTGCAAAGATATTAAGGTAATCTGGGGCCAGATTCACAGAAGTATTAATGTGCCTGACACTAGAGAGGCGCTTGACAGAAACCACCAAATGCCTTTTGCAGATGTATTGTTTTGCACTTTTCCAAAGACGCTCATTAAAAGTCTGCGAGACTCATGCTCAGACAAGGCCAGCTCCTTCCCGAAAACGGGAGGTACACCCTGAGTTAGACCGATGACCTCTGGAAATCTTATGATGGGCCGTACTGTCAACTGCCCCTGATCGCATGCAGAAAAATCTTTTGTAGGTGCTGTTTGCTGTAACCAGAAGGCAGCCAGCTTGAATCCAGGCTAGGTGAGAGACTGGGCTTCTTGTGCCCTTGGTGCCGAGATCTCTGCTGCTCTCTTCACACGCGGTGCTGCTGTGAATGGGGATACAGAATGGGGGTACAGCCTTCATACTGGGCTGTGAGAAACCACAGCTTACTGGAGTACAGCACTGGGGGAGCTTATTGGTGTTCTGGAGCATTGCATGGACTTCAGTGGTGTCAACATGGAGCGTTGCATGGTCTTTACTGGTGTAAACATGGAGCATTGCATAGACTACATTGGAAGTTTTTAGTTTAGCACCCGGTTATGGGCTGCTCTGGTTAGATCTAGAAGTGAAGAAAGGTGCATTTCTTCCCAATGCTAAGCCACCATTTGTTATCGCCAGGGCAAGCTCTTTGCAGAAAGCCAAAGTCAAAATAAGTTTATTGGCGTGGTGGGTGTTGCACTTGGGTTTGGATTCAGCATCATTTCCCTGCCCGTGTATTCAGAGCAGCTCTGCTGGAGCCATCTCCGTAAATCAGTGCAGGTACATGCAGTAGGAGCGCAGGCAGTGAAATGGGAACTGCTTGACCGGTGAGCGTCTGGGCAGGTAAAGCAGGCAGGTAACACGTGTTTAACTGCAACGTATGGAAATGCGATCCTGAGCGGGAATTAGCGCGAATGCTATGGATCAGCAAAAAAAGAGATGGAGATCTGACCTCAGACCTAGAGAACCTCTCTAGGCCACGCTCTGACAAGCTCTTCCAGAAGGAGGTTTGGACATTCTGCAGGGAGCGTCACACAGTCACCCCCACCCACCTACGCTCGTGTCCGTACCTGACGCCTGTGCACAATTTTCACACTAGTTTGGAGCCTTGTCTGCCAGGGGCTCGCTTACCTGAGCCCTGCTGACCTGCCCTCCTGAGCCCAGCCTGAGCCTGGCATCTCCTGCAGCGCAGACGCGATAGAGGGCAGTTGCCCTGGGGGAATATGGGGTCCCTGCAGAGGCTGGACTTCCTGGAAGGTTAAACATAAAACCTGCCTACAGAATGCTGAAGTCAGTTTGCAGAAGTTTGGCGAAGAAAATACTTGTTGTGGTGTTCAGGAACAGCCCTGCTCAGATCCTGGCTATCCTAGAAACCATTGAGAAGAGCTCAACTCTTTTCTAGTCCTCGCTAGCTTTAGGGGAGACTCTGCAGGTTACCCCAATGCCGGTGCTATACTAGCTGGAACCACTGAGAGGGAAAAACCCACCTGTCACCTCTGTCCCCATGTCCTTATCCATCTTGTCCTTGTCCCAGCCTTTGGGGCCCCCAGGGCAGGAGGCTGGGCTGGGGCAATGGCTCTCCCCATGGAGCCTGTCAGGGCTTGTTACGGCTGCCGAAGGATCATCGCTGACCGTGCCCCCAGTGACATTTGTGCCTGTGTGTCTTTTCAGTCTCCTAAATGAAGCTGTAAAGGGGAATAGATGAGGGATGAGAAGGAGATTGCCTCCAGCCTCTGCTCCCTGCCTCTTCCCCAGCGGGTGTGATGGATGGCAGGAGCGGGGAGCGGAGGCTGAGTCAGCTCCCAGGTGACCTTCGCAGAATCCCTCCCGGTCCCCGTCTCCCTCGCTGTTGCGCGGGGCCGCTGAGCCTGGGCAGATTGATGGCAGCTCACGCTCAATTTCTCTGATGCACTTTTGCTGAGAGACACTCGTACATCTTCCCCACGTCGTCTCTCCATATCTGAGGTCAGGCTTTCAACAGGCAAGAAATGTTCCGAAATAAATCACCGCCATCCCTCACCCAGGGCTCTGCCAGCTCCGAGGGAGTCGGATGAGGAGGAGAATGAGTTGGAGAGCTGGTGTGGGGGAACCAGCATGTGCAGACCTGCACATGGGTCCAGGTGCACTCACTTGATGGGCTTTCTGCCTTGGGGGTAAGCCCTAGGCAGGCAGCAGGCAGCAAGGTGTCACTCCCCAAGGATTTCTCCAGGTTCCCTAATTTCTTTCCCTGCATTTCTTGCAGTGGGGCTCAGCATGTCTCATCCAGGGACCCACTTGTTCTGCACACTTTTGTGTGCACTGAGCATGTTGCATGGGAGATGGGGTGGTGCACCAAGCAGTGCATCCTTCCCTGTGACTTGAGGAAAAGTTAACCCAAAATTCACCCACACGGCTGGACTGGAGCAATCCTCACAGAGGCAGGGACTCAGCTAGGATTTGCCCCATGCCTCCTTCCCTTTCCCATGCCAGGTTTGAATCTGCCCTAGGGTATAGCCTCTGTCCGCAGAGCTCCAGTCTGGGGAACTATTTGCTGTTGTTGTGGTTTTGTTCCTAACACCTGGAGCTGCGCTGGTGCTGGAGGGTTGAGGGGGGCACCCCTCCTCCCAGTTCTCTGCTGCCTCCCTGCTGCTTAGGGTTTTGCTGATGGAAATCAGCACCTCCAGGAGCTCAGGGAGAGGGTGAGACCCTCACAGCAGTGGATCAGGGCGCTTTGCTGCTGTTCGGAGCCACAGATGTGCTGGACAGCTTGTGCACAGACAGGCACATCTGGCCCTGCAGCTCCATCCCCTCATCTTGCTGCCTCAACACTAGCCTTGCTCATGCACCGGGGCCAGGGAAAGAGACAAGGAGCTTTAAACAAACCCAAGAAATGTGTCTGTGTTTTCTCTGCACTGCAGTTCTGCTCCTTTCCAGCTTGATCATTATTCAGAAATTGGAGGGGAAAAAAAATGGCCTTTTCTTTGCTCCAGGACCTGTGAGAAAGCCTTGAGACTGTGAATACAGGCAGCTGGGTACACCCTCCTCTTGCTCCAGTGCTGCTGGGACAAGTTGTCCTTAACTGACCTGGTCCTAATATTTAATCTCTACCACATCACACTGAGAAGTGAGGTGGTAAGGAGGGGAAGGTGCAATTACTCTGCACTCAAAAGCCCATGTTTAGATCTCAAATGGTGCAGGAGAATGACCTCATTTAATAGATGGGGAAACCGAGGCATGCAGAGGACAAGGACTACCTAGGCACTGAGGTCAGCTCCAGAACCCTTGCCCTGTCCTTCCCTCACGAGCCACAGTGACTCAGCCTGTTGCTGAGGTTCACGCCTGACACCTTGGCATGGAGATGATGGAGGCAGTGCTGAAGGCTCTTCCAGAGAAGTTTGAAGCTTCAGGAAGCCTCAGCCCTCCCTTTTCTGGCTGCCCAGAGGTGCTGCTGCTGAGGTGTCTCTGCTCCTACAACATGACTGAGGGAGGGCATCCCCTGCTGCTCCCCTAGCTGGTCTCTTCCAGCTTGTCCTCTGCTGAAGGGTGGTGAGAGTGGTTGAGCTGTTGGGGTCCTGGCTGTTGGTTGGCCACGGTCCTGAGGCAAGCTGCCTACTTAAGGGCACAGAAGGAAACCCAAGCACACCCATGGCGTGGTGTCACCAGAGCATGCTGCGTGCTGGGAACTCAGCACCAAGTTTACCAGAGAGTGCAATGCTGGTGGCTGCAGCACACCATCCCCACCCCTGGTCCCCTGCATATTTCGGCATGGCTGAAGCCCTCTGCTTCCCTGCCTTGCTGCCTTTGATAAAATCCCAGTTTCCCTATCGGGCATGGCCCTAAGCAGCTCTGGGGGCAGCAGGAGCCCTTTGCTGGTGGTATGGCACCTGCCCATTCTGCAGGTTGCCCTGGAACGTGGTGCACCAGAACAGCTCTTGGCCCTTGTTCCAGCCGTGGGGATCAGCTGCCAGCAGTTATCCCAGCATCCCAGGCAGTGTGGCCACCGCTTGCCCCAGTATCTGTACCCCTTTCTCTGGAAATTGCTCTTCTGTGCCCCCAAAATGCCTCTCGGTGCTCAGCAGATGTGTAGTGAGCATGACAGTCCCCACAGGACTCTGCAACCTGTCCCCTGTGCAGGACCTTTGTGCTCAGGGTCCTGCACAGGCTCCAGCGACACATCAACCTCCCCTTCCACACCCCTGCTCCCAAAGCCCAGGTACTCAGTGGCATCTTCCCGCGCTTCCAAATGACATCTCTTCTGCAGACAAAGTGATGGCCGTGATGAAAAGTGCCCAGAGCAGAGACCCTTCTACTGGGAGCAGCAAGCTTCTACTGGGGCAGGTGGGGGATGCCACGGGCTGGTTGCACAGCCCAGCCTCAGATGATGCCATGTCTCGCTGTGAAGTGACTGCAGCTTTTCCCAGGGGATCCCACCTTCCTGGGATTTTGAAGTTGCCAGTCTGCCCGTTTGAAAGCCAAGCTACTGAGCCTAGGGGGAATTGGACTTTTCTGTAAAGAGAAGCCAGATTCTGGCCTTTCTGATGGTGCACAGCCAAGCTGGAAACAGAGGCAGAGACTGTGCCAACGAATCTGAACCAGAAAACAAAAGTCAGCCTTGAGCTGTGCAAGTTTTATCATTTTTTCCAGTCATCTCAAAGCTGGGGCTGGATGAGTTTCCTCAGTCCATCCCCAGCACGACTGTGGGTCCCAGCCCACGTGGGACTTCTAAAAATGTAGTTAAGAAGTGCTAAGGTTTATTTCACTGCCTCTTGAACATTTCCCAATTGGTAGCGCAGCTGATGCACAGAAGCAATCACAGAGGGAATAAGGCTGCTTCTGGGGCTGCGCTGCACTTTCTACCTCCCAGCTGCATTTTTGCCTCCTCTGCAAAACACAGGTGACCACTGCAGGTTGTGCAGGCATGAGCTCTGATGGAATAATCACTGGAATAATGGTGCTTTCATCACGCTTTGCCTCTGCTTGGATCATCAAATACCATCAAAGCAATGCTTTACCTGCTCCAGTGCTTTTATTGTTATTTGTATTAAACCGATAGAGATCTGAGCCTCACAGCACTGTGGGCTGTATGACACAGTGGGAAATAGGTCCTGAATCATACTTTAAGGTCCAGGGGTTGAAGTGACCAGGTTCAGTGGAGACCGACGATGATTGGAACATCGACACCCAGCTCAGCTCTTGGCATCTGCCAGGAAGGTCACTTACAGCCATGTGTGCAGAAGTCAGATTGTACTGGGGGAAATTGTCTCCAGAACAACGAGTGAATGCACAAGATCCCTCTTGTAATGTTTTGGAATTCAAATTCAATTCTGTAATCTAAAAAAAAGCTAGTGGCAGGAGGGGAGCAAGCAGCCCTCTAGGAAGCAGAAGGCTCAGGGCCAAACTTCACCAGCCTGCACTTGTGTTACACATGCACCCAAGCAAGGCGAGGACGTGCTGGGGAGAGACTGGCGCATGATACACTTCTATGCCTGGAGCTCTTCAGAAGAAAGGTCACTTGGGAGGAGGGAACATCCCTTGCTGCTCTTGAAAATCATCTCTGAACCTCTGTCAGGACAATGACTATGTCCTGAGCTGGAGTTGCACATTTTCCTTGCTTCGCTGGCCATTGCAGGGCTCCGGCATAGCCCTCAGTGCCCTCCCCAACCCACACAGCAAGTCCTCCCTTTTCCTGGGGGAAGAGTGCCAGGCAGTGGAGCTCGTCGTCGCCCCCCCCAAGAGGGGACCCTGGATGCCACAGGGTCATATGACTCCTCAGGCAAGATGATGCATTGCCCTGAGCTATTTCTCTGTGACGAGTCAAAGGGGAGAGACTTGATGATCTTTTCCCAGGGGAAAGCGGGGTAAAGCTGCAAAGGTCTCCTTCAGGAGTCAGGACAGTGCTGTGTAGGAGCAGAAGCACGCAGCCGGCTGTGTGGCCCTACGGATGCTGAGCAATTATCGCAATGGGAGAGGTAAGGCTGGAAGGAAGCTGGGCCAAGTTCTTATCTTTGCTTTGCCAGTGACTACATATTGTATTTTCCCATCTGTAAAGCAGAGAAAAAAAAAACATCCTCCTTTCCCTCCCCGAGTCTCCGTGAGGACTCATTCACTCCTCTCAGAGTAAAAACAGGCAATGTGCTGCGTAGATGCAAGCGCAAGCCTGACCTCCTGGCTCCTGCCACACTGACCAAGCTGCAGCACGACCTCGGCTGGCTTTCCAGGATGCTGCTGGGCACAGTCCCTGCCTGTGGCACGAGGGCGCACCAGGCATGGCACAACACAGAACTGGTCCAAGGTCAGGGCAAGAAGGAGAGGTCGTGTGGGTGGTAGGAAGGAGGGATGATGCCTTTTCAAATCATGGGGCATTCCTGCTTCTTCTAAAAGTGAGAACAAATGGGAGTGGGATGGGGTTGGGGAAGGGAATCCCCCACCCTCCGAATGTTTTGGATCTGAGGATTTGAAAGGGCGTGGCTGGCCTCAAGCTCATTTCCAGTATCGGCTTTCAATGAGGTGGTTCAAAAAACCCCAGACGTCCTGTTGTTATTTTTCTGCTCCCACCCAGTGCTGCGGTGCCAGGGTGCCCACCGCCGTGTCCGGGCACCGCACCGGCCTCGCAGCACGTTGCACCGTAGGCAAGCGGGGCAGGGCTGTCCCAGGGGACAGCAAGGCTTCGCAGGAGCTGCCAGCTGCCGCCCCGCTGAGCAGGACACCCCCAGCGCCGGGGAGACCTGTGCACAGCCCAGCGTGTCCTTGCACGTCTCCAGCACCAGCCAGCCCTGAGCTGCGCGGCCAGCGTGTCCACGGGCAGCCACCACCCTCTGCTGGGTGGACGCGGACCGGTGCAGGATGGGCCTTGTGCCATCGCAATTTCACGTCCAGAGCTCGGCTCAGGCAGGTCGGATCCTGGCAGTCCCCGAGCGAGCAGAGCTGGATGCTGGCACGTCCCCAGGGAAAGCTCCCCAGCTCCGTCTGCCCTCCTGCATGCTCCCATCTTCGACAGCATCTCTGCAGAAGCAGCCAAGAGATGTGACAAACATGCCGACTGCATGATCGCTCCCACATCCCCCGGAGCCTGGGCTCTGCCTGCTGAGACCCCTTCACAGCCCATTAGGCAATTCAGGTTTGGGAACACGCTTCGCTCTCCCGGTGGCTGCAGGAGGCAGCGGCCGCCTCCGGACCCCTCCTGTGCCTACTGAGGGGACCGTGGCTCCCGGTCACTTCCAGCTGCTTAGCCCTGCACCGCTGGCAGAGCCCGTGGGGAGCAGCGGGTCGATGTCCCACAGGTCACCCGGTGACAACGGGGGTGGGGGGAGAGGAAGGGGACCAGCCATTTTGTGGGGGCTGCCTGCACCGTGTGGGGGAGGCCAGGCTTCCTCCGAGCTTTTGAGCAAGGTGGGAAGGAAAATTCATTAACTGCACAGAGGAGCCCCTCCACGCTGCCCCAGTTTCCCAGTCCAAGGCGGTGGTGGCGGCTGACCCGGCGTGGGCAGCGGCCGGGCTCTCCGGAGGGTCTGTCCTCAGCGGGCGCGAGGCACCAGGCACCCCGGAGCCAAATCCCATCCTCCAGAATTTCAACCAGTTGGAGGAGGGTTTTGAAGTTGGTTCAGTGAGACGCTGTGTCTCAGACCTTCTCTCAGGGCCTTATTAAAATGCAGACTGCAAATTCAGATACTGTAAACAAGGTCACTGGAGAATGAAGATCAACAGAGTGCAAGCACAAGGAATGCAGAGCATTAATATTCTGATGTGTGAGCCCGTCCTAAATATTTTATCAGGCTAAGCTTTTTTGTATTGAGGCATCCTTCCCCTGCTCTTCCTCCTCCTCTTCTGCCTGCTTCACGTCCTTTTCTCTTGCGTTCACAAAAAGCACTTTGTATTTTGGCTGAGGCTTGAAATGTATGCAAACCTTCCTCTTCCCCCCCAACAAAACCCTCGCCCTCTTCCAGGCGGAGGGGGAGAGATTTCCTAACGGGGTTTCTTTTGTTTCTGTCAACGTCTCACTTAGGCACCGGGCTCTGAGACTTATTGAACGCTGCCGGTGCCTTATCACCCACGCCTCCCCCCGCCGCAGAAATGCAGGGATTCCCTCCCACTTCCAGTGGCTCTGCAGAGCGGAGAGTGGCGGTGGCAGCCAGCACGCTGTGCACGCCTGTGCACGGTGCGCGATCGTTCTGTCGCTTGCTCGTGAGCTGTCTCCTTCGGTGGGTGGTTTTGGCTTGGGGAGATGGTCCAGAGGTACTTGATCCAGTGTCAGAGCGGCTGTCACAGGGTCACTGGCTTTTGCCCTGTGCCCAGAGTGGCTGAAAACCTTGTAGTCAGTGAAAAATGAACTGAAATCCAGCCCATCGTCAGCTGGTGGTGAAAAGGTGTTTCCTGACCCCAAGAAACATGTCCCCATGCCCTGAGGCAGAGGATTTGATTTTACTTACCAAGATGCTCCCTGGCACATCTACAAATGCATCACACAGTGCTGAAAGGATCTGTGCCGTTATAAATCCGTAATGGCATTTTTAAAATTAGTTTTACATTCGGGCCACACAATCCTGAAAGGATCCATACCATTACAAATCCCGAAATGGTGTTTTTTTTCCTTTTGCTTCAGGTCAAGCTGGAAAATTTGGACCTTGCTACCAAGTCTGCCCTCCTGGAGTCATTGCATGACATGGGAAAACCGCGCTTCAGACAGGGCTCAGGCTGCGGCTCTCCTGGCCCAGGTGTGAGCAGTTGTGTTTGCCGAATGGGGTCATTCAAATGAAATCCAGAGATTCAGGGAATCTGAATCAGTTTGCTGATCCTGAAATTTCCCAGGTCTAAGTATTTATCCACATTGCCAACTGGTGGTTGCATGCTTTCCTCTGTGCTACCCACTAACCCTAAACTCACCTTGTTTGAAAAACTACGGTCATCCAATTAGCAATGATCCCCAGCAAGTGGAGTGGCCAACCACACATCTCAAGCAATAAATAGCGGAGGATTGAAGTGAACAGTTTGGGAATAGTCAATTGAATGGGAATTATTCATGCAAACTGTATCACAGACTCTTACAAATACCAAATGCACTCCAGAAAATGAGGGCATTTATGTAATGACATCTCATTAAAAAAAATAATCATAAGAAATTGATTATTAATAAAATATTGAGAGATAATTAACATTTTTTCTCAGCAGAAGATTCCAGAAAAGGGGCCACTTCTCCTTTTCAACCTCAACTCTGGCTTCCAAAGGACTTGAAAGAGAATCATGTGCATTAACCAGAGAAATCTGGCCTAAAACGAACATTTAAATGCAACTGGAATTAATGGATGAGCTTTTTAGTAGGTGAAATGTTGGAGTCTATACAAATTGACATTTTTTGATCATAAATAATAGTCTAGATCTGAAACTGCTGTATAATTAGCAGTTCTTGGACCCGCAACCATTTTGCAATTATGCAGAGTAGATTTTCTTTTTTTTAACTGTGATGTTGTTAACACCAGCAGTATTGCCCGGCTCTAAGCAGGGTAAGAGAGAGCAAGGCGTGCATGTGTTCATGCACCAGCAACGGTGGCCGGAGGCATAATTCGGCACCTTCCCTGCACTGCCAAGAGATTTTGCTCTAACCGTGCTGACCCCTGAGAGCTCATCCCCCGGCTGCCGAGCGCTGGCGGTGGCAGATGAGAGCCCCTGCGTGGGTACGGACAGACAGGCATGACAGCGGAGGAAATGAAAGAGGAAAATCTGACTGTACGACACGCATTATCTGAGCCAGAACAAGTTTCTGCCAGGAAGAGCTGACGTCCCTACTCTGCCCGGGCTCGGGTGCCGGTTCCCAGCCCTGTCCCCGGGGCCGGGGAGATGCTTCGTCCCAGGGTGCTCACCCGGCTGAGCCCATTGCTCCTGCACACTCAGCTGCCAGGAGGGACGTGGGGTGGTTGGGGTCTGCCCTCGGTGTAGGGTCTTGTTGTGCAGGTGCAGCTTTGCACCCAGGACGCTTTCCAGGCTAAGCCACAGGGGCAAAGGATACAGACTCTGGAGAAAGATGGCCTAGATCCACAAATGCACGTGTACGCCAAGGTCCCTAACACCTGGGGACCTTGTGAAAAGGATAGATGCTCCAACAGCTTTGACATAAATGCAGGTGAGGCCCTCACTCCTCTTCCAGAGCGTGAGGCTGCTATAGCTGAGCATCACACCTTGGGTCACGCGCTGCGCGCACGTGCACAGAGCCCCGCATCCACTGGGCCAAGGCAAGGGAAGAGTGAAACGTGGGGTTCAAGCTGCTGCAAATGATGCAGCCTGCGCAGCAGAAAGGGGTGCTGGATGGTTTGGCCCCATGTCGTGGGCAACTTCTGTCACCAAGAGCACAGGTGCCTCCCTGCAGGCCAGCCACCAGGCTGGTTCAGTGCGCGGCTGCTGCGGAGGATCTTGGCAGCATCAGGACACGGGGAAAACCCTGACATGTTTTCACTCGCTTCTTGGCACAGCTTGCTGGAAAGGCCTGAGCACGTCTCCTGTCCCTCGGTGGCTGTGTGCTACAGCCCTGCAGTCCAGCCAGGGGGACCCCAGGGAATGAAGACATTTATACTGCACATTGACTGGCCTGTGCTCTCTTCTCTTTTGAAATATAGCAGCTTATTGATTTATATTTAAAAGGGATGAATGCAGCATATATCAGTATATTAGACACACTCCACACAAACAGAAAGGGCACCACTGCCTTCCCACTTGAGCAATTCATCACCTACCAGAGCTCTCCCAGGGTAACAACTGAGCAGACCAAGGGGGAGAGGGGATTTCTGCCTTGTGCTGGCTTCCCGAGCAAATTCCCCAGCATGGAAGAGAACTTTTGTGGAAGCCCCATCTCCAAAACAGATGCACTTCTGTATTGTTGCCCTCTGAATATGGGTTTCCCTCCTGGCCTCTGGAACACAGTGCAGAGCTGCCATCCACGTCACGGCTTGGGGAAACCGAGGCACGCAAAAGCAACCTGCTGTTGTAAGCTGCACGTTGCAAGCCTGAAAAGAAGCAAAGATTTGAACTCGGCTCTCCTAACCATTAAAGCAGTGACCCAGCTGACAAACCCCTTCGAGGGGTCCTTAGGTGGGATTCAAGCTCCTGCTGCACATCATCCAGCACAGCAGAAATGGGCGTTGAGCTGGTCCAGCCCTCGGCCCTTGGGCAGATTTGGTTACAATTAGCACAAACCTCCTGCTGGTGCTGATGGGCTGATTTGGAGCACACGAGGCGCCAGGGACACTTGGCTCAGGGTGCTGTCATGGACAGGACAGCAAACATCTGCCCAAAGGGTGACATTTGCGCTTCTGCCCTTAGTGACTAGAGGCTTTGCAAAGCTTCCTTGAGCCTTGGCGTTACGGTGTCTGTGAAGAGAAAGGAAAGAAGAGGTTCTTCCTCCCTAGGCAACCGCACTGGGAGGGACAGGTGCCCTGCTAGAAGGCAGTTTGTCTCCCAAGGATGGTGGGGGATGAAAGCAAGCAAAGCCTCAGAGCTCCTAAAGTGCCAGAGGCAAAGGGAACATCCTCAGCCCCCCTGAAAGAGCAAGAACTCGTCCTGGTAACACCACATACAAAAATCCTCCTCCCTTCCCTTTGCTGCAGGAGACAAAGCACAGGCAGCACCTTTTCCTGCCTCTGCCCACCAGCCTGGGGCTGAGGGAGGGAGCTGTTTCTTGGAGCCAGGCTGGGTCCAGGCAGAGCATGCTCCCCGCCGTGCTCACACGCGTGCGCCAGGCTCCAGCACCTACACGTGAAGCCCCTCTGCTTCTCGGTCAGAGAGAAGGAGGCAGGGATTTCAGGTACCAAAGTGAAAATTGCAGCATCTCTTTTGACTTACGAGTATTTCTGTTGGCTTTTGCTTGTTCTGGGTTTCCATTAGCAGCACAAGCGTGGTAGTTTATCTATCACGTTTACCAGACACACAAATGACATTGGGGCAATACAAATATATTCTGGTGCATTAACATTCAGGATAGATAAGGGCAGCAGCAATCCACCAAGAGGGCAGCTAAGTGCACCAGATAGAAGGGAAGAGGCATAGACATGCCATGCTCACTGAGCACTTGATATCCGAGTCAAATCCAGGCTGCTGTCTTCATACAGGGGAGCATGCTTTTGATATAATATCCCCCTGAGATATGATATACACCTGTGATTATCCTGACTCACAATTCCATGTCCCTGTGCTGCCCTGAGCTGGCTCTGCAAGCTGCAGCGTTATTTATCTGGCAATAAATGGCCTTCTGTCTGCAGAATGAGGGCTTCAGCTGGGAAAGTAATGGGCAGTTTCAGCTCAGCTGGAGATGTGCCCGGAGGTGAAATCTGATTGGGAAGGAGCATTGTCCTCCCAGCTGAGCGAGATATCCCCGTGACCTGCTTTCCAAGGTGGCCAGGCAAGGGCAGCCTGGGGAAGGGGAGCTGCTGCAGCCCGCCAGCGAGCTGTGCAGCCTCCGCAGCGGGGAGGATCGCGTGGAGCTGAGCATGCTGCCTTTCCCTCAGGGACTGTCCCTCAGCAGGATGCTTCTCCCTATGGCTGATTAACAGGGAAGAAGAGCATATCCATGCCTGGGAAGGGCAGAAAGGACGTACTCCCTGTGCATATTGCTGCTTCTGATGCCCACCCTCCTGCCCCAAGACATGCATCCTGATAATGCCTTCCCTGCCAGCTCCTCTCTTGCACTAGATCCTGCCCTTCATGTTTCATCCTGCAGTGAGGACTTTGCACCAAGACTGGAGAGGTGACCCCACTGACGAGTTGCTGGTGTTCTACCCATGGGGTGCTTCCTCTTCATTCATGGGCTTGGTCCTTATCTCTGGGAAAGGAAGGGTTAATAAATCTCATGTGATGGGGCAAAGAGCAAAGGGAGAGTAAGACTTGTCTCCACCAACATGATCCATCCGGAAGTGGAGCAGCACGTGGAAGGAAGGGGTGTAAAGTCCCTGATCATCAGGGAAAGAAGATGGACGGTGCCAGCTCTGCTAGCAAGTCTCTCGGAGACTTGGTCCCCTGAGGGGACAGCAGAGGCAGTTGGCGGCTGCCTAATGCAAAACCAGCTCAAGCCTGGCTCTCAGCTGCACGGAGTTTGTGATAGCCCAGCCTGTGCAAGAGGAGTGACAACAGCAACTCCATTTATAACGTGCTTTGGGATCCGTCTGTGCGGGATGCTGCAGGGAAACCAGGCACAGAAATATTATCGTTAGCATCATCATTATTATTATCGGTATTCCCCTGCAGCTGGTGGTGGCTGCGCAGCAAAACCTTCCAGAACTGCTCTGGTGGCATTTCCCTCCACCCACCACAACTCCCCATTGCTTTGACTAGACGGAAATTGCCCCCAAGAACATCTCTCTCTTCTGAATGTTGATTTCTGTTTAGTTAATTAAATGTTTTTAGTTCTAGTTTTCGGTTTTCTCCACTTTCAGTGCAAAAAGCCAGTCAATTGTAGGGGGAATAACATTATGTTCTCCCACAGTTCTCAGGGAAGGGGAAGTCTGAGTTTTAAGCAGGTTTCTAGCCATAGAGATAATGACCTGTTTCCGCTGCACCCACTGCCATGCTGTAGGAAAAAAGGCAGCATTGGCCCCAGATTCCCACTCACTGCCACTTTTGGTGCCTCCTTCCCCCTCCGGGCAGCGATGGTGCTAATTACCTCCCATGGCATGGGGAGGGTTAATTAGCCAGCGATTGTTCAGTGCTGTGAATAGGTAAAATGCTGTCTAAGTGCAGAGCATTATGATTAATAATATCCAGCCTGCTAAAGCAAAGTGCTTAGAAGGATTCAGAAAGGATTATTCATTTATATGAATACAGAGGATATCTACAGTTACATTAAATGGGATAAAAATCTGCAGGGGACCTAAACCCTCACGCTTCAGGACATAAACCAGCCATTAGCTGCCTGGGTTGGGAAGGAAGATCTCTCCGAACACTTTAGCATAGTGTCATGGTGCTCAGCGGGAGACCCTCATCTTCCTCGTGAGCATCCAGGACCAGCTCCTCAGCCCGATCTTGCAGAGATGAGACCAACCCTGAGCCTATCTGGCGGTGCACAACTTCTAATATTGCTCCACAGCTGTACTTTCTGGCTGCCCTGCCTGTGCTAGCCCTGTGCTAACCTTGTGCCACCACTCGCTGCTGCCTCGCTTGTGTCCTGCACCCAGCCTGGAGAGCATCTGCCCCCTGATTCGCTCCACAGCCGCTGCAGCCGGGGCAGCAGGGCCAAGGTGGCACAAAGAGACATGACACTGTTCTTTCTACTTCATGCTACTCTATTAAAGTTGAAGAAAGGAGGGAACCTGGGTGGTGGTGCGTGCTGCTGAGAGCCAGAGGGGTGAGGGGGTGAGTTGCCTATGGAGCAGGGGTGCCCAGGCATCACTGGCCCTCTCAGCCGGTTCCATGGACCTTCGCGGGCACCTGCCTGCGCCCGGTGCTCGGAGCTGCTGCAAGCACTCGGGCCCAGGGTTGCACTGAGACAGCTACACACCTTCCAGGCTGGTGCTGGCTGGTCCTAAACTCACTGGGGCATGGGCTAAGCAGAGCTATCTGTCACAGACCACACAACAAGTTTCATCTCTGCTGAGCACGTCTTCCACCTCCACCTCGGACAGAGACTTCATCTCACAGGAGAACTGTGAGGATAACAGCCAGAAAGTGCTGGCTGTTCAGCGCTTGCCAGGCCGCACCTGGAGTCCTGTGTCCAGTTCTGGTCCCCTCTATACAAACAGGACGTGGCCAGGCTGGAAGGGGTCCAGAGAGGGGCCACCAGGATGACCAAAGGACTGGGAAGCTGCCATACGAGGATGGGCTGGGAGAGCTGGGTTTGTTCAGCCCTGAGAAAAGGAGGCTCAGAGGGGATCTCATCCCCATGTACCAGTACTTAAGGGGTAGTTACAAAGAAGATGGAGACTCCCTTTTTACACGGAGTCCCATGGAGAGGACACGGGGGATGGACACAAGTTGCTCTTGGGGAGATTCCAATTGGGCACCAGAGGGAAATTTTTCACCCTGAGGACAGTCACCTCTGGAATAATCTCCCCAGGGAAGGGGTTGACTTGGCCACGTTGGACACCTTCAAGAGTCGTCTGGACAGGGTGCTGGGCCATCTTGTCTAGACTGGGCTCTGGTTAGAAATGTTGGACTAGATGATCCCTGAGGTCCCTTCCAGCCTGGGATTCTGGGATTCTGTGAAAGTGAGGTGGGAACAGCTGAAGACTGAGATGACCTCTTACAACTCAAGCAGCTCTGTTGGTGCTGATTCCCCCCAGCACCTCTGACTCCCTTCAGCAAAGAAACACAGGTCCTCGCAGTGTGTATCTGCTCAAAACACTCCCCCACCACAAATGTATTTATTTTGTTGCTCAAAAAGGAACATCTTGAGAAGAAACTCCAATTTTGCACCCACCTTCAGAAGCTGATCTGCTGTGCTTTGCTTAGGAGCTTGAAA
This sequence comes from Phalacrocorax carbo, assembly GCF_963921805.1. Classification (NCBI taxonomy): domain Eukaryota; kingdom Metazoa; phylum Chordata; class Aves; order Suliformes; family Phalacrocoracidae; genus Phalacrocorax; species Phalacrocorax carbo. Next base: position 7,371,804 of record NC_087534.1, on the reverse strand, counting down.
TATTTATTCACTTTTTTTTTCTTCTTGTTGGTGCAAAAAAACCTGCTGAAGGTGCAAATGGCAAAATATTACTTAAGAATTGTTGGTTATGTGGTATTTTTGGTCTCAGTGGTAAGAAGAAAATACCCCAGATTTGATCTTGGAGCGTGATGAGAAGATAAGGATTGCAAGAAATTAAACTCAGGAAATGCAGAAAATCATAATGCAGGAAATTAAAGGCAGTAAATTCAAAACTGATACAAGTTTTCATCCAGCGTGTGGTTAATCTGTGGTGCTTATTGCCACAAGATATTAAAACAGGTTGGATGTGCATATGAACACCATCATCTGCCGTTACTATAAACACAGTAAACATTAAGCACTTTAACCCTCTTTCTACACAGCATAGACTGACCACTCTTGCGCTTGTGGTTAACAAAGAGCTTCTTCAGGAGGGAGGGATCGGAGGGAACCCTCACTGGTCATCTTAGAATTCATGAAGCCCTCTATCCAATATCTGCCCCTCCAGATACGGTGCCCCCATGTCTCTGCTGGAGATCCAGGCAGGAGTCCAGGAGGAGAGGTGCTCTGTGCATGTCCTCTATCCATTTGCCCAGGGGACCTCGGTGGATCTGCACGATCGTGGACAACGGGCCGCGGCAGCAGTAGGATGGGGTGATGAGCAGCAGCCCTTGGCTTCAACAGTCCTCTGGAGCTCATCTGGTTCAGGCGCTGCTGAGGCTTGGCTTCACTGTCTTTGATCCTCAACAACAATCCCCCGCAACCCTGCAGGGTCTCCCGCTTCGCGCTGAACGGACCTCATGCACTAGCCCACAGTGCCGACGCCAGTTACACTCCGGGATGCCTTGTTTTCCTCAGACAGCCAGGCCGCTCTAAGTGACCCAATGCATCTGTCAAAGGGCTTGGGTCAAGGCATTTGCATGGCCCTCAAGACCTGGGTGAACTAGGAGCCCTTCTGCTGTAGCCAGCTGCGAGGTGCTGCCCAAGCAGCACTTCCATCCCATTTTGCAGGTTTAAAGGGGTCAGCAGCAGCATGTGACTTGTTCTGGGCTGGGTGCCTCAGCCCAGAGGGCTCCCTTAGGAGATTACACGGACGCCCATGCATTTCCTTCTTGCTGTGCTCATTACAATAAATGAGGCCCCTTAGTTTGCTGAGAAAGAGCCAAACCCAATTTGTGTCATCTCATAATGTGTACTCTAATACGTTACATTGGATCCAATTAGGAAATGGCAGCCCCAGCAGCAGAAAGGGGGGGGGTCAGACTTCATCCTAGTTTGGGCTGCGCTGTTGACATTGATCCTAATGAACACCAGGCGGAGAGGTGTCCCCCTGAGCTGCTCTTTGTGATGCTGGAGCAGTTCAGGACTGGTTAATGTGCACTTAACATAAAGCGTTACCTGAAAAAGATGCTCAGTGAGAGGGAGCCAACTCGGTGCAGTGTAATTTATGCCTTTAGAATAGGATCCTCCACGGGCATTACAACCGCAGACTCGGAAAGGACTCAGCTGCATGCTGGAGAAGAAAGGAAGGCTTTAAGTGAAGATTTAAAGAAGGGGATGGAGCATCTACAAAGAAGGGGAACACACGCCCTCCAGCTGTGGAAGAAGGCAGAAGGGAGACTGAGATAAAAGGGGAGCTTTGATCTTCCTTGATCCATCGGGCTTCGATCAGCCATGTCCTGCTGCGCTGGGGCCGGCCAAGGGCTGGTGTGCCACTGCCTCAGTGCTGAGCTGGCTGTCATGAAAGGCACATTCATCGCTCCCCTGGCCTGTCCCCTGGCTGGGCTCTCTCTGCTCAGCCGGGTGCTGCTCTGAGTTGAGACCCCACTGCGGGGTCCTGCCACCGCTCACCAGCCGTTCCCACCGGCTGTGTTGGAGCTTTGCTGTGGAAAGGTAAAAGCAACAGTTGTCCCGTGCCAGAAGCTCACACTGGGCTAGTTGGGTTTCCTCACTGCTGGTCTGCAAGTATCTAAATGCACTTACTTTTCCATCTATATGCTGCTGCCAGATCCACATGAGATCAAGGCCATAAAAGAAGCAAAACTTACCCTGAATCCCAGGGCTTCTGCTGCCTGGGTTTTAGGAAAGACAGCAGAGTGCACAAGAAGTGATGAAATGGTGGGTTTGGGCATTGCTCAAACAATACAAAAGACCTCACGCACATATTCAGATGCCTAGTGTAATAGAAACCCGCCTCAGGCTCACGTTCCTGCTTTGGCAGCTGCGATGGGCTCAGGGCAAAATTTAATCACTAACATGTAAGGGAGAGAGCCAGACCTCCCATTATCACAGCCTCCTAACCCAAGATACTCATAGCACTGGCACCTCCCTGTTGGACTGCAAAACGTCCTTAGTGGTGAAGAAATGTGAGCCCTGGTCTGAGCAGTGGGAGTGTCCCACTGCCCCAAGGAAGCCATCGGGATCTTCAAGGCCAATGGATAACCCATGATTCAGGCATCAGAAGCACATGCAGGATCGCAAGTGACCAAAGGTGTTTTGCAGTTCCTTTACAATGTTTTAATTTACCTCTAGCGGTGCAGGGCCTGTCCGCCCAAGTGACACGATGCGCAGATGACACCAAACCCGCGGATGCTGTTCGGTGCCCTTGGGTAGCATGCTTGCAGCAGGGCAGGGAACTGGTGCACGGACACCTGCCTTAAGAAGAGAGGCTCTTGCACCCGCTGAGACACCTTGCCTTAATCGCGGCAAGTCCATGATGCTCCCATGACACCCCCTTACCTGTGTTGGTCATTTACTGCACACCAGGGAAAGAGGATTGAAACTCTTCTTGCGCAGCCTGCTTGCCCCAGGCCCAGCAATGCTGGCGCTTTGCTGGGTCCCAGCGCTCCCTGCAGCCCCGCTGCTCCTCTGTCCTCCCCACCTGGCACTACGTGCCTGCCTGGTGTCGCTGCCAGAGTGGCTCGGTTACACTTATAAATCCTCTTTGCAATTTCATTAATTTCAAAGCTCCCTGTTACCAGCTTTAGCCCTTAATCTCACACTCCATAAATCAATCAGCAAGGGAGCTGGGGAGCAGAGGAAATCAGCTCCTGTCGCCCTGGCTGGGGCAGAGCTGGGCAGCTCGTGACAGGGGGTGTGGGGCTGGTGGGGGGGCCTCTGTCCCCTGCCACAACATGCCACTCGTGCAAGCCAAGAGGCGCTGGCCCAAGCCCAGGGGGAGAAAGCAGGAACACATTACTGGAGAGCAGATGTGGGTCTCTCCCATGCCCTGAGCTAGCTTGCGTTGATTTGTGGAGGCTAATTAACCTCAGACTTGCAGCATTAATATTTGGAGGGTGCTTAGTCGCATCTCGTACCCTGTCTCACCCAGGAGCGCAGCAGCGGGTGTTGCTGCAGCCGGCGACTGGAGCTGAGCGTGCCAGAGCCTTTGCAGCCTAAAAAGCCAGCCCTCGGAGCCTGACACTCGCTGCAGTGATGGATTTCCTCCGAAGGAAAATGCCCCTTTGGCGACCATTAAGCAGACACATTGTTTAGGTTTGTGCCGATGTGTTTTTACATCTCATCTGAGGCTCTCAGCTAAATGAGGCCAGTGGACTCCACGCAGCTTCCAGCCAGGGAGGGAAGGGCAATTATCCGTGGTGATAAACGGAGGGGATGCTGCCCAGTTCAAACCACTGCAGACCAGTGGAGACCTAAACAGTCTCCTTCCAGAAGGCACGTGAGCAGGGCAGAAATCACACGCTGCTCTGCGTGTTATGTGCTGTGCATGCTGATGGGGCGAGCTGCAATTTATCAACAAAAATTAGGAGTGAGAACGCTGTTTATCTGGAGAGCGAGTGAATTCATTTCTGCCTGGGAATTCCAGTGTCTGCATTTCTGGAGGTCTTTTTCCCCTGAATGCCACACTCAGGGTGGAGATTGATGAATTTTGTTTCATGCAACTTTTCTATGGTGGAAACACAAGTTTGTCAACTCTGAAGTATTTTGCAAAATTATGGTGATTTTGCCCAATTTTGTTTATTGGAGAAAAAACATGTGAAAACATTTAAAATGGCCAGTTTTGACATGTTCGGAATGAAATGTTTTGATTTTTTGGGTCTGAAACATTCTTCAGTTTAAAAACTCCCTTCCATTTAATTTTGAAAAATCCAAAAGCTTGATTGAAGCAAAGTATTCCGATACTGTCAAATGAAATGTTGACTCCAAACCCTTTAAAAATCAATTTGACAATAATTTGGAAAAACCTTTATCTTTGTTCAAAGCTTGAATAACATTAAAAACAAACAAACAAATGCACAGTTTGCAAATGAACTAAAAGGAATCTCTTTTCCACGCAGCCCTTGTAAACAACATTTCATTTTCCAGATTTTAAAAAAAGGCCAAAAACCCCTTCCAAAGCTGAGGAACAATCTGGCCCTTACGAAGCGAGGTGACTGCATCCTGCAAAGTAAAAGCCTTGAAAAGGATGTCGTGGATAATGAACAAACCAGAAGCCACTGTGGTGCGGCTGCCAGACCTGAAACAGCTCTTGGCTCTGTAGGCAGGGAAATACCAGTTTGCAGCAGGGACATGGCATTACCTTTGAACATGGCTTATCGAGGCAACCTCTTGACTCCCTGTCTATGCCAGAGGATCACGTTTGCTGGCAAATTTGGAAATCATCAGAAAATAACTCGAGGGATGATCTGAGGTGTTGGAAACCTGCTGCGCAATGTGAGAGGAATGAAGTGCAAGGTATTAACATCACTGTTAAATCCAAGACAACATGAATATCTGACTTGTCTGAGTTTAGAAGTGCCTTTGAGAGGAGGAGATGCCAAAATGCCAACTGGCTAGCGGACAACAGCAGAATATCAGCTAGCAGCTGGAGGGTACAGCCAGACTGGGAGAGGGAGCTGAGTGCCAGTGTTAACAGTCAGAGAGATAAACCCCTCAAACAGCTTGCTCTGGCACGCGGCGGAGTCTCCATCACTCAAAGCTGTTCATTCACTTGGATATCTTGCTTCAGGATCTGCTGTGATCAAACAGAAACCCAGGTTTCGAGAGGGGTGAAGTTCTTCCTCTTGTCCAGAAAATCAAACCACATTGTCTTTGCAGCTTTTCTTGGCCTAATCTTTGGAAAGAAGAGGCTAGGAGGGCTTTTTTCTCAGGGCACAGGCACACCACGTAACCTGTGGCAGCGACGGTCCCTCCCCTGTTCAGCTTCCCAGCGGCCTCAGATGGTAACCGCAAAGAAAAGCAAGCGCACATGCCATCTCTGATTCATTCCCAGTCCCCACGCGATTATGCCAGCCAAATCCTTCTTCCCAGGGGTGTCAGTGCCCCTGGCATGACGCCATCCATCGTGCAGGCGTGACCAACAGCTCTGACCAGCCTGTCTCCAGCACAGCCCCATGCATAGATTGTGATGATGAGTTCAAGGCTGCACCAGGCATCCTCCTCTGCGCACCAGCCCTGCCTTCTACTAGCACGTGACTGAGCTGATGGTTCACAGACCCCCACCAGCTGGGTCCCCCAGTCCAGCTGTCTGCATGCATAGGACAATAAAAGGCGGGGGAAGAGTGGATGAGAATGAGAAGGAAGGTTTGCTCTGGGGAGATAAGGCAAGTGACCAGGAAGAGGGGTGGGGAGACCCAGGGTGGTGTTCCTTCCACGTCCTCACCAGGAAGCTCCGGGTGGCCCCATGTCCGGCCCTGCTCGCTCATGGCGATGCCATGATCGGTACCCCCAAAACAAACTATTCCCTTGAGCAGTGAATGCATCAGTCTGCTGCCTGGTGTCTTGCCCCAAGCTCTTTGCGTGCCTACTCACAAGCCAACGAATTCACTGCAGGGGGCTGTATGGGGTGGCGTTGGTTTATCCTAGCTGGGAGCAAACTTGGTCTTCTGCACCCACTAACTCTGCCTGGTGGTACCAGGGAGACCCGCTGCTCCTGCTGCGCTGGTACGAGTGAGGAGCATCCCTCAGGCTTGTGCTGGGTGCTGGGAGCTGCAGCCACGCCACAGCATCTCCCATTGCTGCCATGCTCTGCTGCTCTTGGAGGTGATGTCTGCAGAGGCAAACCCAGGGCAAACATCTTTTCTGGGACTGCAGTCCTGACACCGCTGGTGCAGAAACAGAGTGCTGCTGTTTGCGCCCTGTGTCTCCAGCTCAATCCCAGAGCCGGCATCAGTAGCTGCAGAGGAAAGTGAAGGCCAAGCCTCCAGCCCTGCAGCTTCCTCCTTGTCCAAAGCAACCCTGGGCAAAAACAGAGTAAAGAGTAGGGAAGTCCCTTCCCATTCACACCATAACAGCCAGCAGGCAGGATGCTGCTGCATGCTCCCCTGCCTGCCCTGTCCTCAGAGCCTCAAGGGTGTGGAATAAAATCTGCTGCTGACCCAGCATGTCAAATAAGAGTTTCTGGAGACACATCCTCTTCATCCTGCTTTGTCCATTCTGCAAGTGCTTTGGCTCCACCAGGGTTTTCCTGCTCACTTCTCTGCATTTGTAGGAGCCAAGTGATTTCTCATGTATGTGGTTGGAATTGAATAGCCTGGAGAGAGTGAAGCTTTCTGGACACCCGTGATATGTGTGGTTTTAGCCTGTCTGCGGAGCTGTAGTGCATGAGCACCTCGCTGGTCTGACTGGGCCCTGCTCTGTCTCTGTCCAAGTGCCCTCTCTTCACCCACACGTGAGTGATGCTCTGTGGTGGCACCATGGGCTGTGGTACCAAGGAAAGCACCAAGGGAGACGTAGGAGGGAACTAGACATTATCCTTGTGCTAGGTGGCAGGTTGGCCAGGTAGGAATTGCTGGTGATGACCCAGCCAGTCATTTCAGTCCCCCATCCTGAGCATAAGGAAAGGTAATAGTCACTATTTCCTCTTCTGCCACCCTCCACCTCCAGCTCCATGTACTTTTCCCTGCACAGCTCCAGCCCTCTAGGCTTTCCTGGGACCACGTGTCCGTGCAGCAGCACCTTGGGAAGCCTCAGGGGCCCAAATTCAGGAAGAAAGCTGGGGGTGAGGGGGAGGTCCATACTAGCCAGGCTAGTCAGAGCCTCGGGGGCTCTGCATAGAGCCAGACACTGCCTTTCTGCCACTGCCAGAGCCCTGATCCCCGCCTGGATGGGTCTAAAGTGGAGAGAGGTGGGTCAGCCCGGATGCTGAGAACTCTGTCCCACCAAGGATAATGTAGACGTTTGTTCCCACCTCCCTTCTGAAGCTGACCTGGTTTAGTTGTGCCGAATGCCACCACAGATGGATTATTAACATCAATTTTCTGTCTTGCAGTAATACCTACAGCCAAGAACTGGAGATACTGGATGATTTTGGTAAAGACAGGGGCCAGTTGTGAAGGGCTGCAGAAAGACTTCATGATATCAACTGACTGGTGGCAAAATGGCAGGCAAAATTCAATGTAGATAAATGGAAACTAATGTACATGGGAAAATACAGTCCTAACTTTATGAATTAAATAAAGCACCATGAGCTGCCTGTCATTGTTAAAGAACAAGATCTTGGCGTTATAATACATGCGTCTTTGAAAAATGTCATCTCTGTGCATGGCAGTGGTTAGAAAAAGCAAATCAAATGTTAGGAATTATTAGGAAAGGAATAAATACCAGAAGCGTAAAGACCAGAAGCTGTCACTCCATTCCTGTGTAAATCCCAGGTGGGCTCTGCCTTCAAGCCTGGGCAGCTCCGGTCTCATCTCCCGAGGGATACGAAGGGGAGTGTGACAGGAGTTGGTAAAATCGTGCGTGGCCCCGAGAGGGTGGGCTGCTCTTGGCTGCTCTCTTCCCATCACAAGGACCACAGAACTTCCCACGGTCATGTTAAACAGAAGGAGGTGGCATTTCACATAATGTGTAGTGAAAATGTGCAACTCCACAGACATGTTCACCAGAGGAAAATTCATCAAGGGATGTCAGATTCCAAGGCACCTTTGCATTAGGAGCCTTTTGGCTGGAAGTCAGCAGAGGATTGCTATGTGCTCGCCCTGTCCTTGTATACTACACTAAGCACCTGCTCTTTCTCTAGGAGTAAAGAAACCGGTGGCCCTGGCCTCAGGGAGTTGACGGTCTGAATCAACAGGACAGATGCTGGGAGACTACAAGTTTTAATAAAATAGGAAGAAAAATTCAAGTCAGGGCCCTCACAAAGCAAAATATAGCAATGGGATCTTAACCAGAGTATTAGATCACAGAAAATCCCTATGCAGAAGTCCAGTTGAGACTTAAGACTGTCCAACCTTCAGGATGTTTCAATGATATTTCAGTCTTCAAGACATAAAGCCAGAGAAAAGCAGGTGCCATGGCTCCACTGCCCACAGAAAAACTCATTTTAGCTTGGCTAATTTAGGAAGCAATAAGAAAACCGGGGGAAAACTGGTGAAGCCGGGGAGGCAGGATGGAGCTGGGAAGGGCAGCAGGAGGGGCTGGAGGCTGTTGAGGAGCAGAAAGGATGGAGGAAGCAGCCGTTCAGGGCAGGGCAGGAGGAAACTCTGGTCCTCGGTCTCTGGGTGGCCAAAGAGCCAGCGGGCCATGCATGTTCTCTGGGGAGGAGCTCCAGTGCCCCTGATTCACAGTTAGGTCCCACTTTGATCCTTTATTGCTAACACCTCTCCTCCCCATCTCTGTCTCGTCTAATGGTTGTGTGTTGCATAGAGGTGGGGGAGTTGATTAAAATAAAAAATTAGGGGGCTGGGTTTGGAGAGGTTTTAGGACGCAGTAGCCCAGCAGCAGGCTCTGAGCTCCACATCCCCACACCTCCAGGGCCGTGGGGCCTCCCAGGGGGGTTGGTGGGCTCTGGCAGTGCTTGGTGAACCTGTGCTTTTTTTCTTCCTTCCCTCTCTAGGAAGATTTATGGTACGTTTAGCTGCAAGGCTGGAAGTACCACGGTGCTTCCCCACCCTCCCCACACACCGTGGGCTGTGGCCAGGCTCAGGGCAACAGGAGGTGCCCATGGCCTGGGGCTGCCCTTGCCGCCTGAGGGCAGCTGCAGCGCCTGGCTCGTCCCTCACGAAAGGCTGTGGTCCTTGGGGCTCCGGTGCCTCTCCGGCACTCAGCAACCTCTCCTTGTAATAACCAGCCGTGCTTTCTCTGCCCACAGCTCATGTCTCAGCCACATGGCTCCAGCCTGCATCCAGGAGGGATTTCAAGTGCAAAAAACCTCTTTGGGTGCTTTTTTTTAAAAGATTTTCTTTCCAGTCACCTTTCTTTATTCCAAAGTACTTAAACACCCCTCTTTCGAAATCCCCTGACTCAGAGACTCAGCTTTAAGTAGTGCTTTGAATTAAGAATCTCAAATATGCATTCTATTTCAGTTTAAAAGGGGTAGTTAATGTATGCTACATAAATAGCTATTATTAAATACGTTCACTGAAGATTAACAACTGCTGTGCGTAATGGATACGTGTCTAACTACTATGATATATACTGAATTTCCCTATTATATAGCTGCTGGATGTGTGTCTGCTAGAACAGAGCAAAAATTCACAGTGAATAATTTAGTAGATGAATTTAGCCTCTCTTTCTGTCTGTGAAACCGTGCAGCATCCTCCAATGTATTCATCCCTCTGGCCTGATCCTGCCCGTTCCTCCCGCGCGGGCTCGGCCGGGGTCGCTGGGACGCAGGTGGCTCGCACAGCTAGTCCCGGGGGGGCGGCTGAGAATTGCAGCCGCCTGCATCCAGTCCCCGCGTCCCGGCCCCGGGGATGCTGTGGCTGGCGCTGCTTTACCAGACCAAAGCCGGCTGGCAGCAGAAGCCCTGCTCTGAACTCTGCAGCCCTGCACACCCTCGCGACTGCGCCAGTGGCCACTCCTGGGCAGCTGCAAGCAGCCACTGCTGTTGCTTTTTGATCTGATCCTGCTCCCAGGGCTGCAGAGCCAGAGGAAACTCGTCCTATCAGGGTGACTTCTGATTCTTAAAGAACATTTCCTCTTGGAACCTGAGTCCCTTTTTCTATTTCCGTGTCTAGACAAGCTGGCTAGCAGGACATTTACTTGGGAAAAATTAACTTTACAGGGGGAAGACGAAGTCCGTGCTGGTAAGCACAGGGCTATGTACACGGCATTGCCCTCCCGAGGCATGTCTATGTGGAGAAGATGATGGATATGATCTTCCCTGGAGATTTACTGCAATATATCTCTGTCTGGGTGCTCCTGAGCTGAGGTTTGGACAGCAGAAGGTGCAGGGGTACCTGTAAGTGGATCGCTATGTTGGCACGCACCCCACGTCCAGCCTCTCTTGCTGCTGATGACAGAACAGTTCCTGTTCTGTAGGCAGGGAACCGGTACCTGCTACAAGACCTCTCAACGCATCCAGGTGAGCCAGCTCCTTTCTCCAGCACCCAATACTGTGTGCAAATGGGCAACGCTGTCCATGTGGGTGACACCATGAGCACAGCTGGAAAGCAGACCTGTCACAGGCAGAAGTTCTGCAGAGAGACAAGGAACCTGCTGCTGCTCTGACCGGACCACGTGCCTTTCTCATCTGCATGGTGTCCCCAGCACACAAGACAGGATCAATCCATTGAATCACCTCTACCCTAGAGAGATCCAGGTGCGTCAGGTCTGCAGTGGACAGGTGGGGGGAGCAACTATCACCTATTCAGAGGAAAGGCACCCTTCCCTCCACTTACGGCAACTGCAGACAGCCAGTTCTGCTTGCTGAGCTCCTCGTCAGCAGCAGCAGGTGCTGCAGGGCCCTCATGGGCTGATTTAGCAGAGAAATCCGCTCTTTTACTTGCTCAGAGCATCCTTGCATTATTGCTCCCTCTCGATGCTGTGTAGTTTTTCCCTTTCCTGCACTTCCCAGCTAGCTTAGTCCCATCTAAAGCTCATCAAAGGGTGGCAGGGGGGTAGGCAGGTTGGGAAGTTATCTGACACTTTCTAAAAGCATCTCACAGAGATGCCACAGCTCCTTACTGGGAACGTAATGTGCCCACCAGGTCTGTGTTGTTCCTTCCATGCGGTATAGGGGAAATAAAGTACCCTTCCCTAGCCCAGTTCCCAAAATAAAAAGAAAACGGAAAAAAAGGATTCAGGATGAAAATAACTAGCTGAGGCATGTCCTCTGTGCTAGGAAGATCAAGTGCTAATGATGGTTCTGGCACGTTAGTGACAGTTTTGTCTGTTGTATGTATATATATTTTAACTGTGAGACCACATGGGAGGCTCTTTATGCAGTCGAAGTGCCTTTGACAGCCGCTGAGAACACATTGGCTCTTTTCTGCTGGCAAAAGACTCATCCCATTAAAGGCTGTCGATAAAGGGAAGGGAAATGACAAGGGTGCTTGGGAGGGAGCGAGGCAGCAGGAGGAGACAGGAGCTGCCACCACCAATGTCATTACCAAGAATGAGAAGGAGCTTTTGCATAAACGCACCATGTGTTTTCATTAGCGGTGGCGGGGAATGTGCTGTTCTGAAGAGAGCATTTATACCATTGAAGGGAAAATAGATACCCTGCGATTGTCACATGAGCACCCATGGTGCTGACGGCTTCGGCATGTGAGCATCCTTCATCCCCTGCCTTCACAGGCTGCCAGCATGGCGTCACCCCGAGCCAGCAAGCCCCGCGCCCCTGCGAGCAGCGGAGGGCCGGGAGAGGGGTCGCGTGTGCGTCTGCCCAGCCAGGGATGGGTCCTTGTAAGCGCACGTGTACGCAGGAGTGCTGGTGTGCACGCGGATGCGGCACCTGCGGGCGTGTGCTGTGAGGACCACTCTACACGGGGCTGTATGGAGCTTCTGGGTGTTTCCCAGGGTGAGGGGACAGTCAAGTGACAGTGTTTCTCCGTGGTGCTACCCCACTTAGGTGCTGCTTCCTAACTCGGCTGTGGGACCTCTCTTTTCTTTAGCCTGGAGAAGGGGGGGCTGAGGGGAGCCCTTCTCGCTCTCTGCAGCTGCCTGAGAGGGGCTGGAGTGAGGGGGGGGTCGGTCTCTGCTCCCAAGTCACCAGTGACAGGTGAGAGGGAACGGCCTCAGGCTGCGTCAGGGCAGGTTTAGGTTGGGTATGAGGGAAAATGTCTTCCCTGCCAGAGCGATCAGGCCCTGGCACAGGCTGCCCAGAGAGGTGGGGGGGTCACCGTCCCTGGGGGGGTTCAAAAAACATGTAGACGTGGCACTTGGGGACATGGTATAGGAGACATGGTGGTGTTGGGTTGGGGGTTGGACTCAATGTTCCTAGAGGTTTTTTCCAACCTTAGCGATTCTATGATTCTTGCAGGCCAATTTCCAGCAGCCTTGTGCTGCCATTACTATGATGATAATAAAATATTATTTAAACATTAAAACACTATTGTACTTGCTTGTTAGAAAAAAGTCAATATGCTCTGGTGAGGCTACAGTTATCCCAACCAGCCACCCCATGACATGGCTCAATGTCATATGGCAGTGAGGAGATTTTCCTCCTGGGTATAAAGTGCAGTGCAAGCCACTGAGCCCTTTCTGCTCAGCGACAGGAGATGGTGGGAAAGGCTAGGGCCTTCCTGAGTCATAGCAAGGTCTGCTACTCAGCAACCATGTAACCTGAAGGAAAGTGTGGTACAGCCTAGGAAATGACAAGCAACATCCAGACAGAAGCAGACTGATGAGGGAAACCCTCTATGTAGATCTTCACCTTCTTGGAGGGTGACCTGGGAGGAGGTACCTGTGGCTGGGTAGGAGGAGACGAGAACCTCCCTACACCCGCATATACTTGCAACGTCCATGCACGCTCTTGGGTTGCTGGCCAATCTCTGTCTTTCCTCAGTGCACATTGTGCTCCTTTGCTTGTGCCTTAAATAAACTTTGCTTATACTCTGCATGTGTCTGTGCCGTGTCTGTGCATACCCCCCTGTGTTACCCGGGTTAAACGCTCGTTTTGGGGCAGTGCTGGTATTCAGTTACATTGGGTTTATTTTTCTGATTTCACCATACAACAAAAGAGTTACATTATTCTTAATAGAAACATCTGGTGATGACATTCTACACCTGATCATCCCAGACTCAGCTCCTGTCCAGAGCTGATCCAGAGCTGCTGGGTTGCACCCATTCACTGGCAAAGCTCCTGCTCCAGCTGCTGCTCTTGCACTTCCCAAAACCTTGCGAAAACATGAGGCAAGGGATTGCATCAGAGTGCAAATCCCAGCACCGCAGTGGTTTGAGAGGACAGAGCAGGATGGAGAACTGGTGCTGGGGGGATTGCCGAGGAGCCAGATGGGAGGTTGGGATACAACATCCTACCCTGTCCAGCCATGGCCAGACTTAAGGTGCTTTTTGATTCTTAAATCACGGACTGTACATACTGCCAGCAGAGCACCTGGCACCTGCAAGGGTAGGGCCTTCTGCATAGACGTAGTGGCCTCAGTGCAGCAACAGCCAACACTCTGCTTTACATCTTTGAGCTGACTTGGTACCCTCAGACGCTTCTGGTGCCTCCATGGCCCTTGCAGAGACATTCAGACTCACGAGTAAGAGCAGATCTCTGTCTATGCACTGACTCCATCCTAGAGTAGTGCAGACTGCAGACTGGAAAGGCAAAATTAGCAGTGACTGGGACATTAAAAGCCCACATCTCCCCATGTCCCACGGCTCAAGAAGGCCCACATTTGCTGAAATCAACACCCTTCTGGGCTGGTTCTCCGTACAGAGCTACAGGATCCTGGCACCTTCCGTCTTGCTGCTTGGCAGCATGCAGCTAGGCCCACAGCCCTCCCAACGCAAAGCCAAAGTCAGCCTCACAGTCAGGAGCGTTTGGACCACCAGTCCACAAATCCTCTGCTCTCTCAAGGCTTCCTAAGAGCAGAGCTTAAGTTTCGGTTGCTCCTATGACTACCCAGTTATCCATACCCTGGAACTGTTCCTACATCGCCTGGTGTTTTTCCTGTTGAGTAAGTCTTTATACATGAGTATGAGGCTGTAACCAGAGCTTGTTTGGTTGTGGGAATTCTGAGTCTCCTACAGTGTAGGAGATGGCTCCACACTGTTTTGCTGTGACTGCACCTATGGGTGCAGAAACCTGCGGTGTGGTTGTCCATATTAGATATCCTAATGCCTCATACCACACTGAGCTTCATCACTACGGGGCAGCAGAAGCACACAGAGCATGAGTGACTTGCTTGGCAGCAGAAAGTCAGGCCGGGCCAGGACTGTGCAACGAACAGCATCATCAGACCTCTGGACCATGTCCCTGAGACAGCGTTCATCATGTTGTGAGGGCTTTTGTCACTAGTCACTGATGGAATGAGTTAGTCATGAGATGTTGCTAACGCCCACTGACCATTTTAAGCCTTCAGGCATGGTGATACATGCTCAGCTTCTGTTCAGGCAGATTAACACCCAGGGGTCCTGAAAAGTCTTAAAGGACTTGTATGATCATCATTATACCTCTTCTCCCCCTGGTTTGTAACTCCCATGCCCTCACAAATCACCCAGACTGAGCTTGGCATAAGGACCGTTTGGGCATGTGGGGACTCATACAGCAGGGCGGGGAGCGCTGGGGGCTCTCCCAGGCCCCCTCCCAGCAGCTTGCGCTGAAACCTCTGCTCCGGGTGCAGCCTGCAAAGAACAAGCACCAGAGTGCCGCTGCGACAGGGTTGATGGAGGAGAGGTTAAGTGAAGGGGGAGATACCCTCACCCCACACATAGCCCCCCCAGGCTGCATTGCCCCTTATCCAAAAGCAGTGCAAGAGAGAGAAGGTCTGTCCCTGCTTCGGAGACGTGCCAGCACACAGCCCGCGGTGCCGCCGCGCTGCAGCAAGGAGCCTGCGCACCGCTCGTGCAGCCCTGCATGCTGAGCACAAATACCCCAAAGCCCTTCGAGGAGCTACCTGGGGCTCGTGCAGCCCTGCACAGTGAGCAGAAATACCCCAAACCCCTGGGCTTCTCAGAGCCTGAACTTCTGCTGCCTGGGACCTTCCAGAGACTGGGAGAAGCCACCTGTTTTGCTCAGCATCTCTGTTTTCTCCCATGAAACAAGAACAGGTAAATGTGCTTTGAAATCACTTTTAATTAGCAGCTTTTTTTCCTCTCCACCCCTGGTTGTGGCTCACGATTCCCCCTCCTGGAAGCAGAGTGGGGATGCGCAGGGGCAGGAAGGTCTCCAGGACTTTGGAGCTGGATTCCCCAGAGAGGCACAGACCAGCATTACCATGTGGTTCTCAGCAGCATCACCAATTTACACCTCCTGCGGATGTGGCTACCTAATTTCTGAGGTACCTTGGAAACTGTGAGTTGCCTCCTCCAAACCTTTATTGCAGCCCCTCCTCCGCGCTGATCAGCTGTAATTTCCAAAGCCAGCCAGCTGATTAGAGAAGGCAAATGAGTTCTCTCATTAGGAGAAGCATTGTTATAATTAGGGTAGAAATTTGGTACTGATGCCTTTTAAAAAAGGAGAAGAGAGAAAAGCCACCCCTGTTTGATACTGTTTTAAGACCTTGTTATTAAAAAAAAAAAAAAGTAATATATTTATATTCAGTTGGGTTTTTTTTTTCTATATTTCCTGGCCATGCTGAGCTACTGCAGTTTGTTAATATAAATAAAAATCATCATTATCATAATTCATTGCAAAAAGATTCAAGAGGTCACAGAGATATTTTGGGAGATGTTGGCGAATCAAAACAAATTGCATTTTCAGCAGCTGGCATTTTCAGCTCCTGCACGGTACCGAGCGATAGGCTGGAGGAAGAAATAAATAGAGAGGGAGAAAGATAAATCGAGAGCACCAGATAGACGGGTTTATGTAGCATTTTCATGTATCATTGTTGGGTGACATGGTGTGAGTTATCTCTGTAATTACAGCCCTCCCGCGCCCTGGCAGCTTGCTCCCAGGACCTGCGGAGAGCACCTGCCAGGAGCTGCCTGTCCCTGCTGGAGAGGGAGGCAGAGCCAGCGGTCTCCCATCGGGCCGGAGGCTCCCCGCATGCAGGCTCCGACACAGCTATCAGGATGGCGGGCCGGCGTTGCCTCCGTCCTCTGGTCTTCAGCGACAGAGCAGGATCAGAGCAGCATCCACCCGTCACGTCTGGTTCTCCTCTTGCCTCCTGCTGGAAGCACACCAGGAACAACCAGATTTGTGCCGGCTCAGTACATGGGACTTTCTGGCAGGGGCTTAGTCTGTACGTCCAAGGGCCCGTGTCCACCTATATGGGCGATGAAGCATGGGAAGAAGGGCTTTGGGTGGTGGTATTCCTTGAAGCAGTTTTTTCCCAATGGTGTTACGGGAGCTGCGGGGTGGTACGGACTCCTCCCAGTCTTGTGCAAACCAGATCAGAACAGCAAGAAAATATCTTGATCTAGATGGTTATCTCTGAACCAGTTATACAGAAATACCTGCGAATTTGTCGCAGGAACTACTCACATAGAGACGTGGGGTTTAGGACTGAATATCTTCCTTCATCAGTACATATTGGTGCAGTCAGCACATGCTGTGAAGCTGAGATCTCCCATGGCCAAGGGCAGGCTGGGTGATGAAGCAATACACATGGGAGCTTGCAAGGAAACAACTGCATCTTGACCCAACTTCATCTAGGTGAGAAGAAAATCATGGCTTTGAAAACCATAGGGACCACTGCAATCGTTAATGCTTCTGTCCCTCTGCTCTTTGGAGAGGTCTGAGGCCAGGACTTCATCTGAAGCCTGTTTCTCTCTCTTCAAAACCTATAAATTGATTTCTGCCAGGGCATTTGAAAATGAATTTTCTACCCTTCTTGAAGACAGCACCAGAGCTCGGCTGTTGCTGAAAGCTTCACTCTGCTCTGGGGTACCTCATACATCTGTACAAGTTGGTGTTGCTGGTGTTAAACTGGTTTGTTTCAATATCTTGGTGGATGAGATGTACCAAGGACACCTGATAATCTCTGACTATTCTTGGGACGAGGCAGCATATTATTGCTTATGGAGGCATCAGCACTGGGACCCCGGGGATGTTCTGACAGATGAGACTTACTGACTCTGGCTCAATCTCTCACCCATATGTGAAAGAGACAACTAAGAACTTTCTGCACTTTGTATGGTTTTATCTTTATGGTTTATCACAAGTTTTTTCTGTCCAGAAAACACGGGCAGAGTGATTGTCCACAAACTGTGTCTTTCATAAAAGTGTTACAGTGTTTTCCATGGCCCAGTGTTAATTTGGCCTACCCAGGAGACAAGAATAGACGTTTTCCTTTCCTCTCCTCTTCGTTCGTGGCACTGCGATGTGGTCAGATCCTTCACGGGCATGTCCTGAAGGGACGGGCACCTGGAGGCATGCAGGCCAGGGGCTCTGCTCCATCTTGCTCCATGGGACAGGGCAGTGTGGTCAGCAAGAAGCAACGCAGGCAGATGCCAGCGGCCTGGACCATCCGTAACTTCTGTTACACTCTCATAAATGGGTGCAGAGAAATACCCATATATCTGGGGGGAATAACAGAAGTGACACAGCAACATGATTTGGAGCTAAGAGTAACCTTCATTGCTTGGAGCTAATCAGACCTGTGTCTTAAGACCAAGAATAACAACATCTGTCTGGTCTCCAGCTGTGCACCTCACAGCTGCGTACGTCACTGCTGCCAGCGCCCTGTGGAACTCCTCCCTCGGAGCTACGCGGGGACCTAGATCCACAAAACAAAAGGAGGTGAGTTGCTCTCCTGCCTCTGGGCTCTGCAAAGTTAACAGGATGTTTTTGCTATCTGAACTGCTGAGCCATTCCCAGGATTTCTGTGGGGCTGGACAGGGACAAGACGCACTCGCTGAGAAGGTGCTGGTTACAGGTCTTTTGCCAGGCCATCAAGCCAAGCAGTAAGTCTGCTTGGCGTGGAGCACTGGAGATCTCTCCCATAGCTCAGCACCCACCCACTTCCCGGGCAAGTCCAGAGAAGCCTTCCTGGCTCCCAGCAAGCCTGCGAGCCCCTGAACCTTGGCTGGTCCCGCAGCACTAATGTTGCATAAATGCCTAATGCGATACGGTGTCACATTCTCCATCCTGTCTGGTTTTTGACTAAGGCTGGCGAGGCAGCCAGTGCAAACTATCCACACCACTCTTCTTCCTTGCCCGCTGTTCTTTTCCCCTGTTGCTTTCTCTTGTGGTGAAACACCTCCCCCTCTGCACCGGAGCTCTGCTCTGCCCATCTGACCCTCCTGCGAGCCAGGAGCCTCCACAGCTGCTTCCAAGGATGGGAAAGCAGAGAGCTCCCAGCTCCTGCTGGCTGTTGCTCCGACGAGCCTCCAGCCAGCAGCCGTTCGGAGAAGGAGCGCTGCCATCGCTGTCAGCAGCCAGAGGGTCAGATCCTTCCAGGAAAATATAATCACTTCCAATGAGCAAAAATGCAATTTAGAGGAGAGCTTTGTGGCTAGAGATTATAGAGCCCAGAGGCCATGTGTGCTCAGCAGCTCTTCCTGGTCTGGAAGGGAGCAGGGAAGCTGGAAGCTCCCACCGTCCTGCTGCTCGCATGAAGCCGCTCCATGCCAGGAAAAGAGCGTGGACCATTCTCTGCTGACACGGCCAAGCCAAGCTGTGCACAGATCCACTGCCCATCAACTCTCCCAATTCTCAGCCTGTGAGGGCTGCCTGGCTCCTGGCCATCACCTGGGGACTGAGGGAAGATGCCTGGATCTGTGCAGCCGCGAAAAGAGCAGCTAAAATTTTCAGATGAAGTGTTCAGCTAGAGACACCCCCACCCCACCACTGCACTTCAGGTTCACAGTCTGCCCGTTGCCCCAGAGACAAGAGGCAACCAGCGGGGCTGCTGTTGCCCCCCTGCCCACCAGCCACTCACAGGTGGAAACCAAAGACGAGCAGCACAGGGGAGCATCTCACACCAGGCAGGTGCCAGTGGCACCTCGGTACCCAATATTTTGGGATTTTCAGCTTCAAACAACTATTTTGTGATCTTATGTGTTGAAGTTGGGAGCTGACTTCAGCTTTCCAAAGCCCTGGGCTGCCAACTGCAGTTGGCTCTTTGGGCACAGCTGCACCTTGTGTGCGATGGAGGGGAACGGCCTCCTTCCCTTCTGCAAAGCAGGGTCTGCTCAGGATGGGGTCAGCAGCCAACAGGATCATTGGAAAAGTCACCTTTTTGGGAGCTGCGTGTCCCATGAGTGTTGTCAGAGCTTTTGCCCATCCCTGTCAGCTGCAGTCGTCCCAATTCAACTGCTCTGGTCCATCTGCTGTGAACCTGGAAAGAGGAAAAGCTTTTGAGCTGCTGGCTGAGAGGTGATGCCAGCTCGCAGGATGAGGCTGCATTTTCTCGTGTGTCATCCTGAGTCAAGGTGAGGGAAGTGCCGAAGTCTCAGATTTCACAAAGGATTCTACCACAGCTTGTCCTGAAAAGTCAAAATCTTAAAGACATTCGTGAGCTAAGCCTCCCTTCTAAGTCTGATTTCAAAGTATTCATCTTTTTGAAATATTTAATTATAATTAGCTTAAATTTCAAAACAAGAGGTCATCTGAACTGGAAAATAGATTATTTTTTTCTCCTTTGAGAATGTCAAAACACTTCATTTTGACAAATTCAGAACTACTTCCAAATTTTTTTCTGACTCAGTAAATTAATCAAAACCGACCTTCTCTTAAAATAAGTGTCAGTTTTGAAAAAATCAGCATTTTCCAGTGGAAAAAACCACAACTCATCCAAAAATTCCTACCGTGCTTCCATCCTGACTTCTCGTCTATGTGCCTCTCCTGTGCTGCGTTCCCAGTAACTATGATCCTTGCTCGATTAATTAAAATGGGCAAGGAGACAAAGTCAGGAAGAGCTCCAGCCTCCGCAGGAAACTTTTTTCCAGATTCAGACATATGTTGAGAACATTTCTCTTTTTCCTTATTTCTACAAGTCTGAGGTTGAGCAGCCTTCAAGCTGTGGAGTCCACAGGGAGAGTTTTCTTTGCTGCAACCTGTGACCCTCGAAATCTGCACCTTTCCACCCAGCGCGCATTCTCTATTCATTCACATTTCCCCTAAAAGCAGGCTTCAGCTACTGAGCCTATAAAAACAAATTTATTGCTGATGCAATCCAAGAAGCGCTTAAAAAAATCCTCACACCTCACTGAGGCTTAACTTGAGAAATTCAGCTGGGACCAGATATTGATCCAAGATGTACACATGTGAGTCTGGAGTAACTTCACCACCCCTAGTCTCCGTGGGCATGTAATGGTGTGTTAAAAGTGGAGTCTATAGAAGAGCTCTGGTTTCTGTAGTATTTGTTTACACCAAAGAGACTAAGGGGGAAATTGGGACGCTGAGACAAGCAAGCAAAACTCTGTGGCAAGCTCTGCGCAGTGCCAGTGATGGGACTAGCTGGTGTGACGTTTGTTGAGCTTTGATCTGGCATGTTCTATCTTTTGCGGCATCTTCTCACACATAGAGAGGCATGGTGCAGGTACACGCTACCCTAAGGGAGGAGTTTAAAGCCACCTTGAGCTAGTGCCAGGGGTTTGCCTGGGAAATGCTGCCCAGGCCAGCGCAGCAGCAGACGAGAGCTCAGCAATCTGGGTACCGAGGGGACGTAGCGCCCTTCTGCAAGCACTCCATGTGTCCGAGCAGCTCTTTCCTCCAAAACAAGGTGCTTCCCATGGGGAAAGAGTCCCCTGCAAGCTGCACCGTGGGAGGTGCCGCCTGGATCCAGGCAAAACCATGCGGGGCTTGGACCCACATTTTAACCTGCTGGACAGTGATGCCGCCCATGCCTATGCCCTGTTTATTTTACCTGCATAAACTATGTGACTGCAGAGGTTTGTGGCAGCTGGACAGAGGTTTTATGGTTGCCAGTGGCACTGAAACATGAGAATTATTTCCTCTGTGAATCCAGTGCCCCGTGTAAGTCAGCCCAGAGTGGGATGGCAGTGATTTACTAGGAAAATATGCCTGCTCTGGCTCTCCATGATGCTAATATAAAGCAGACCCAAACCCCATAATTTCTGTGAGTGCCTTTAGGACCACCCTAGGTATAAGCGAGATGAGCAACATGCCTGGGGTGGCAAAGAGTGAGCAGCACCGTGCAGGGTTGGGTTGTGTTGCCTCAGGCGGGACCGTGGGCCTGATCCCGCTCTCAGTCTGGCAATGCTCTACCACCAGCCTGGACTGACAACTTGTTTTCCCTGGGTGTCAGAAGAAAGCAAGGGACAAGGTCTTTGCTAGGATTAAGACCAATTTCCTAATGCCTGCAAGATGCTGGCTGGCACAGAAATGGAGAGGAGACCCCGCCGTCACCACAGTGTGCTCTGCCACAGTGTAGGGCCCCCAGGTCTCCTGAGACTGTGGGCAGAGGGTCCCTGGACCAAAGGGGATTTGTCTTTCTTGGACCCCTGTCCCCCCAAGAGTGCCACCTGTCACTGCTTTAAATGAAACCCCTCATGCAAACAAGCCCAAATTCCCAAAGGGCTCCCACCTTCACCCGTCTCTTCCAATCAGCTCCCTGAAACACAATTCCTGACACAGCCACCACGCATGCCACCTTTGAATGAAGTTGCCATAGTTACTAGTGCCTCACAGCAGCAGGCTGAGCTCATTAAAATGATTTGAATGGCTACCCTATAATCAAGCCACTTGGGGAGGGGAGGTCTGGCGGGGAGGAGAGCCCCGGGACGTGATGGGCTGCAGCAGAAGGGCTATTGGAGAGCGGCTCCAGAGCCCGCATGGCTCCGTGCACGAGCTCGTGAGGGAGGCGCTGGAATAGTGCAGAGCTGGGGCAGCCTGGGAGGGTGACAGCGCACACTCCCCACACCGCGCTGGTCCCTCTTGGGGGCAGAGGTGGGCATTGGGCTCCTCTGCCAGGGTCTCCTTCCCTGCAGTGAACACGGGCATCTTCCCCAGTGGCATGGCTGAAGCTGCAGTCACAGCCTCCCCCTTACACCATGTCCCAACATCTTCAGCAATGACAGTTTCCCACGCTCTCAAGCAGCCCAGTAGCCGACGCTGGGGGTCTGGCTTCCCAGAGCAGAATTGCTTGAAATATGAGCCAGAGCCTTCCTCCTCTTTCAATCCATATTTTACAAATTGCTGTTTAACAAAAACCCCATCATTTCTTGGATTCGCCCAAAACATTCAGCCAAAATAAGGTTTCATCTTCTTTTTCTTTTTTTTTTTTCACCAAGGCAAGGCTGAGAAGAACAAGTATTTTGGGGTTTAGTTTAAACCAAGGTAGAATTAAGGAGAAAAAGAAAAAGGTATTAAGAATATAATGGAATTCTACAGGAAAAAAAAAATCCCTAAAGGTGTTGAAAATACCCTGCTAAAATAACTCACAGGTCTTTTTTGGAGCACTTGTGCTGCAGGGAGCAGGCCACTGTGGCACCCTCAAGCAGGTGCTGCTCGTGGCTGCACGGCAGCGCGGGTGAGGCCGCTGCCGGCCGGGTGCGGGTGAGGATACCTGCAGGAGGAGGAGGCACAGTGCTCCCAGGTGGCTGGCTGCTGGGAGTTGAGGGATTCCCAGTTCCCGCAGCCTGTCATCAGACTGAGCTTCTCTGCAAGGACAGCCCCCTCCCTCCGCTAAGCCTGACCAGCTGCTCCTTGCAGTTGGGCGTGGGCTGGGCAGTGCCCTGTTGCCCAAGCTGGGCTCTGCAGGGATCCCATCCCATCTCTGCCTGGCTGAGCAAGCGCCTGCACCCAGAGCAAGCCCAAGCCAGGCATTTCTTTATTTCATGTGTGCGTGCTCGCTCGGGCATGCCCAGCCCAACGCACGGAGGGGCGTGCAGGCATTTGAGCATCCCCATGCCACGATGCTCCCGTGAAAGGGATAGTGTTGCTGAGAAGACTCCTGAGCACCTCCTGGGCTCCAGGGTGGATGCTGTGGTGACACTTGGGAGCTGCCCGCCTCAGACCAGACACAGCAGCATCAAAACCCTTCTCCTGCTGGGAGCGATGAGCTGGCTGTGCGGGCGGTTGCCATCCCACAGAGCTGGGCTGTGCCAGGCAGCCAGGGCTGTCCTTCCTCGCCCAGAGGATGCTGCATTGTGCTGGGCCCATCGAGGTCTCCTGGGTGATGTGAGCTTTTTTAAGCAGCAATGGCACCTCTGCAGGTCTCCCACTGGTGTTTCCCCACAGCACAGAGGCCATCAGCAGTGGCTTCCAGGCAACTTAGATGGCTCCTCTGCTCCCCACAGCCCCAGAGCTCACCACACTACCCTCCCCACGGCAGGCACAGGCCTGTGCCCCTCGCTGTGCAGAGAGCTATCAGGGTACACGGATAATCTTTTACTCTTCAGTACAAATAATTTATTACATTAAAATAACGTTTTTAAAAAATGAGTACTTTGGGAATAATTCAGGCTCGCCTGCGGAGGCATTTTTCAAAGTGCCATAATAGGCACTTAGAAATGGGTGGTTATTTTTATTCTCCGAGCCTGTCAAGAAGCTGATGGATCGAATTGGCTGATGACAAGGCAGCTGAGTGCTCATAGACGGAGACCACAGCATGAACGCGGAGCAAGTTACAAATGAGCAGCCAGCTCAGGTCGGAGCTCTTGCCAAAGCACCGGCACCTCTGCAGCAGGGTCCTGCTCCCCCCGGGGCAGCGGTGACGGGGGGTGGTGCTGTCTGAATGGGCTGCAGGCAGAGAGCGGGCAGCCCTCGCCCTGCCTCAGCAGCAGGGAGCAACATCACCCGGCTCCCTCTCCATCCTGGTCTAGCTGAAATGCCTCTTCCTGCACCCCCTACCCCTTCGCCAGGAGGACAAGTGTCCCAGGGATGGCATGTGGCGTCCATGCCATGTGCCCACCCCCCTGCCTTGCGTACTCCCCTCAAGGGCCTCCCCAGTGCCTTCATCTTGGAGGTTAAATCCTGCGCCAGGGCACAAACCTCCTCCCCCTCCAGAGCCTTTCTGGTTAGTCCTGGCCCATGTGCATGTGACCAAGACCAGACAGGCATGGGAGAGGGGAAGGGGAGAGCCCTGCTGGCAGGACCTCCCATCGTGAGAAGCCACCAGCCTCTTGCAGCAGGGTCAGAGCAGCAGCCAGCGGGGCGGATGGCCAGACTTAGCTCCCATTGAGGCAGCCTTCCTCATATCACAGTTTTTCTCCCTTCTCACACTCCTCACCACAGCCAAAAATAAAACCTCTTCCTCTCTCTTGCCCAACACTGTCAAGGCTGCTATGAACATTACAACCAGAGACCTGCTGTGTCAAGGAGGCTGGCAGAGCAAGGGACAGAGTCTGGAGATGCGTGCCCGGAGACTGACAGGCATAGCCTGTCTCCCAGAGCAAGGCTGGCGTGGCTGGGAGCATCCCAGCTTGCACATGGCTGCCTCTCGGCTGAACGGATTTGCCACACATCAATTAAACTCACAGCCTCGCTGCATCCACAGGCTCCTCATTATCCCCTTTCACACATGGAAACCCGATTTCCAGGGAGCTAGAAGGCAAATGCCTAGTGCAGATTCATGAAGGGCCATGATCACGTTGGCACCCCAGCTTCTCGCCCCCCCACATCCCTCGATCCCCCCGGCCCATCTGCTGGAGAACCACAGCTCCTGAGACGTGTCGAACCGCAGCAGGAACAGACCTTTTGGGCTGCTCCATCAATAACACAGACCCCCGTGTCTGAGCCAACGGCAATCCTCCCTGTCTGCTGCCGGTGCAGGGACACAACACAGCCGTGCAAAGGTGGTGCCGCCCTCAGAAGCACACAACACATGCACACACGCAATGCAGAGGTCTGTGTATGATCCAGGCAAAGAGGGAAATTAATAATACACTCAGTTCTCAATGCTGGACTCCACAGCCATTGAATGACACTTCTTCAGGACAGGAGAAATTGAAACTCCCTGTCCCCACATCCCAGACAGGAGACAGGTCTCATTTAGGATGAGGCAAGTTACAGGGCAAGGGGGCAGAAAAGGCCAGGGGTATCTGGAGCCACTGCCCTGCACCCCCACAGGCACCGGTCCTGCTCTGCTGCCAGGACAGCACTTTGCAGGAGCACTTGTGGTACAGTTCATCCACCGGTTCCTCACTGCAACCAAGGATTTGTGAGAGCTGCCCGGCTCCAGGAAGGCCACTCTGTGCCGCTGGGGGTCAGATCTTCCCCTGGACTCAGCCTGCAATTACTCATGATCTCAAAGCAGGACAGGTATCTCCAGGAAAGATCCCCCAACCCTACTGCCTCCCAGCAAGGGGCAGAGCCTTTGGTAGCAAAGGGTCCCATAATTCTGCACTGCAGATCGGCCAGCAGGTTGAGCCGTGGCTTACAGCACAGCTTACTCCAGCTCTTTCCCAGCCCGTGGGCATGCTGCGTGCCTCAGGTGTCTTCCCGAGACATCTTCTGAAATCAGCTCTGGTGTGAAAAAAAACCAGCTAATCATATTATGTCAGAAAGCTTGGAGAGCGAGGAGAGACAAGGGAGGGAGAGCTGCAGGCGGACCCGCTGAGCCTTTGAGCTCTGTGAATAATTGATAAGGCCATTCAAAAGGGCTCACGCTGCAGTGCCCAGGCATCAGCCATCCTGGCCTCATTCCCTAATGTTGCATTTTCCCATGCTTGGAGACCGTCGGAGCCTGCCTGTGCCTGCCTGAGCAGGACCAGCCTGGATACCAAGGCAGAGGCTTGCTGGGGAAGCACCACTGGCAGCAGCTCTCCTGTGGCTGGCAGAATCACCCTGGTCTATCTGGCTGACTCAGAGTCTTTCCCGCACTTTGCAGAGACTTGGAAGGGGAAATACAGACCTGGTACCGAGGGTGTGAGGCAAACCCATCTGATGTTGTGGCCAATTTCATTAAGAATTTAATTTGTACAGAGCCATACATTCCTGCCTGAGGTTGACAGATCCCTCAGCCAGGCTGCAGCATGGGGAACACTGGGAATGCTGAAAACCTGCTACGATCGCTAAAGGTGTTCCCAGAAACCTGGGACGTGCAGGAGGGAAGGCTGGAGCATGATCGATATTCTGGGGCAAGCTACGGGACCCAAGCTCCTCCAGTCCTGTTTTTTACCCTGCTGATCAGGGTGGACATGCTTGGGATCTCTAGGGAGGGCAGTGGGAGGACATGGTGATGGCTGCCTCGCGTGGGACTGCACCAGTCCTGCTGGCAGCTGCAGCTCCTGCCCCACTGGTTCAGCTCTTTCCAGGTCTTCCAGCCCAAACTCCAGTCCCTGACCGGAAAGGGGCCCCAGCTGCAGGCAGCTGCTCGGAGCAGCATCTCTGTACAGCTTAGCCTGCCTTCTTCCCTGGTGCTTCAGCCTGTCAAAGCCTGGCATGCTAGGGGAGAAATGAAAAGGAACATTACTTTGAACCTCAGAGCCCAAAAGTTGCAGCCTCTCTCACAGCCTCCTACCTGCAGTTTCAAAGCTCCCCTGATGCTCATGATTTGATCTTCTACTCCTGGGAGGCAATGAAGGTTTACAGGCTCATCTCCACTGTGCTGTGGCACAGATCTGGCAGGATACGTGCCTAGGGTGGTATCAAAAGCCAGCGGCAGAGCTGACAACTGCCTCTCCAACTATTCTTCCTTCCACTACAACTGTTAAAAGTACCATTTTCCTCGGGAGCAATGGGTCAGGTTAAGGTGGGGAAAAAAAATACAACTGGTGGTGTATCTGCTGGGATTTTCCTATCAATCTTGCTTTCCTTGGGAAAGGGCTTAGGGCTGCAAGAGACTTGTTCCCCTGCAGTGCAGCCTGGATGACGCCCTTGCCTGGCCCTGCTACCCTACAGCGTCAGGGAGGGGACGCAGGGAGCACACTCAACCTGCCGTTCCTGACCTGAAGCCTTCATCTCACCTCCATTGCCCTGATATCAGGGCATGTCCAATTAGAAGCAACAATCACCTTTGGCCTTTTTTGGTTTGAAAAGCCTCATTATGTTGGGTTTTTGCTGTTTTAGATTCTCTCCACCTCCTGGGTTAACATGTCCATGCTGTGGAGGCTGGAAAGGTCACCCTACGACATGCAGTGGTGCTCAGCGGGGATGGGGCAGAGCTACTGCACTGTGCGAGACTCACCGCTTTGCTACAGTGGGGGCAAGTAAGTAAATTGCACACCAAAGCACTCCTGCTTTGTGCTGGTATCCTACATAAGAGGCACTTCTGCAACAAGCTGCGTGTAAGCCAGCACACTGCTGTCCATCCTGTCTGCCCCAAATGAAGAGACCTTCTGAGCAGGATCACAGCCAGAAAAGTGGTTCTGAGTGATGAACATGGCAACTATTGCTCAGTGAAAAACCTCAGCTAAAGGCAGGAAGCTGAGTAGCAGTGTTTATCTGTAGTTTACTCCAGAATCCTGTTGTGGTTACCTGGGTAAGATCCGGTCGATACTGGTGTGGCCTCCACTTGCATGTCCATGAGAACGGCATATCCTTGGACAAAGGGTAGTAAAGCATCTCTAGAGCAGAGCTGGCTCTGGGTTTGCAGACTCAGAGGAGCCATGGGCAGAGCTAAGATGTGTCTCCTACATTACCACCCAGCTATGGTGACAGCCCACAGAGCACAGCCTTGCCCGGGGACAGGCAGCCCATACTTCAGCTGTGCTGTGATGCTCTGCACAGATATCAAATCCCAGCAGAGCCAGGGAGTGCCAGCACAGCTCAGGACATCCATGAGAAGAAATCTGAGATCCTCAATGTCTTATTATAGTTGGGAAGAAGTCAGAGGAGTCATCCCCAAACCCTTGCTGCAGGCTCCTTTGTCTTATGCAGTGTGAGATGTTCCTCTGCTCTGACTCAGTCAGTGCATAAAGATGTCTCTGTTCACTTGCAGATGGAGCATGTTGTCATTTTCTGTGATTTAGCACGATTAAGAAACTCTGGACTGTGGTCTGCAGTGAGCATATTAACATGCAAAGCTTCAGGGCATTCCCATGAACAGATGCAGGCGCGTGGGCTCAGACCCCCATTTTTTCAGCCAGCAAGTGGAGAGAGAACAGTTCATGGGCTATGGTTCAAACAGGCTCTGAAATATTCTCCTAGCAAAGAGCTTTCCAGAAAAAATGAGATGACTAAAGACTGGGAGCAAAGGAAGACTTAACACATGGAAGAGCTGCAGCCAGGCATACTGTGATGCCTGTGCCCAAAGAAAGAAGCACTGCTGTGACTTTGGCCTATAGCAGCAGTCAACTCCTCTTCTTTGAGCTCTTGTGGATCAGGGAAGTGGAGTCTCACACCCTTTGCCACAAGCTTTTGCAATGAGGGAAGGAGAACTTCTTTCTCCAGGCACCTTGATAAGGATATTCCCAGCAAAAAAAAAAATCACTCAGAGGATTCCCACAGCTCCAGGAAGGGTTTACTATAACGTAGTGATTTGTTCCATACCAGACCCATGTTGCTGTCTCTCTCTGCTCCAGTCTAGACCTGTTCAGTTGTTCAAATGGCAGCTGACTAGTCTGCAGGTGTTTCCAGCAAGTGTTCAGTGGCTTCAATTCCTGCCTCTGTTTCCTGAATTCCTGCCTCTGTTTCCTGTCTACGCCACTGATAGGATGTTATTCTGGACTTCCAGGGAGGCTGGAGACCCTTCAGAGAATAACCTGGCTTATGGGGTGGCTGGGAGCAGAGGCAGAAGCAGGACTAATCAAAAGCACGTGTTCTTGCATTTATATAGAAGGCTTGGGGCTGGGTCAGGTTGGGGCTGTAGAGATACAGACCTTTTCAGTCATCTGTTTGTGAAGGGCTGATTTCTGGATGTTTGATACCAAGGTTTTGTCAGCTCCAGACCCTAGGCAAAGTCTTCTTGTTTCTAAGCTGTATGGTGGAAACCAGCCCTGCTGGAGCCAAATGCATCCCCACGGTATGCTACTGCCCGTGAGATGGAGCCCCTGGACACAGCCTAGTGGAGCTGAGCACCCATCACTAGTGCCAGTGTCCTGTCCCCTTCAGCCAGGACAGATGGCTTTTCCTGTTCTCAGTGTCTGTGTAGGCTTTCTAGCAGCTCACAGTTGTGGGGTGCCCTAGACCCCAGCCACTGGACATCTGATAGCTCAGCTAAGGTAGGTCTTTCACACTCCCCAACATCTGCCTCTGCCCCACACAGGAAGAAACTGCCCCAGAGGATGTCCAGGACAGCCCTCCCAGATCGGAAAGCTCATGCTCTGGGTCTCTTCTGTTGTGGAGAAGATGGTGAAAATGCCTTCTCCAGGAAGAACAAACCAGTCAGAAAAGAGGAAACACAGATATCAAAACTTCCAATTTCATCTCTTTTGCAGAAGATGTACAAAACACCTTCAAACTACCAGTCACACAAACACACAGGGAGACCTGACCAAAACAGGCTCCTGCCATGAGACCCATCCCCAACCTCTCTCTCCAGGAGGGAGGACTCACTCTACCAGAGCTCACATGTGTTGCCCTACAGCCTCTATTTTTTTCCCACTGACTTGACCCCTGAATGCCAAAATGGCCTTTTGTGGGGGCTAGGGGAGTCTTGCTGCCATCATCCAGGTGCCTGGTGGCCACCCCCAGCAGGCTGTCATCTAAGTAGTTTATCGCTCCCAGGCGTGGCTGGGTGAGATGACTCCCTTCTAGAAATCACCCAGGATTAAGGGGCAGATGAGGGGGGTATTTTGGGGTCTATATATCTCAGGGCTGTCCAGTGTGCCTCAGCTCTGCGTTTGTCAGACGCCCTTTCCTCTTGTCACAAAGTGGATCTGAGGGAGGGGGAGGCAGTGTGGGCCCTGGGTGGTTTAGGAAGGAACATAATCAGGGGTGAATGAATTGCTAAAGGCTAACTGCGCAGCACCTTAATCGCCTTGGGAAGAGGAACTTTCTTCCTGAAAATATAAAACCAGATTGGAAGAGAGACCTGCTGGCCCAGCTGCGTGCTGCTGGGTGCATGGCCAGAGGTGCTGGGGGAAGCCTCCACCCTGATAGGTAGCTGCGATGAGGGCCTGAGTGGGCACTGTGATCTCTGCTGGACCAAAAATGAAAATAGGCGAATAACCTCCTTGGTTTAGCACCTTCAGCCTGGAGGACAGTCACATCCCTGGGGGTAGGGAGTGGAAAGCTTGGCCTGGCTATTGTGCTGTGCACCCAAATATGCACCAAAACCGGACTGGGTACTCATCAGTCATCCCTTGAGGTGTCTGTGTCCCCTTTCCTTTCCCCCACCCCCAAGGAGCTGACCTTTCTTGCCAGCACCCTGGGGTGCAGCCTCGGCAACGCTCTGGGACAGGACAGGGGAATTGGTTCGTTGCTGTCCTCCATCCTTGGACACCAAGCTGACCCAGTCAGGCTCAGCTAAGCCTCACAGAGCACCCCCTTTATAATGCCAGGGAGCAGCCCTCAGCTGGCAATGCTCCCATGGGGTTTGTCCCCTTTTAATTACATGCTAAACATGTGTTTAATTACATGCTAAAGCAGAGAAACACGTTGTTGCTCCCAGGGAGACTCCAGGCCGTAGAGAGGATGGTGAGATCCCACTATCTACTTCTGGGCAACTGAGAAGGACTTGGACTGCTTGGAGATAGCTGACTGGATTTGGACTCCTGCCTGCCCAGCCAGACCTGCCCAGGACGTACGGAGGTAGCTCACAAAGCAGCAGCATGCTAGGAGATTACTCCTTCTGTCCCCATACCCGCAGCTCCTTGTCTTTTGTTGCCAGTTCTCGGGCTCTCCATCTCCATCCTCTGAAGCCATTAGCGTGAGCGGCTTCATGCTTCCCTCTAGTGGTCCCAGCTCCCCCTCCAGAATCACCGCTGTCTCCAACACCTCTCGATCCCACTGCACGCTGTGACCATCTCCCTGTCCCAGCCGTGTCCCCAGTGCTCTGGTCAGAGCAGTCAGGTGAGCAGAGACACCCTGGAGTAGGCTGGCCTTGAGGATGGGTCATAGTGTGGCTGCTTGGGAAGGAACAGCCTGGCTCGATGCTAGTCCTCAGCTATGAACACAGGAGCTGTGAAACACCATGATTTGTGAGTGGGGCTTTCATCACCTTGTAGGGATTGCGTGCCCCTGGGGTGTTTAAAGGTCCTTGTCCATTGGCAGGGTGCCCCAGACCTTGCTTCAGAACAAAAACCTGAGGTTTGGTGTTTAAAATTTTTCATCTCTCAGGGGAATTTATCCTTCCTTGTTCCCCTGAAAGATTTTGCAGCATTTTTCAAAACACTGACTCAGCTTAATTTCTGTACTGGGTCCCCAAATGCTGTCCTCTGCTTGGAGACTGACCCAGGAAGGTCTTGTTCTCCTGTCTAAAGATTGCCCAATTGAGACAACTGTCTCAAGCTAAAGCCTTGACTAAGCAAGTCTGGCTTTTATAAGTTAGGAGTGTTACCGTTATGTACTGTCTGGGATGGTGACCTTTGCTGGCACAGTTGATATTGACTTAAAGAAACCTCACTAACTTCTAGAGAGCTGTTTGGGCTGCCAGCTTGCAGGCTGCACTTGCCGGGAGGCACTGGAGATATGTGGAATGCGCCCCACTGCAGAGGGATATATCCAGCTTCAGAGGTGAAAAGTGATAAACCAAGAACAGGACAGACTGCTGCTCCAAGAAAGCACATCGCTGGGCTTGCTGGAATAAGAAAGAGAAAGAAAATCACATCTCTGTCAGACTGACGGCTCCGTTGTCCCACACCAACAGTATGATCTCACCAGCTGCCTCCATGGAGGAAGTTAATCCCACTCTTGCAGGTGCAGTGCAAGAAGAGCGCTGAGTGCACAGCTAGGGAGGACCAGGTCGGGTTTAGTGTCACAGTGTGCAATTAAGAGTGTCCAATGTGCAATTAAAAGGGGCCAATGAAGTTCTGACTTTCCCTTCCGATAGGTCAGTGGATCTCTTACTGGGTTGTCTCAGTAAAATGAAGCAATCCAAGGAAAATGGGGAAAGTCCCAGTTTCTGGTACACACAGTCAGTTATTCTTTAGCCCCAAAGGTGCTGTTCAGTCCAGCCCAGTTACACAGCCAGGCTGAGGCAACCGGTGGCTGCTCCTGTGCCGCTTGGCTCTTGCAGAGCTCACTTTGCACAGGAGCAGAGATAAAGTCAACTAAAAGGGGCCACACATCCCAAACTCCTGTGCGTGTCACAAGATAATTTAAGTATGGCATTTGCCTTGTGCACTTACATCCCTCTGAGGAGTTGGGCCCTGGTAGATGCCATTCATTTCTGCATCACCATCATGATGAAAAGCAAGTGACAAAATGTGGTTCTAGGCCTGGGAAGTTTTTAGCAAGGCCGATCACGCCTGATAATTAACATTGAGAGCACTGAGCTCATCCACTTCTCTTCATCTCAGCATTGTCCTTGTCTTGCTACATTACTTTTTGGCAGTGGCCCAGCCAGCACATGAGAGATATTGAGCTGACCTTACAGCAAGGCAATAAAGCGCACGCAGAGCATCAACACCCATCCCAAACCAACAGACCGACAGAAGTCAGCCAAAAGACTCCTGTCAACTTTCTTGACCTCCACATCTATCCAGAGCCCTCAGTGAGAAAGCTTGCCGGAGGAGGAGTGGGGCAGACCCCTGGGCAGGACTGTAGCCACCACTTGGTGTTGGCTCTTTAGGTAGAATGAAAGTGGTTGGGTGTTTATGGAATATCTTCATATGTGGTCTCTGAACATGCAAGATGACAAAGTACGTTGCACTATCTCCATCCTTGACTTCCTGTCTCTGTGGGAAAAAACTCCATATTGTATTTGTGCCCCTATATTTACATCCAGTATTCAAATCAGCACAATTTAGTGATGTGCATTAGGTCCCATTAATTCCCCACGCATGAGAAGCACCTCTGTTGAAATCTTGATGGGCTTTTATTTTAAAAGAAATGAGCAAAGTAAGAAGAAATAACAACCAAACCCCTAAAAAAACCAACAGTAATGCTTGCACAGGAAATAGTGAATGTGCATGTCTCAGCTGTACCTGTAGCAGCTGCAAAAATAGACCCCGGGATGGCCAGGAACGGAAGCATGGCTACAGTAACTCTCCCGTGCCACACGGTGGGAGGGAGCAGGACATACAGAGGGATGGTCTGATCCTGTATAAATGCTAAAGCATCACCTCTGTAAAGCTCTGTGTGGCTGCATGTTGCCTAGCATTGTC
Source organism: Phalacrocorax carbo (assembly GCF_963921805.1). Taxonomy (NCBI): domain Eukaryota; kingdom Metazoa; phylum Chordata; class Aves; order Suliformes; family Phalacrocoracidae; genus Phalacrocorax; species Phalacrocorax carbo. The sequence goes on along the minus strand of NC_087534.1, from coordinate 7,338,951 downwards.
AGCGAGACCATTACCAAGCGCTCACTCTGTCCTCCGATGCTGGATACCTTCTGCAGCAGGAGTATTCTCTTTGATTTCGTTCCAGTCTAGCAGACATTAATGGGATGGCATGCCTCAGCCAAGCCCTCTCACAGATGGTCTCCTCTGATGCCTGTCATATCAATAGCTGTTGCCATGTAATCTGCTCCTCGGAGTCTACGGTTGTGCCTGACCCACCAGACCTGATGCCACTCTGCTTGGCTCACTCTTTGCTAGTCTTCTTTCATTCATGCCCCACCATACACGTGCACTGATCTCTGCCCTGCCTTCAGATTTGCAGCCTCTTGGCCTTCAAATTGCTTTCCTGACTCTCAGTGGACTTAGATGTGTCCTTTCGTTCTTGTCCCTGTGATGTCACTTCAGCATTTTGTTTTGCCTCACTTTCACTTCACCATGGAGGAACCAAACTTAGCCTGCTGCTGGCTCACAGGCGCTCAGTGGATGAGGAACCAGAAGACCTGAGTCTTAATTTGCTTTCCCATATGATCCCAGCATGCGAACCCTACCCTGCATGTTGAGAGAGCTCCGTCTGGATAGTGGAAGAGCTCTTTCTTTCTGCCTTGGCAAGTGGTTTTCGTCTTACCTGATGGCCAAGACTTCAGCCAGCCAGGTAGGTATGGTCCTTCTCTAAGTGGTACCCAGCTCTATGCATGTAAGGTCAGCTGCTAATTTGCTGCAGGAGGATACAAATGCATCCTCTCCTTTCATGGACCCCCACACCATGGTGTAGGCTGTGGGGGCAGAGTGGGGCCAACGCAAGCTGAGGCTGAGCATCAAAATAGGTTTCTCTCAGGTTTCACTTCAGGCCATGCAGAGCAGAGGAACAAGAATGACTTTGGCAGCAAGTTGCTCCCTCATGACTTTCAAAGAGGAGAAACCAGAGCCCAGGCTGCATCTGGGGACAGCTCAGCCACAGCTGGTTGAGACAGAGGCTTCCAGGTCAGCCTGGAAGAGGGCAGAGGTGGATCTGGCATGTGAAGGCTTTGCACGAATGCAAGACTGGCAACTTGTTGCCCAGTTCTTCAGTCCAAACTAGTTTGGAGTCTCTGACCTCCCATGTGACTTACGGGCCACTGACTCTTTACTGAGGCTGGTGATGGCCAGGAGTCCCTGTCAGGACATGTTCTGCCCTGGAAACACAGAACACCTGAAAAGCTGGGTGTTCAAACCCCACCATGATAATTGAACTGTGTGGCCCGAAATCAACAGCCAGGAGGTGACATACCAGCCTAGGACCTCCTCTCCCACCTGTCCCCTGCACTAGTGCAGCTCCTGGGATGTCAGAGACAGGGCTCTGACATCCTGGTGTCAGTGTTAAAGAGGGATCAGTGTTACCTGGTGCTCGTAGCAGCCTGAGCATCCCTGTGACACCAACAAAGCTTTTCAAAGTGTCTGGCTCAGCACGCAGTTCATCTGGTGTCAAATCTGGAAGCATCTGATCTGTGTGTCTAATGAGCTGGTGATTACTGGTCCAGATGGTAGAGGTCAGAACTGGGTCAGGACCGTACTGGAGTCACTTGTGTGAGCAGTACTTAATGCAGTCACTTGACAGGGACTAAGGAAATTTGCATCTGCTGGACTTGCGCCCTGCAGGTTATGCTGTAAATAACTGTGAGCGTCTGGGAACATGGGAGCAGTCAAATTCCTGCCTGTGGACAGGACATGTCTCCAGTGCTAACCCCCAATGATGTGTTGTTCCCCTTTCAGCCTGGAGCAGCATTTAGCTTCTCAACCAGGGAAATGTTTCCCACTAAGAGACCTCAGTATAGCCAAGTCCCTCAGGGAGTCCATTGCCTCCTCTACCTTGTGTCAGGGACATCAGCCATGAAACTACTGCTGGTGTAACTATCCAGTGGCTCCAGTAGCAGCCTGGGCTCTGGTTGTGTCCCCTGAAAGCATTTCACGGGACATGCTCAAAGAGGGAGGTCCCACCCTGTGTTGTGAAGATAATATCCATGCAATGAGAAAAGCAGGGCCTGACGGTCCATCTCACTGAGGACAGGGTTATGGTTTATGAGGACATTTGTTGTTCCTGACATAATTTCTGAGGAGAGTCTGTGGTGTGAAGAACCCCAGAGCTCCATCTCCTGCTGGTGTGCCTCCTCCATCGTACCCGGGACAGGGGAGAGGGCAGGAGCAAAGACTGGTGCTCTCACCCTCGCCTTGCTCTGGAAAGGCTCCTGGTAGTGTCCTTTTTGGCCAGGAAAGACTGACAGAGCCATGCCAACCAGAAGGCACCCTCTCCCTGAAGATTTCCTCTTGGGTTTCCTGCCTTTGCTATTCTCCCCAATTCACAAAAAGCACCAGAGTTTTAATTTTTCACCTCAGACAAAGACTAATATATCCTCTACCCCCAGCCTGTGGGATGGGATTTCCACCTCTAGCCATGCGTCAGGCTCAAATAATTCAGTTCTTAAATGATCTGGCTCCTTCCTTAGATATTTCAATCCTTTAGAAACAATTCAGTGCCCCACAGGTTATTGTCATTGGCCAATACAAAGATATTTAGGGAGCCTCAGTGTTGCTTTTGTATCTGGAAAAGGAAAGAGCCGAGGTGCTGTTGCTAGTTATAAATAAGGGCTGTGTGAGCAAAAGCAGATATGCAGCTGGTTCACCCCACATGAAACTCTATCCTTTACCGGCCACTGGCCCAAAAGCAGCCTGTGGGGTGCAAGGACTGGCTCGTGCATCAGACCCATGTGGCGCAAGGTTGCACTGAGGCTCAGGTGGGACAGGGGAACCATGAGCCTCCTCACACCTTTCCAGTTTGTAGCACATCACCCATGTGCTGGGCTCATTCCCAAGAAAAAGGACTTAGCTGGGATTCCTAAACCTCACGGAAAACATGGACAGCCACTATCAAAACCTTTAAGTACCTCATTGTTTCAAAGATTTTGTAGCCAGGAGGTACCAATGAAGGTTTGGGTAACCCACCCTCAGAATATCCTCCAGGGACTCCCTTGCTGGACCCAGTCATTTGCTTTTGACCTAAGAAAGTCTTCAGGAAAACAACCCTGCTTTTATCTTTTTTTATTATTATTATTTTATTTTATGGATCAATTCACTGCAGCTTTACTGGCAAAAAATATGTCTTGCTCATGTGTAAGATGTGTGTGCTATTGTCCTATTATAAAGCCATTGTCATGTTGTTATAGTTATATTGTCATTTCATAAAATGACTGAAAACATGAAGGTTTTATGGGAAATGCCTAATCTTGGATACTTGGGATTATTAACTGAAAAGGACTCACAGCACCATTTTATGTTATTTTTATTTATTCAACCACCCAGGCCTTTCTTCTCTAAGCTCACAATAGCAGGTATCATTTCACAGCATTATCACAGCTGAGAACACCAGCGGTTACACAGACACCACTTTTGTACCATTTGTGTCTGTCTGTTTCACATTTATTTGGGCCAAGACAAAAAATTCTGCATTCTTGGCCCTTCCTGGTGGAGCAGAGGGTCACACCACTGGTTCCACTGGCCCCCCTTGCCAGGCTCCTCACAGTGAGGAACCCGGAGGCACCGGGAACAAAGCCATTCTGTCCCTGTTGAAGAGGCACAAAGGCGAAACGAGGCAGGAACTGGTGAGAAAGGTCTGGGGTGGAAAACTATGATCTGGCAGCAGTTCTGCAGCAAAAGACCTGGCTTGGCTTGGGTGACCAGCTTGGCGGCAAGAAGGTGACCAGCATAATGCGATGTGCAACCATTGCCTGCAGGCACCTCTGACAAGGCGTGGGACCTCCACTTCAGGAAAGACATGAAGCAGTTGGAAAGCACGCAGAGGACAGCAACAAGAATGATCAGAGGCCTGAAAACATCCTACAAAGAAAGATTGGAAGAGGTGGCATGTTTAGCTTAGAGAAAGGAAGGCACGGTATCCATCTGCAAGGATGTAAAAGATTGCTACAGAAAAGAGAATAATGTGTTCTCCATGCCTGGGGTGGATAAGGCAGGAAGAAATGGACTTAAGCTGCACAAGAGAGATTCATGATAGCACCTGGAAAGCCCATCTAACAGAATGGATAAGGAAGCACTGGTATAGATTGCCTGGGGAAGATGTGGAGTTTCCATCACTGAGAGTCTTAGAAGTTAAGGAAACATCTCGCAGAGATATCAGTAGCATCCTTCCTGCACTGGTAACTACATCTGTCACAGCTGTCTGGCCTAGAATGAACCCACTGCCTTCCCACGGAGGTGTGCTGGCTGCAGGACCTGGCTGAGGTACCACCCAGCAGCCAGAACAGCCACTGCCGCTGGATGGGAAGAGCACAATGTCCCTCCTTTGCTCACCGGCCTGCAAGCCAAGAGAAATAAAAAGGAAGAAGCACAAGAACAGAGATAGTATGTGGGCAGAAACACTGAGAAGAAAAACCACAGAATAAAAAATGGCAGAAAGACTCCCTGCCTCCAGCCTGGGGAAAACGAGAGTGCAAAGAGCACATCATCGAAGCTTGGCTTTGCGATGTCTGCACCTCTCCCAAATGGGCAGCTGTAGCAGGGGCAGACCTGTCCTTGCCGTCCTGCGTCCCTCAAAGGCAGCAGACACACGCCCACCACTAGACGTCCCAGGTATCGCTTCCAGGACCCTGGGACCAAAAATGACTGAGTGGCTGTGGCGTGTAGTGTTTTTCATGTAACAAAAGGTGGCAGCGAATTGCCTACAGCCCGCGCCAGTCACAGAAATGCCCCAAGTGTTCGGCTGTTCGCAAGAACGTGCAGTGAAATGGTCCTAACTCACTGCAGCCCGGAGGTTACCAACGGGCCGGATTCCTCCTCTTTCCCAAGCACGGGAAAGGTTGGCTGCAATGGCAGGTCTGGAGGGAGCCTCAGAAACCCTTGAAGAGAGCAAGGCACTGCCTTCGCCAGCCTGGGTTTGTGGGAATCCCAGAATGCCCTCTAGTGGCCTTGCTCCCAAAATGTCCCTCCAGCTCCGGGCACGAAGCTGCAGGGTGGGTTGGGAGAGAGGAATGATCTTCCAGAGCTGTTGAGGACCCGCAGGTGGGGGCTGCAGTTAATGTGAGGTGCATCTGCTTTGCTCTGCTTGAAATGCCCTTCCTTCACAAGGGGACTTTGCGCAGTTCATTGTGTTTGGTGCCCAGCTGAGCTTCTTCCTCTTCCTCCTCCTGTGGTGGTTTGGCTGCGGTGGCTCTGAGGAGCTTCAATTAGCTGTGGCCAAAGAGGGGTCTTGGAGGGCTGGGGGCAGCGGGGGGACCAGCTGCAGCAGCAGGAAAAGGGAATTATTTTGCGGCCCAGGCAACCTTTCCTCTCCCTCTCGGCATTTGCTGAAGTTTGATTCAAGTTAGACATGTTCCCGCTGCAGGAGGCTGCTGCCGTCTCACAGCCGCCCCCCTCCCCGCCGGTGATGTAACTGTGTAATTCGAAAGCAGCTGCACTCAGACTAAAGGACAATTATCTAATAGTGAGATTACAATTAATTCTGCCAAAGGGAAACAATTACCCTTTCGGATCTAAACGGAGTATAAAAAGGCAGAGCGTTTACAGACGGAGGCAGAGGGCACGCGCGTCCTGAGGGCTACTCTGTGCTGCATGACCTGGCAGCATCCGTGGGCCGAATGCGCTGGGCTGAACACCCCTGCCCTGCAGACGTGTGGGGCGGGAAATCACCTCCTTTGCAGATGGGCTTTCCCAGCCCATTGACTCACGGCCTGCTGCGGCTCCACGCACTCCGGCCCCAGACACCTCTGCCTTCCCAGCTCTGCTGTCCAGAGCAGCCCCTCCACCGGTGCCCGCACAGCCGTAACCCCTGCACAGCCGCACGTACCCCCTCCCTGTGACACCTCCCACAGAGACGTGGACGAGCATCACCAGCGACGACTCAACAGTCCCCTGGGAGGAAAGGGTTAAATGATACAATTCACCTGTTCACTGCAAATAGATTTTGCTCTGCTCTGCCTGCAATACTGTTTATCAGCAATTGCAGGCTTTAAAATCCGTACTTTACAAGTGCAGCATAACCTGCCAGTTATAATTGGTTGAATTATACCTCATCCCTGATGCAACTCTTGATGACTCTCCGCCTCAGCCAGCAAACTGATAGGAGACAAGTTTATAGCTCTCTTGGAAAACACAATTATAAATTGCATCCCCGCCACAGGCCCTGGAAAATGTTAACTGTTTCACTGCACTTCTCAAGACAAGTGGGTTTCACAGCCATTTCTTTCCCCGTGTGGGAAGGGAAAAGAGAGAAATCAGTGAAGTTCAGAGACAACCAGTAAAAAACAATGGAGGGGAAAAGAGTGATGTACTGGGCTAGTTCCTATTTACACCAGGACTCCTTGTGTATTTTGAACACACAGGAATGGGCCCAATGGTCTATAGGCAGCAGAGCTGCACATCAAGGAAAGGTACCAGGAGGACCACTGCATTTGGCCATCCAGTGCTCTGACAGCCGTGCATGGGCCACGTTATGCCACAATCCCAGCCCTGCTGAAGCCACCCTGGTCCCAAATCCTTCACTGGGATGGGTGGCCTGCTCAGAGCTGGTCTTTATGCTACTCCCTTTCAGCTCTACAAAGCTTTAATCGGGAAGAAAACATTACAAGGACTGAGCTCCCAGTGCAGGCAGAGCCCGCAAACGGAATGACCAGAGGGTGCAGCATCTCCTACGGCCCAAAAGACCATGGGCCTTGGGGTATCCTGATGAGGAGCAAGTGTGATGAATTAACAGCAGCATACCAGCCCAGCACAGAGAAATCACTTCTCAGAGCACCCGGGTCACAGCGCCTACAAGCACTTTTTCACACTCTAAGGGGTATCTCAGGGTCTTTCCCTCGGCTGCCCAGGACTTGTCTGTGAGGTGCAGCAGGACCAGCTAACAGCAGACCTGCTTCTGCAGCGCTTAACACAAAGGTGTCCTGATCTGCCCTTGAACTGTGCCCAGCCACTGTAATGGGTTAAGTGCTGCACCAAGGTTAGGCCAAGCCTATCATTAATCCTTGCATCCCCAAGGGCTGCCTTGATTTTGTGCTGCTTCTCTTGAGCAATATAACAGAGAACAGAGGGTGCAAACCCCATGCAGCTACAGCCAGACACTGCCAGGCATTCAGCCAGGGGCATTTCAAAACTGCTTCTCTTGCGTTCAAGGATTGGATTAGCTCCCTTTCAAAAACAGAGAATAAAGAAATCTGTCTTGACTTCACTTGAGTCATTTGAAATGGAACCAGAAGCAGCTGCCTGTTCTGGTCGCCGCCTCTTCTCCAGGAAGCACAGCTTTTCTGCAGAAGACCACTAGAAAATCCCAAGTGGGCTAGGTCTCCTGGTAAATAAGTGGGATCTTTAATAAAGCATTTTAGGAATAGATCTGATTTGTGCTGTGGGGTGTATGGGCCCACCTCAGCCATAAAACCCTCCTATGACACTGTTTAGAATTTGCTCTGGAAGTGGCTTGTAATTAAGCCCAGGATGGAGCTACTCTTGCATCCTGGGAAATGCTACATCCTTCTCTCACTGATCCCTAGGCTGGTCTCACTGAGCTTCTTTTGGCACATGCAAAATCTAGATGAATCCAAACAGCTTAAGTGCAAAGCTCTGGAAAGCCTTCTGCTGGTCCTGCCTCTGGTGGTCTCTGGCTACCTTGGCAGCACGTCAGATAAAATTTCCGAAAGTACAAGCTGATGACCCAGAGTCCAGCGTAGGCAAAGCAGCACTGACAGCACTGGCTGACCAGGGGCCAGGGAGACCCACCTGGTGCAGGGTGGCTGTGCATGGGGGGTTTCTGTACAGCTGCTGGGTCACTGGCCAAAGCAATTGGAGCTGTGCTCCTAGGGATGTCCTCATAAGTCCCCAGGTATGGCCATACCCTAAATATTACCTCCCAGCACTGTCCCCCTCCAACACAGCCTCCTTCAGACATAGGCACAGCCCCTTCCTTCCTTCCTTCCTTCTAACCTGCAGCGAAGATCTGCACCCCAGGCAGAGGACATACGGTGCAGTGTCTTGCTCCATCTGTTGCCACCAGGGGGTTTGCACAGGGATAACTGGTTGCTCAGTCAAGCATCTTACTCACTCCAGGGTTTTTGCCTTGGAGCTCTCATCAGGAAAGATTACATTTAGTTTTCATCCCAGGGAGAAAATACTTCAGGGATTTTCCTGAGCCTCTCTAACCCTGACTCCCCCAGGGCATGGTAGTGCCAGGTTGAGGTGGGACAAATGTGGAGGGTTGACCCTGGCTGGACACCAGGTGCCCACCAAAGCTGCTCTGTCACCCACCTCTTCAGCTGCGCAGGGAGAGAAAATGTAACGAAATCTTGTGGGTTGAGGTAAGGACAGGGAGAGATCACTCACCAGTTACTGGCATGGGTAAAACAGACGCGACTTGGGGAAATTAGTTTAATTCATACCAATCAAATTACAGTAGGGTAATGAGAAATAATACTAAATCTTAAAAACACCTTCCCCCCACCCCTCCCTTCTTCCCAGGCTCAGCTTCACTCCTGATTTCCTACCTCCTCCCCGCGAAGCAGTGCAGGGGGTTGGGGAACGGGGGTCGTGGTCAGCTCATTACACGTTGTTTGTGCTGCTTCTTCCTCCTCAGGGGAAGACTCCTCACACTCCTCCCCTGCTCCAGCGTGGGCTCCCTCCCACAGGAGACAGCCCTCCACAAACTTCTCCAGTGTGGGTCCCTCCCACAGGTTGCAGTTCTTTGCAAACCACTCCAGCGCGGGTCCCCCACGGGGTGCAGCCCTTCAAGAAGAGACTGCTCCAGCGCAGGTCCCCGCGGGGTCACAGCTCCTGCCAGGAGCCTGCTCCAGCGTGGGCTGCCCGTGGGGTCACAGCCTCCTTCGGGCACATCCACCTGCTCCGGTGGGGGGTCTCCAGGGGCTGCAGGGGGGTATCTGCCCCACCGCTAACCTCCAGGGGCTGCAGGGGAATCTCTGCTCCAGCGCCTGGAGCACCTCCTCCCCCTCCTTCACTGACCTTGCTGTCTGCAGGGCTCTTTCTCTCACACAGTGTCTCTCCTCTCTCCGGCTGCAGTTGCACAGTTTTTTCCCCCTCCTTAACTCTGTTACCCCAGCGGCGCTGCCACCGCTGCTGATGGGCTCGGCCTTGGCCAGCGGTGGGTCTGCCTTGGAGCTGGCTGGGACATGGGACAAGCTTCTAGCAGCTTCTCACAGAAGCCACCCCCGTAGCCCCCGCTGCCCCAAAACCTTGCCGCACAAACCCAGTACAGTGAGTTAGCAGGAGTCTAGAGGTCACCCATCAGGGCCACACAGCCTCGGGCCGTGGCCCATCTTCCTTGCACCTTCTCCCCTCTCCCCTCAGCTCCTGCTGACTCAGGGCACAGAAGCAGCTTGCAGCCAATCAACCCGTCTCCTCTTTTCAAATTCTCTGAAATATGGGCCCAGAAATATTTACAGTCTCTCTGCCTGTCCCTGACCTTCAGCTTTTATTTGCGTACGTAAATTTTGTTCTATTCCAGAGCTACAAGTTTCATATCAGGGCAGTTCAATCTTTATGAGGATAAAGTGTTTGCCGTGCTCTTAAGCTGCTTAACGTAAGCATGTGTGTGAAAGATTAACAGCTTTATAAGTCGGAGCAGTTAAGTGACAATATAAAGAGAAAGGAAAGGGGAAAACATCATCAATCTAAAACAGCACTAGGAATATTTGAGATGAATTACTGAAGGGAGCTGGCTGCCGAGCCCCGCGGGGTCTCACTAAGATGCACCAATGACCACCGCAGGAGCCCTCTCAGGGGAAAGGTAGAGACAGAGCAGCTTGAAGGGATCAGCTTCTCTACAGCTCTCAAACTTGGAGGAGAAAGGAAACTCTAATTATTCCCTGATATTTATGACCATCTTTTGGTGTTCTGTTCAAAGCAGACATCTGAGTAGAGGAAGGAAGAAGCAGACTCTTAGCACAGCTAAATATTCAGTTCTTCAAGCCACTGTCAAGCCCTCAGAGATCAAAGCCGTCCCGCAGCCTGTGAGTGCATCAAGGTCTCGGTACCTGGCTTCCTCCCTTCCCGTCGAAAGCATCTGCTAGGGACGCTCCCCCTTCTTGCTGCTGAGGCTGAGGAAAGGTTTGCAGGTGGTTATAGCAGGTCTGATGGACACAGAGACCGTCTCATCAAAGACCTAATTCTCCCTCCGAGGTATGAGATGGCAAAACAGTAGTAAGAAACGTCGGAAGTCAAACTAGACGTCGCAGGGCTGTTTTCTATGTGACTATCAGCTGCTGCACTTGCATAATGGTCTGAAAACCTCTCTCAGTATATCAGTTGCAAAGTACAGGGTTATGCAAGGAGAAAGGCTTTATGACCTCTAGCAAACCAGCTAATGTCTGTGTCCTTGATATTACTTACATGCAGTTAAAGGATAATTCTGTCTGTCTTCCAAGACAGGTGGCTGGTTTATTAATGAGTTGGTTGCAAAATGTTCTGATATTTTCCGATGAGGCATCTCTGGAAGAGCAAAATATGATGATGCCAATGGAAATTGGTTATTTGGCTCCAGATTTTAATTGCATACAAAAAGAGAGGCACACATCAGAGCTTAGCCTGTGCAACAGGAAACGAGGCTTTGGGAGAAACAGAAAGTGGCACTGGACGTCAGGGAACAAATGCTGGAGCTATGCTTTGCCAAAATCAGTCACGATGAGTTTATCAGTAAGAGGAGAAGGCTTCATCAAGGTTGCACTAGGAGGGCTCCTAGATCAGCACCTGAGATTAGATTAATCGTGAGGTTATTCAGTTTGCTGGACTGTGGATTGCAAGATGAAGCAATGTACCTGCTGAAGGGTGGGCATTCCCCCCCGCATTTTTTCAGGGAATTTTTTCCCCTTGTTAGAGCCTGGTAGGAGGCCTGGCCCTCTTGCCCCTTGCCCTGGTGCCTGGGGCTTTCACTAAGCACCTGATCTTCTCAAAATGTGTTGTGCATGAGTTGTTCATTCCTTTCTGTGATCATCCATCCAAATTATCTAGAGGCTAGTGACAGACATCTGCTGCCTGGAAAGTTGGGTTTGAATAATAACATCCTCTGAAGCACCATTATTAGAGTTGGGAAATGTTTGCGGATGGAGTATATCTCTCTTGGAAAATGCCTATTCATCAAAGCAGAATTTTTCCTCCAGGGAAATGCTGCTTTTGACAAACCTCAGCATTGGATAAAAAGATCGAACCAAAGTATTTCAGTCAGGTCAGAGGACTCCACCTCAGAGTTGCTGGAATTTCCTTTTATGATGAAGCACAGAATTGCAGTAGGGTCCAAATACCTAGATTACATCAAAATGGAGTATTTAGTTTATCCTGATGTGGGACCTTTTCCTGTGTTTTTGTTTTCTTTTCAGTTCAGACCGAAAGAAATCCATGCCAGTGGAATAGGAAATCTGGCTTCAAAGCAAATCCTGGTTAAACCATTGAAGAAATGCCCCAGGTTTACAGTCACCATTCACAGGGGTCCACAGTGTTGACAGAGGGGTCACCAGGACAGAGCAATGGAGCTGGAGGTTAACAAGCTTCATAAATGTATTTCAGTGCTTGGTGCGCTCCTCTGTTCCCTGAACGATGTTCAAGCTGTTTTCAAGGGAGAATAAAACCCCCACTCTGCATCAAGGGAAGTCTGTGCTATGCAAACAATAAAGATAACCAGGAAAGATAACTTTGCAGGCTGTTGTTTTTACATCTCAGCAGGAATACAAATAAGCCCAAACAGTTGCCTTAGAGATGGGAGATGCCTGTGGATGGGACTGGAAATCAATGTGCCATTCAGCGAGCCCTGGGCCCGAGTCAGCTCCCCGCTACGCAGGCAGAAATCTATCCGTCCACCTTGGGTGTTTATTTATTTCTAAGGCAACTATCACCACGGTGCCAAGGCATATGCCTATCTCCGCTTCATGCTAGTTACTCTAGATTTGTGGCCATGTGACCGACAGCCAAATTTGGTGAAATATGTTGCAGGGGAAAAAATAATTATTCAGGGTGTAGACTTGAGCCAATGGGAGATTTTCACTTGAAGGCTTGCTCTCCCTCTTGCCCCAGCAAAGGCAGTCTTTTAAAAAACAAAGCTTTCTTTGGGAAAATACATTAGTTTCAGTGACACCTGTAGGGACAAGGAGGAAGGCCATACAGTCATTTACACCCAAAGTCATTTACACTCCTGAGGCAGGTCACTTTTCTGCATGATTTGTTGCAGATCTAAAAAAGAAGAGAATTCAAAACTTTTTGTACAGGAATGAATCCTCCTTTTCAGACAGCTCTCACAGTCCTGGGAACAACCCAGTTCTCTAAGCTATGAAAATACATCTTTGATGGCCAAAGGCAACCTAAAGCTTCCAACATCTGAGTACTTGATTTTGCAATATTAATGATGCTCATTGAGTACGGTCTCCCTTTCGCCTCCATGTACTCTGCTTCCTTCTGAGCCTGCCTTTCACTCCATGTAAGAAACAGAAAGAGCACACTACCTGTATGTCAAAGCAGAGATCAAGAGGTGACAATCTTGACCTTAACATTGCTGATTATGTATTTGATGCTATGGTTGAGTAAATGTTTCAGAGTAGAGCACTCTGCAATATATCCAGTCCATGTAACTCAAGATACCCTGGCTGACATGAAACTAGACAAATCCTGGCTAAAATAAGAGGCAAATTTTTAACATCTCAAGAGTAATTAACCACTGAAATAACTTCCCAGGCAATGAATTAGACATGGATCACCTGAAGGATCATGGGACTCTTCAGCTTGTTTTTTCACGTTTAGGCAAATGAAAGCCAGAGTTGAAATGAACCATGTGTTTCGAACTTCATCATAGTATTTAGAAGAGTATTGGCCAACCATGTGTTTCAGCAAGCACATAAAGACCAAGATACCTTCTGCTCTGAACAGGCCACTCTACGAGAGCCTCATCAAGCAGCCAGAGCCCCACTGATCCGGGGCTCAGCAGAGCTGGCCATATACTTACACAAGGCTTGAAATACTTTCAGATCAGGTTGACAAGCAGCTTTCTCCCAGGGAAAACCATCAAATCTTGGACTTGTAAGAGGACAGCTAAGAACCATTTATTAAATTACTATTATTTATAAATCAGGATGCAACTTCTGAGCATCTAGGATTTGTTATGTTAAGTCAAACACCTGCCTTGTTTGCCAGGGCTCTGCTATGACAGACTAACATTGATTCGAATAAAACCTCAAATCTTTCTGGGATATTTTCTACATAGTCTAGTCCCCTTTTGCTCTTTTTTATTCCTTGCCTTTACTCTCAGCTGCTTAGAGGTGGGAAGAGGATCCCACCTTGGTGACATTACATTTTAACCCCAAATTTTCAACATAAGCCTATCTCTAAGATGAATTTGTTCTTATAGGTAATATTTTAATAAGTGTAAAACTAAGAATAACTCTTCTATAGTACAATCTACACAATCATCTGCAAGGAAATCCATTCAGACACTAATATCCACTGCAGGCCAGGTTGTCTGTTGCTCTACATTGTAGGTGTCACCGAATTATGAAGAAAAGTTCTCATTGAGTTATTTACATAGTACGTGCTTCTCAAAAGATTATTTAAGGGCCTGGTAATTGGCCTCACCCCGGTCCTGGTCATTTTCCACCAGCAGGAATACAAGAAAGCTGTCCAGAAACTTGTGCAAATTTTGTGATGCCATCAAAAAGGGTGAGATTTTTGTCAAAATAAGTACCTCTGTTACTTGAAATGGGATGCAGACTTTGAAGGGTCCCTTGCACCTACCCCAGGAGTTTCCTGTGCTCAGCACACTGCAGTAAAACCAGGGGCACTTAGCAATAGATTTCACAGAATCACAGAATCATGGAGTGGTTTGGGTCGGAAGGGACCTTTAGGGCCCATCCAGCCCAACCCCTGCAGTGAGCAGGGACAGCTTCAACTATATCAGGTTGCTCAGAGCCCCGGCCAGCCTGGCCTTGGATGTTTCCAGGGATGGGGCATCGACCACCTCTTGGAGCAAGCTGGGCCAGGGTTTCACCACCCTCATTGTAAAAATTTTTTTCCTTATATCCAGTCTAAATCTCCCCTCCTTTAGTTTAAAACCATCACCCCTTGTCCTGTCACAACAGGCCTTGCTAAAGAGGTCACCCCCTCCCTTCCCACAGCCCCCCTTTAAGCGCTGAGAGGCCACAATAAGGTCTCCCCGCAGCCTCCCGTTCCCCAGCTGCACAACCCCAGCTCTCCCAGCCCGGCCTCGCAGCAGAGGGGCTCCAGCCCCCGGAGCATTTCTGTGCCCCCTCTGGCCCCGCTCCAACAGCCCCGTGTCTGTCCCGCGCTGAGGAGCCCCGAGCTGGAGGCGGCGCTGCAGGGGGGTCTCCCAGAGCGGGGCAGGGGGGCAGGACCCCCTCCCTCGCCCTGCTGCCCGCCCTGCTGGGGATGCAGCCCAGGGCACGGCTGGGGGTCTGGGCTGCGAGCGCACGTTGCCGGCTCGTGTCCAGCCTTTTGTCCATCAGTACCCTGAGTCCTTCCCTGCAGGGCTGCTCTCAGTCCCCCCATCCCCAGCCTGCTTTGATACCGGTGATAGCTCGCAAAGGAACCGTTTGCTGGCATCAGTCCCAGACTGCACTGATCCCCAGCAGAGCACCCTCTGCTCCTCTCCCTCTTGGGTGCTGTCCTGGCTGTCCCCAAGAGGGGTGAGGCCACGGGTAAGTTGCTGGAGACATGGGGGAGAGGTATAGGAGGGACCTTTCCATGGGGCAGGGGGGCCAGCCCTGCGCCCCAGCACACGGCATCCTCCTGTCCTTCCTCCTCCCCAGCGGATTAAAAGGGCCATGAAATAAACAGCAGTGATAAAGGTCAGGAGCAAAGGGCTGAAGGGATTTTTCCAACCATTCCCCTGGAGTATTTCAAAAGAACCTGGTGCAATACCCTCCCCTGCAGGACCTGGTGGCCTGGGCATGATGCCCCTGGGCAGTGCGGTGCTTTGCGGGAAGGATGCCTGCACAGCTGGGGGAAGAACCAGCCTTCCCAAACTGCCCTCCCCACCATGGAGGCCTTCCTCCACCCCTTCATGCACACAGATGCAACACTGACCTGTGTGCACGTGGACATTCATTTAACGTTAGAGGCCAGCACTTTTTTAGCCATTCTCACCCACTCCTTCTGGTGTCTTGCTGGGATCAGGACTTTATCCAATCTCACCTGGGATCTCTGCTTTTCCTTTGGGCAATCTTCTTTATGAGGAGTTGGTAGCAAGAGCTGCTGGGCTGTGTAGCCATGGGACTGCCCTACCATTTCAGCAGGGACTAGGTCATGATTTATGAGGTATGAGCTGTGGAAATATCCTGACATTTCTCCCTATCTCTTTTCCTGGTGTTGCAGACAGACTTTTCGTGATTTCTGTATTCTGCCTCAAGCACAGGGACTCTCGGGAGTCACAGGACTCTGTTGCCTGGGGCATGCAGCTGTGCCCAGGGTGTCTCAGCAAGTTCATTTCTCCCTGGCCCCAACATTCCCAGCATGGCAATGGCAATATAATTGCCACCAGTTTACGCTCACATTTTAGATTTTAATGGAAGTTTGCCCCTCATGGAGTTTATCTCTGTCTGGTTATTGCTGGGAGCTCCTCCAGGTGAGATGGGCTTTGCTAAGGATCTGCTTTCCAAGGAATGCATGGAAAGCAGACAGGAATTTAACTCTTCCAGAGGAATAGCAGGGGAAGGTTTCACTTGTCTGCTCTCCCACTGCTGCTTGACCTGTGATGCTGCTGATCTGCCCAGTGCCAACAGCAGCCCGCTGCTCACAGGGCCAGCATTTATTCTTGCCGCAATCTGCCTTCCGACAAAGAGGCTTGCGAGGAGCAGCTCCCTGCTGGCAGCAGCTGTGCCGCTGCGCGTCTTTCTCTTCCAGACAGGATTTCTTTCATTTTAAAAGATCTGAGACTTTCCTTGGGGTCTGCATTTGTTCACCGGTTGCCTCTGGGAGTGGCAGAAATAGGAGAAGCAGCAGAGAGGAGGGAATAGAAATGTGATGCGTCCTCTGCCTGCTCCAGGCCTCTCTGCGGGGGATGCTGGGGAGACCGAGCGCTCGGCGTTTGGGCGACGGCTCGGCTGCAGCTGGCAGGGCAGGGCGCGGAGTACCTGCAGGCTGGCGGAGGAGGGACTGCTGCAGCCCGGGGCGTGCAGGGCGGTGATGACCCTGGCACGCAGAGGTCCCTTGCAGGAGGCTGGGAGAAAGGCACTGGGAAGAGGCCACAGGCTGCAGGTGATTGAGAGGAGATTGCATGGGAGGTATTTTGGCCAGGCAAGGGGTGGGTGCTCTGGAAGGGGCATGGGGACTGTCTCATCCTCGAGACAGGACAAGGGCAGTAATTTCTCCCTGTCTTTAGAGAAATAGGGCTGCTGGCTGGAGATGCTGAGAGGGGAGGAGAGGGAAGAAAGGACACAAAGTCAAGAAAGAAATCAGCTGGAAGGGCAGAAGGACTCTTTTCTGCTCCAAGATTTGTTGCTCAGTTTTTCTGGCTCTGTCCCAGCCCTGCCGAGGCCAGCAGATCACCCCCGTTCCCCCAGTCCCTCTTGCAGGAGCAGACACTGCTGGAGTGCGCCGGGCTGCCCAGCACAGTCCTGGGCACAGGCTCTGCTCCTGTGGAAGAAGCTGCCCTGCAGCTGACGTGGGGTTTGCTCATTACTGGC
This sequence comes from Phalacrocorax carbo, assembly GCF_963921805.1. Classification (NCBI taxonomy): domain Eukaryota; kingdom Metazoa; phylum Chordata; class Aves; order Suliformes; family Phalacrocoracidae; genus Phalacrocorax; species Phalacrocorax carbo. The sequence continues at coordinate 7,322,296 of NC_087534.1, read as the reverse complement.
TGGAGCCAGACACAGGAGGGAGCTCAGCCCATCTCTGGAGAGCTCAGCATCACCTCAGGCAGGACTGCCTTGGCCCCGTGGTGCCTGAAGCTGCCAAGGTGCCAGGGCCCAGTGCAGAGGGCTGCCTCCGGGGCTGCTCTGCAGCAAAGTGCTCATGTGGGGTGGGGTTTCTCTTAAACCTGTCATCAGGAGACTTATGAGTCAAGTGCAGTGTGCTATTGGTGCTGTGTGACTGGCTCCCCGGGAGCCTGCCTGCCCTCGAGGTGGCAAGCTGTTACTCCTGCCCTTGGAGAGGAGCCAGCTCTGCAGCATTACAATTTAATTAAATTACTCCAGCAGCTGCAAGGGAAAGAGCTTTAACATGAGAGAGAAAGAAAAACAAGGGTTTGGCTGTTACGCTCTGGAAGGGAGAAGCATGCAGGGGGAGCTGTGAGGTTCTCCTGATTGCCCCCCTTATCATACCATTGGGGCAGAATGAGGAGTTAACACCTTTTAGGCTCCCTCAGCTCCCCCTGGGACTGGGGGCACCACTGTGGAGCCCTCACAGTCTCATGCAGGCTGAGGGCAAGGCTGTCAGATGTTTCCTCTGCCCACCCAGAAGATCCATATCTCAGCCTGACCCTGTGTCCGGGTCCAGCCTTACAGCTCATCTCTCCCTGGACACGGGACGGCAGACACCACCCTGCCAACAGGCATCACCAGCTGGGCTAAGGTCCAGGTGTCCTGTGGCCATAGAGATCCAAAGAAATAGTGAAAAAATTAAAAGCTACACACCCACCCCCTCCTTGTTTGCCCCTGAGGGATCATGTGAGGACTTCTCCCTTTCTTCCGTACATCCCATCACATCCCCATGCTCATCAGCTGATCTAGCAATAAGGCCAGACCCTTTGCCCCACACCTCACCACTCATTTCCCTTCCTCTCAATCCCTCTGTGTTCTCCCTGAGTCTCCTAAATTGTTGAAGATTTATGTGTCAGTGCTATTACCCCCTGCTTGGAGATTTTTACCCTTGTGGTCCTTCCCAAAGGAGCTGTCTCTGCATGTGCTTACCAAAATATCCAGGGAGAAAAGGCACGTTACTGCTCAGGACACAAGTGTTATAAGGAAAAGATTCCTGTACTGTCCTTTACCCCTAGGTCAGCTGGAGCACTGAGTCCTCCCAATCAGCCTGGTGCTGGCACAGCTCCCCAGGGCACTGGAGATGTGTACTAAGCTGAAATCATCATACAGGCATTAGCATCACTGGGGAAAATGGGATTTTCCTGATAAGAAGGAAAAATAAACAAGAACTGCAAGGATGGTTTGGGAACAAAGATGCTTTAAATACACTGAGATGTGATTTCATCTCTCCAGTGAAGACAGGGAAAAGAAAGCAGACAGACTGAAATGGGAAGCAGTGCTGGTACAAGACAGGATGACATAGTCTGGAAGTCAGAGGATGTTCATGCTTTTGTGGAAAGGCCTGGAAGCAGCGAAGCAGGCAGTCCCATGTCTTCTGAGAAGGCGGTTGGTTGCTTCCTGTGCAGTGGCATCCTGGCAGGACGCAATACGGTCTGACGTCTCCAGCATCTCTGCAACCACTTATGTGCTCTAACCTGAGAGAGACTTCACTTTCATCCTGGCAGTCTCTCTCCCCTCTCATGGTATTTGTGCAGGGGTGATTTCTCAAAACATCCTGTTTCAGGGGCTACTTACTCTTTGTGCTGAGAGCTTTTCATGGTGTCATGCCTGGACTTCTCTTCCCAGGTTATCATGACTCCTTGTCCTCTCAAGACCCTTTCCCTCTTTCATCTCCAGGGCTGCTGTGACTGGGGAGTGGAGCTACTCTGACCTGACCACACAGACACACTCCTGTTGAGCCCTGTCCTGTACATTTTCCAACTCATCTTCACTTGGACAAGTCCATTCCTGGGCCACCCTTCCTGGAGGGACAAACCCAGAGCTCCTTTATTAGCTAAACACACTGTTTCCTCAGGCTAAATTATTCTGGAAATCAGCAAGACTTTGAGGTTAGAAGTACATCAGTTAATTGGTGGTGGTGATGGTATCTCCTCACTCCTCATTTGGAGGTGGGGGCATGGTTGAGTCAGTAGGTGTTAGAGTGGTCCTCCCCTCTGCTCCCTGTCTCTACAGGCCCATGGATCAGCCACTACCCCATTTTCAGGGTGGATGGACAGGAGCAGACATGTAAGTCACCCATGGACTGAATCAGAGACCTCCAGATGTGGGTCAGTGCTGTCTGAGCTCTACAGAGAGGCCACCTCAGGGGCCATGAGAAATCAGTGTTCCCACACAGATTGCCATTCACTCACACCACGCGTCTGCAGCAGAGATGAACCTTGTGCCTCTGCCAGATGCAAAGGACTGGCACTCTCCTTTCCCCCTGAAAGTGTGGCTGCAGGAATGGCAGGGGATGTCGTCACCTCTCCCGGACCATGACTGCGACAGACAAGAAGGCACCTGAAGGTGATAGCCATTGGCTTTCAGAGGAGGCCACGTCAGGAAGGATACAGCAGCTCCAAGTAAGAAGCTTCTGGGTCTGCACAGGGAAGGTCCAGCAGGTAATGGGCAGAGCCCAGCAGAGAACATATGTGGTCCTGACCCATATCTGAGCCTGCCTGTTAGCTTGCAGACAGAGGTTATGTGCTCCAGACACTCCTGTCACCCACAGAAACATTCATGATAAAGGCAGGCAGTAAAAGCTGTGGATGGAAGAATAATTATCCAGGGGCAGGAAGGGAATAAAAAGGGAAAGGGCCTTGATGTAACATAAACATCATAAAAGGCCATAAAAGCAAAGCAAAGGGAAGTGTGAAGGAGACTGAAGGTTGGCAGCAAATGTACATAAACAGAAGGAGCCAGTGTGGAATGGTCTAGAAATAAGGAAGGTCTAGAAATAAGGAAGGGAAGATGAAGCTGAGATGAAAATAAGCAAGGAAATAGACTGACGGACTAGATAACAGCACTGACAGCTGCACCTCAGAGGTGTGGAGCTCATAAAAATGCCCTGGTGAGGGACATTGCCAGAAGGTTGAGTGAGTGACTGAGGAGGGGGAGAGGGGAAGGCCAGAGCTCCAACCACCAGCAGCAACCACGAGGTGGGGAGCAAGGCAGAGGTGGGGAGCACAGGCTCAGGGGAGCCCTGTCTAGATTGTCACACACGTCTGTGTAAAAGAGGAGATGCTGCCTGCTAGGAAAGGTTCGACAAGGGCAGGGCAGTGGGCAGTCCATGTTCGGACGTGGTTGGAGGCTGCCTGTTCCTGCCTGAACAGAGCAGGTGAGGCTGAGCCAGCACGAGCAAGGGCACAAGGCTCCCTGGCTGAGGTGGAGCTGAGGTGGACTGTCCGCTCCACACACTGCACTGGAGCCCAGTTTGCTATCCTCAGCGTCCCTCACTCCTGGGAGTAGGAAGGCAGATGGTGAAGCGGAGACCAAGAGGAGCCTCCGGGCGCTGATGACATCAGCCTGGAGCCACTGATAGATGCTGCTTGCGGAACAAGGGTGGAAGCATCCTCCAGCTGCTCCCAGTGCCAAACATTTCTCATTCCTCATGTGCTCTTATTAACACCTCCACACACAACAGAGCTGCAAGCAAGACCTTCCTGAGCTCTGCTAATTATTAAACATACTTCTGTTAAGCTTAACTAGACGTGCTTGTCAGCTGCTGGCAGGAAGAGAATAGTGGGAGAGACTTGTAAACACACTCTGATGACTAAGTGAAAACATTGCCAAGATCGCAAGGCACTGGAGCCTGCTGCCTTCAGGTGTCGTTGTCTACCTTGCGTTTCAGCCTGGCAGTCAGGCTGGCCAGCATGGACTTCTCTCTTCTGAGATAAGGTTCAGGAGCCTTGCAGGGACAGTGCTGACACGAGAGCGTGTTTCAGTGCTATTGCTGCTAATGTCTGCTGTTGGTCGCACTGAGATGGTTCACCAGGACCTTTGCTGTCCTGGGGCGTGTAATGGCTCTTGGGGAGCAACCTACCCATCACGGAGGCTCCCAAGATCTCTCTGTAGTGCTGCCTTGAAGCCTTTTGCTGCTTCCCCAGAGCCTGCGTCAGTATGAAGGGGATCTGGCAGCAAGTTGTACCAGCTGCTACAGCAAAGAAGTGGTTTTTAGGCTTGTCTACAAGAGTCCTCACACTCCTCCAAGGCCACTTCAACCATGCTCCCAGCATGCAGGCTGCAACGTGCTCCTTTACCAACCTATCTATTGCGCTTTGTGGCAGTGATCTGCATTGCAAGGCAATTTCTTTGCTCCTTCGTTGTTTTACAGACTCTAAATTCATGATGTAGGAAAGGATGGCTGGAGCTATTGGAAACACTTGTAACTCTACTGAGAGAAAAAAATAAGAGAAAAAAAAACAAAAATAAGACTGTATATATTGATCAGCCAGCTAGAAATTTGTGAAAATCTGAAACACTTCAACTAATAGGTCATAATTCTCCAATGAGAAATTCTGTAGAAAACATCCTGCCAGTTTCAATGTTTATCCATTTTTGACCAGCATCTCTGAAAATAACCAAAGAAAAATCTTCCTGTGGGCTGGCTTTGAGGTCTGAAGAAGAATTTTTCTCCTGTCAAATTGTCCTGCAACACAGGGCATCTTACTCCTTACTTACAAACAGCAGTGCAACGAAAAAGGATGGATCTGAGGATGAAAATCAGCTTCCTTCAGTGTTTTCTGCTGCAGACTGCTCTTGCTTTCATTCCCCCACCACCTAAAAGCGGCAACTCCCCAGTTTCTCAATTCTAGGCAAAAGTGAGGCTGATGAGACAGGTGACAGTGTGATCAAGATATTTTGCTACCACGTATTGTAATTAGCTTGTCAGTATGGGGCAGGACAGAATTGGAGTGGCAATAATCCCAGCTAAATTGTGCATTTATTGAATGCAAAGCCTGTTACAGGGCAGTGTTAAAGTTGGACAAATAGCAGTACAAATCCAACAGCACTGACTCAACTGGCTTCCACTTTCTGCGTATTTTGGGGCACTCAATTTATAATATAAATAGCAATCTATCAAGCTGCACACTGACCCAGAAAAAAACAGTAAGAGAAAATCCCGCATGCTTCTATCATGGCTGAGCAAATGCTGCTGCTGGCACATTCACGCTCCCAGTTCCTCTATTAAGACATTTAATTTTCCTGCCTTTTTTTACCAATAGGAGACAGAAAGAGAAATTACTCTTATTTAATAATGTTAGCATTTAAATAGCCTTAATTAGGCACGGGATAGATGTGCACGAGCTGTTTCTTGCCTGTGCTGCTGGTTTTTACTTGGAGACAGTTTTCTGCCAGGGTGGATGACAGGACTGCATCACAGTTACTTTGTGATAGGAAAAGATAGACTTTTTTCTTTTCTTTTTAATGTGAAGCTTATAATTTCTGGATTGTACCAAGACTCAGGGGGGAAACCTGAAAACCATAAGGCTTGCTTCATCTTTCCTGCATGCATATTTTTGCTACGCTAGGTAGCGGACTCTGCAGAGACAACTCCAAATTTTCCAGAGAGAAGCCTGAAAGCATCACGCCCTGTCCTTGCCAAAGCCCCTGGTCAGTGAAAATGTTGACAAGTGTCAGAAGGGTGACAGGGGATTAGGAGACACTCTGAATGATGCACTCTCTGAAGTGATACGCAAACTGCTTATTGCTCTCCAAAGCCCTCGATTTACACCCCTTCCCCTGAGCAAGCCTGCAGCTGGAGGAGGCAGCCAAATTGGCTTTAACCCCTGGCTCGCTAGAAACCAGGCTCCGAATCACACCGTGCTGCTTTGCCACCAGGGGTACACTAAACGATGTGTCCTTTTGTGAGTGAATGGCACAGATTTAGGAAAGGAGTGGAAGTTGCAGCCGATAACCCGGGGAGTGGTGTCTCTGCTCCAGCGCTGCGGAGGCGGCTGCCAGTCAAAACAATACCTAGAATGGCAGAGAGGGGCTTTTATTTTAAGGTTACTCTGTGCAATGTCACACAATAATATACACTCCCGCGATAAGGAATGTTAATAATATTCCACTTTCTGCCAAGAATAGAGTCCCTGTCTACAAACCCCACCACTCTAATCAAGTGAAACAAAGCCAAATGCATGAAAAACAACAAAACCAGGAGCTCGGGAAGTATTTGGATTCAGGAAAGACTAAATATTTAACTTGTGAGGCCCAATGCATCCTGGAATGTATAGGGCACTCCAGGAACAGCTAGCCATTGTCCAGGGGCCACAGGGGAAAGCCCTCTTAGACAGGCCGTGTCCTGCAGGGTCACCAAGATTCCCAGTCCCTCACAGGGTTTGCACTGGGGCAGGAGGTAAGGAGGTCCTTGCAGAGGTGAAGGGGAGGGTGTTTTTCCATGAAGGGTGTCACAGCCAGGTACAGTTCATGGGCTGTATACGCTGCAGCACAGCATGGTGTTGCTGTGTTTCTGTTGTGTGCAATAGAATAGCCACAAATTTCTGCATGGTCTGTTCTGGAGGTTGCATCATTGCCTTTGTTGGCTGCTGTTGCAAACTTTCCACACTTATCAGCACCTAGAGTATGCCTTCTAGCTGATGGAACTTCTCGTGGCTTCTCTCTTTCATAAGGAAAAGCAAAAGATGCCACTTATGGTCCCGCTGTACGTTCAGGACCAAGCAGCTCAAGGGTGCACCATGAGAGCTCTGCTAAGTGGGGAAGCACTTGGGGGCAGCTCCTGTGGAAGGTGGCCAAGCTCTGTGTTCACAGAAGCCTGCCTGGCCTTCCCTGTTTGCATGAAATCACTGGGCTGGTCTCACTTGCTCTCAGACCTCTGGTCACTCTCCAGCTCCTGGTGCCTGAGTCACACCTCTAACAAAGGTAAAATCAGAAGCTCAGAGGTTTTCCTGCTGAAACCAACTTCCTAGCATTGCATCTGTGCCCAGTGGCACAGATGTGTGCCACATCTGTGCCTCACACAGCCTGTCCTGTCCTGCCAACTGCTGTTGCTAGAAGTTTGGCCATGAAAAGGGTGCCACCCTGACCCTCCAGATTCAAGTCGTCGGTCTGCTAAAGGCAGACATACCTGACGCTGCCCAGTGCTGTATGACTTCGTCTGGAAGGGGGAGAAACAATATCTCCTCTTCTGTCATGTTGTGTCAGTGGCTGCCTATGCCCTTCTTTCCAGGACAAGGACACATGAGCTTCAACAGCCCAGTAGCAACAGCTGTTCTCTGTGAAGCAGGATGGATGAGGCCAGTCTGCAAAGCAAAATGCATGCAGAGAGGTGAAAGTGCAGACTTGGGGTGAGAGGATTCCCCAGTCCATGTCATGAGAGCACACCCTTATGGAGTGGGGACTGCAGACACCTTTGCCAAATCCCCGGAGAACCTGCCAGCAGCCTGTCCAGAGCAAGAGCTGTAAGCTCAGAGTAATGATGCTTGCTTCTTCCAGCCCGTTTTAGCCTGCAGCATCCACATTCCTGACCCACAAGGCTGAATCTCTATGTGCCAATATCTTGTCATCACAACGTAACACACAAATGCAACTCTGAAGTATCCTGGACACCTTCATAATATTAAAAATGAGCATAAAACCAGGGCTCAAACTCCCATAAAGTTTAATAGTTCAGGATCGGATGGATGGGGTACTCCAAGTGTGCCTGAGATAAACTCAGTGGTGCAGGGCAGAAAGCCCTGGTGTCTGGATCCCAGTTACATGTTTGTGTCTGTAGCTGAACCTGGACATACATGAACCCAATTAATTTGACCACAGGCCAAACACACAGACATTTCCAGGGCAAATTACCCCTGCATCTCATCCAGTCCTATGAACAGTCCAGCATGAACAGTGTGAGAGGAAGATATGGAGCAGAGAGCGAAACAATAAGACACATTTTCATTTCTCACTGTTCTTATTAATATACGCATATATTTTTTCAAGAAAAGAAAAAGAAACTCCTAGTAGTGAGTAGAGTGGATTTTGCCTGCTTTGCAAAAGTTCATCTATTGTTCCAAGCAAGCTCTTCTGTCCAACATAAACAGGGGCTCTTAAAAACATTCTCATCCCAAACAATTGCCATGACTTTTGATGTTTTTATGGTCCTTGCTCTCCCTTACTGTTGGATCATTATGTTTTACAGTATTTTTTCCCCTTCCTCATAGGCCCTGTTCCAGGTGCCTCTACTCTGGAATTCATGGCTTCATCAACCAAACTTCTGCATTCAGTGAGATACAATGGAAAGAATTTCATGGTGTTTATTTTGACTTAAATTACTCCCCTTCTTGCCTGTTTACACAGCCTCCATTCCTTCAGCAGAATTCAGAGATATGCCTGCAGCCAGCCTGAAAGAGCTTGGCTCTGGCAGATCATCTCCTTCCTTTCTAGGAATCCCCTTCTGAGTTCTCCTGTAGGTCACTTCTTCCTTGGCATTCAGCAAGAAGTTGCTGAACACTTCATTATTATTACTATAAATGAACCTTCAGGATCTGGCAAAGACCATAATGTGCTGGATATTGTACACAGAGGAATGATCCTTGCTCCTAAAGCCGACACTCGCAATGCACAAGGCGTACGAGGACACAGAAGGAAACATGAAGAGCAGGGGTGGAAGTGATCTTTGCCCAGCTGTAAAGCACTTCCTTCTCTCCAGAGGAGCAGCCTGTCCCAGCCCAGCAGAGCCCAGGCTGTCTTCTGATCAGGGTAGCTCTGGCTGATGTGCAGCTCTTTCCTACACAGACTTGGGACCCTGTGGTGAAAGGAGGAAATCCCCGTAATAAAAAGAAGCCCACATCAGAACCGTCAGTTCTTTTTAACCCCAAATCCCTGCTTTTCAGCTTTCAAAGAAAGCATCAGAAACAATTCATCTTTTCAAAGTAAAATACAGGTAATTAGTCTCTGTAAACCTATTACATCTGGTTTTTAATTTTTTTTTTTCACACCAAACATTATACTTGTTAAGCAATGCAAGAATGGGCTAATCCTGAGTTACAGGGCTTGGATTAGTCAAAACATTACATTTTTCTCCAGCAGAAAAAAAATCCTCAATAAACTTAAAGTGTTTCAGTGTCTGAAGTGATCCAGCACCATGCAGGAAC